>NW_022900914.1:3936212-3938385 GCF_012274545.1 Fukomys damarensis | reverse complement strand
AAAAAAAAAAAAAAAAAAAAAATGTGGGACGGATTGGTCAGGGACAACTTTGCATCTGACCTGATGTTTACCTGTACGAAGGTATCCAAAAAGGAAGACACCTGAGTCTTTTATTATTTTAAACCCCTCCTGGAGACAATTATGTGATTTAATTGAAGCAAATAGAATGATTAGGAGGTTGTATCAGTTGGACCTTGTCTACATTTTCAGAAGACAATCTATTAGCAGCTGACAGACACTGAGAAGCCCCTCTGCCTCTTCTACACTCATTGGTACGTGAACAAAGCAGGAATCCCGGACAAGCGCAGTCACACACACACCCAAAAGTACAGATTCTGGAGGAGCAGCCCCATGAGGAAATCTTCCTGGCGGAAGCCACTTCCAGTTTATTTTATTAGCACTATAAATATTACTTTAATCTCAATTTCTCTGCTTCATTTCTTATTTCTTGATTCTTCCGAAATTATAGAACAGGTAAGGAATGAGTTGCGTTGTTTTTTCTAAATCTTCCAAAGTTCAGAAATGAACAACAGTAAGGACCTCAGAACAGAGTATTCAAACAGCAAAGCATAGAGATAATGACAACAGCAGCAAAAGCAAAACGGAAGTGACGTGTATTGGAGACTTCCTGTTCAGGTAAAATTTACTGCTCCTGGAAATAAAAATATGGGAGCAGAAATTGAAAAGGCCATGATAATTTTAGAAGGTAATGTTAAAAGATATACTGAAACAAAGCAAAAAAGTGTCATAAAGTAAAGGAAACAGAAAACATATGCAGATGATCAGTCCAAGTCCATTTGACAGAAGGAAAGAACAAAGAAAATGCAAATGAAATTATGAAAGAGGAGAATATCCAGACCAGCATCATGTTTCAACCTGGAGCATATTAAGTTCTAGACTGGAAAAGTACCAACCAACGAATTCTTCAGTGAATCAAACTACGCCAAATGAAACAAAAATGAAGTGGATGTTTGGAGAGCTCTAGCCAGTTCTAGCACTGTGAGGCTGATGGGAATCAGAGTCTCTTTCTTTCTTTCTCTTTCTTTCTCTTTCTTTCCTTTCTTTCTTTCTTTCTTTCTTTCTTTCTTTCTTTCTTTCTTTCTTTCTTTCTTTCTTTCCTTTCTTTCTCTTCCATCCTTCCTTCCTTTCTTCCTTCCTCAGGTACTTGCGCTTGTGAGGCAGGTGGCAGAACCACTGAGCTATATCCTCGACCCAGTTTTATCTCATTCACAACAGCAGCCTGGATCCCAGAGTCCCCTGCTCACTCCAGCTTCTGGTTTCCAATGGATTCCAGTGCCTGGTGAGCAGCTGCCAAGGGGGCCATCTGAGGCCCAGCTGCAATCTCCCCGCCAGCATCTTCACAGCTCTGATGTTAGATCAGGCTGGTAGCTATGGTTCTGTCCCCAGCACTTGTATTTATGACTCACAGGGAATTAGCTGCTACTCAGTTTGTTGCAAATGTTGTTGATAAGTCTTTGATTTTGCTGCACGACAGTTTTTAAAAGGGAAGTTGAAGAAAGTCACAAAATATACGATTGCCTCCGTTTTTTCAGAATCTTCATTTTGTAGACTTTTCCTCCAGTGTTTTGAAGGCTATACAGGTATAAATCATCATCTTACAAAAAGCATTATCACTGAAAAATTCTTTGAGTCAGAAGCCTGGAATGATACACCCAAGTACCTGCTTAGGGTATCGCAGGGTTAATAAAGTCGAGGTGTCAGTTTGGCTGATTTCCTGTATGAGGAATTTTGGGGCAAATCCCTTTTCAGTGCATTCTTCATTGACACAACTCAATTTCTAGCTATTGTGGGACGGGTGTCCCAGTTTCCTTGCTGCCACATGAGGTTTGCTCTAAATCCAACATACCACTGGTGTCCTGGTGGTAGTTTCCCCCATCTTCCAGCTAAGAATAGAATATTCAATGCTTCTTGTAATTTGAATCTTTGGTTTCCTTTTTGGCTATCAGTTTTAAAAAAAAATACTCTCTACTTTCAAAGGGCTTGTGATTCAGTTCTGCCCACCTGCATAAGCTCTGAATCTAAAGTTGTTCAGTGCCTGGGATTTCACCGTCTGCTTCACAAGTGTAAGGTTCAATCCCAGTAACAAACAAACAAACAAAACCATAAAGTAAGTTGTTCCATATAATATAACCTAATCATGGGAGTAAATCCG
>NW_022900914.1:3934927-3936098 GCF_012274545.1 Fukomys damarensis | reverse complement strand
AGCCAGTGAATAATAAAATGCATGAGATGACTATGAAGATGCCAAGTGTATTTTTGATGAAGCTGATCGGAGAATGTGGTCTTCCAACTATGGGTAAACAGGCTTGTAGATATTTCCTCACTAATTAGACCACTTTTCTTTTCACATTCCTGGCATCCCATACAATTTCAAGCCTTCCTCACAGAGGAAGAAATCTGACTAGATAAATTAGTTCATGTCAAAAAAAGTAAACCAAAAACACATGTTCTCTGCAGCCACCCAGATTTAATTGTAGGAGACCAGGAAACAAAAACCAACCAAACAATTAACAACAAAATAGAGTTGAAATTGAACCATCCCAACTCACTTATTTTTTCCCCAAATCACCAACTTGATAACAGACTTTTGCTATGAGAGGAAATGCAAGAGAAAAAGAAAGACTTTTTGCTTGTTAAGTGTCCTCAAGTGAAAATATAAGACTAAGAAAATGTAATCTTCTACCTATCTTCCAATAGCTATCATTTTTGCCTGATTGGAACTCTGTTAGTCTGATCCCAAATTTTTTCTTTCTGACCTCCACCTAATAAATTCCTGAATAATTTAGGTGAATTCAGAATACAATCATTGAGTTGCAACACATTTTTATACATTCTGATAAGTATTTCTGAGCATGCATCGTTAAATAAAACACTGGTTTTGCCCTTTGAAAAGCAATCGATAAAAAACTTTACAATCTGCTAATGAGATTCGAGAAACACATAAATAGCTTTACTGCAAACCGAAGTATGGTGTATGCAACAAAGGAGGAGTAAAAAAAAAAGCTTCAGGAATTGAGAGAAGGGAAAATTTTAATTGGAGGTGGAAATGGGTGGGAATACAGATGAGAAGCGAAGGGGACTGGAAGTGGTAAGGAAGTCACAAGGAAGGCAAAGTGTGGAAAAGACCAGAACGGGGCACTGGGCACTAAAGGTTCCTTCGTGTGCCCTGAAGACTACAGGTGGGGTTTGCAAGGCAGTGTGAGGCCTTACGTGACTCACATCATGATTGCTCTAACCCCTTTGTCTCACCTCAACAGGGCGCAGGGGTCTGTAGCTCAAGTCTAGAAATGAGAATTTCTCTGGCATAACTATACACTTTTTAAATGCAAGGTGTTTCTCCACGGTAAAGTGGAAGAAATATATTCACAGTGCAT
>NW_022900914.1:3933551-3934629 GCF_012274545.1 Fukomys damarensis | reverse complement strand
TTTTTTTTTTCCTCCATAAAACAGTCTCCTTTTTATGTTTCCCAATTTTAAATTTGAAAGACTACCTGTGCTGGGAATTGTTCAGTGATGTTGATTTATGAGATTTATGCAAAAAAAGGACAGTCTTACCAATGCAAGTATCTATGTGGCAAGGCAGCAGTGATTTATAAAAAGACAGGCTGGTGACACTCATATAAAGGTAGCTTTCATGTGGCAAGTGTAAAGGCAAAAAGACAACCTGCTACCGGTTGAATGACGAACTCTTTCGCTATTTTAAGGCGAGTGTAATTGCCACTCCAGCTTTAACTCAAAGTTTACCCCATGGGGAGTGAGGCTCTCCAGATGGATTGCCGCAGGTGAGGTTGTCTTTCCTATGCTTGATCTCTGAAGCTCAGCATCAGGTTAAGTTTACCTGTCTTTTCTAATCATTTTTATGGGCCTGTGCTCCGTGAACTTCTTCAATATTCATTAAAGTTCTGTGCACTTTGTAGATTTTTTCCACCTGGATGACCCACTGGAGAAATGATACGTGGTTTCAAGCTTCTGTATTTTTCATAGGAGAACATAGTCTGCATTTTAAGATGCATTAGATGAAAACCAGACTTAGAGAATCATACTCGTTAGCGTGTTTGGGGCTGGTATCCGGTTCTCTAACCCTGATCATCATTAGTCTGGTTTCCTACAGAGGCTCCAAATGCTTTCTCTCAAGGAAGGTCTCCCTCACAGCACTGGGTACTCTGCATCCAGGGTCTAGCTGTGGCTCCAGACTCTTCCTGGCCAAGTCCAAGCTGGCAGGCAGCTTGGGTGGGTGTGGCAGCCAAGTGGTCAGGTGCTGATGGTGGTGAGTCAAAATGCCCTCTCCGCGAGTGCAGAGCAGCGGGCATGGCTGTGGATGTGAGCTGGTCACGTCGGGCAGTTTATTCCTCCATTCTTCCCACCTGTTTGTTTTTCCTCACTGAGTTTATTGGTACATTTTAGGTACACAGTACAGTTACATTCATCACTGGGATCCTGTATCTTTACATGACAGGTCTTGGTTCTCATTTTTTTCCCTTGAGCCCACCCTCCCTTCACCCCC
>NW_022900914.1:3931078-3933342 GCF_012274545.1 Fukomys damarensis | reverse complement strand
CTTAGGAGTATATCCTCAATATGTATCCATTTTCCTATGAATGAATCTAATTTTTCATTCTTTATGGCTGAGTAGTATTCCATTTTACAGAAAAACAACATCTTCTTTATCCAGTCTCCAACTGAGGGGCAAATGGGCTGTTTCCAAGTTTTAGCTATTACAAACCGTGCCACTATAAATACAGGTGTGCATATATTTCTGTGATATGATTCTTTTAATTCTTTTGGAAAGATACCCAGCAGAGAGATGGCTGGGTCAAATGGGACCTCTAATCCTAGTTCTTTGAGGTATCTCCATATTGATTTCCATAGTAGTTGCAGCAGTCTGCACGCCCACCAACAATGGAGAAGGGTTCCCTTCTCCCCACAACCATTCTAATATTTGTTATTGGTTCATTTCTTGGTAGCAGCCATTCTTTGCGGGATGAGGTGGAATCTCAGTGTTGTTGTCATCTGCATGTCTCGAATGACCAGTGATGTGGAACATTGCTTCATATATTTACTTACTGCTTTTACTTCTTTGTCTGAGAAATGTCTGTTCATTTCAGATGCGTTCCCTTCTCCCCACAACCATTCTAATATTTGTTATTGGTTCATTTCTTGGTAGCAGCCATTCTTTGCGGGATGAGGTGGAATCTCAGTGTTGTTGTCATCTGCATGTCTCGAATGACCAGTGATGTGGAACATTGCTTCATATATTTACTTACTGCTTTTACTTCTTTGTCTGAGAAATGTCTGTTCATTTCAGATGCCCATTTTTCAATTGGGTCTTTTTATTTGGGGGGACTGATAGAAGTCTTTTCCTTTGGGCTGAGTTACAGCCTCTAACCCCAGCAGTTTCAGTGGACAGACATTATTTCTTGCTCGTGCTGCATGTTTTCAGTGGAGCTCTGTTTTGTGTCCTTCTCACTCCTGGATCGTGTTAATGGTCCCGACTCTTGCTTGTGTCATGACAGAAGGAAAAGGAATTATGATTAACTGTGAAAATTTCTACTTAGAAGTGACACACATCACTCTCCCCAAATTTCTTCAGCAAAAGCAAAGTACTTGGAATGCATAATCATTTTCTAAGGAGGGGCACCAGTGTGAACAAAAATGGAAGATTTCTATGACAGAAAACTTCAACTTTTGAAAAATAATCACCATACTCTGTTGAAAGCTCAAAAAAAGAAGTAGAAGGATCACTACAATATCCTAAAATTGATCAAAGGAGTAAAATGTGTTTTTGAGAAGAACTAAATATAGAAAATTAATTTATAATAACTTATAATACTAGGGATTTCTAGAAAGGAGGAAAGTGATCATACCTAATTAATACATCTTTATTAGTCCACAAATCAAGAATTTTGTCCATGCAAGAAAGAGACAATGGCTATTCCAAATAGCTCCCCTCCGAGGATCCTCCCCCAATAGCTTTTGTATACTGTGATGGGCATCAATAAAATGTCTGAACTCTTCTTAAAATCAACTCTTCCCCAGCCCGAGGATCAAAGAGGATGATGTCTCTCTTCAAAGGAGTCTTTCTTCTGCGGTTGGTCAGAGGCATGAGCAGGAGAAGGAAGATGGACATGTTTTACAGCAGTCAGAAGCACTGGGCGTTTCCACAGTGAGTGGAAATTTCTCTTTCTTCCACGAAGAAAAAAAGCATCAAAATAGAGTGTGAACATAAATTACAGAGAAAGAAGAACCGGACACAGTAAAAATGAGAAAGCAAAGGTAGTTGAGTGGAGCTTGAATGGGGGGATGGCAGTCACGGTTAGGGAAGCAGACAGAACAAAGCCTGGAGAAAAGCTGGCAACTACAAAGGAACCAAGAGGATGGAGAAGATGTTCTCCACTGGTAAAGCTTTGCAGTGCTAAAAAGGGCTTCCGAGAAGTGATGAGTTTAACAGCATCAATTTCTCAGTTCAACATTTTCAAACCCTTCTACAGCAGGCAGTTCCCTGCCTGGGAACCCAAAGGTGAACAATCATACAGCTTGACCCAAAGGAGTGAACATCTCAGTAGAGGCGATAGGCTAAAAACATAGGCAGCAACGCTTTATGATGAATCACAGAGAGACCACATTCAAGGTGACAGTAGAAGATAACAAGGGTGGCACTTTAGCCAACAGAAATACAAGGAACCCAAATGAACAATCATACAGCTTGACCCAAAGGAGTGAACATCTCAGTAGAGGCGATAGGCTAAAAACATAGGCAGCAACGCTTTATGATGAATCACAGAGAGACCACATTCAAGGTGACAGTAGAAGATAACAAAAGGG
>NW_022900914.1:3919780-3923344 GCF_012274545.1 Fukomys damarensis | reverse complement strand
ATATATATATTATTTATTTATCAAGATTGGATAAATATGTATAACATTGCTTTTAAATAACTGGAAACAAATGGACTTAGATGAAGTAAAATTCCAGAGTGGAGATAAGTATCTTGAAATAGACTGATGATGGTGGCCATTCATTTAGCATCTCAGGAGTAATTCTTTGTATCTGTTAAACTTCTTGAGCCGAGAAAGGAGACTGAACTGTGGAAAAGAGTAACTAGCAAAGCTTTGAGTGATGACACAGTGATTGAAGACTGTATTGGAAACTTAAAAGTCTTTAAATGAATGCCTGCTTTTCCCCATGAAATATTTACTGAATTCTTACCCTGTATGGATGCTGGGGAGATAGAATTGACAGTTTTAAAGATATGATGAAGTCATTCGCATCTTATTTTACTTTGGGGATGAAAACAGATCGTCCAAAGAAGGGGATACCTCAAACACTGACATTCTTCTCCTCCAGACATTTCAAATTTTGAAGTTCTTTTGCAATGTGAGGCTAAATGTATGGAAAGGAAACCACTCAGGATGAGGGATGAACCTGAATATTTCAGGGCTATGGAGACAAATATCACAAAAAGACCTTCAATAAGCAATTTGAGGGCAATAGCTCCACAGGGACAGAAGTAAACCAAAACCAGACTCAGGCTCTTTAAACTAAAATCAAACCAGAGATATAAAATTTTGATTAGCTTCAACAGGTAGATCCCCATTCTAAAAATATCCTCCTGCCTCAGCCTCCTGAGTGCTGGGATTACAAGCGTGCGCCACCACACCCATCTTTCACGTCTCCTGTGGTAGCTAGCTCCTAGGCAGGAAGAAGATGGAAGGGTTTGGCAGAAGAAAGCTGTTCACATTATGGTAGCCAGGAAGTGGAGAGCAAAACCAGGAGCACAGAAGGGAGATATACCCTTCTAGGTCACATTACCATTGGCTCAGCCTTTCTTCTGACCATCCAGCACCTCCTACCATCAAGTCAGGTCTTTGTCCCCATTATCTAAATTACCTTGCACAAGCTCTGCCTCCAATCACATGAGAGTTTGGGGATCACTCTTGACTTAATCAAAATAATACCAATATAAAAAGAAGCAATCTATGATGAAACATATAATCAAAGAAGGCTTCTCGACTTATTGACAATATCTGACATTTTGGCAAAAATTACTAGACTTTAAAGAAAAAGAAAAAACTATGAGAAAATGAAAAAAAGTGGAAATAAATATTTGTAAATAGGGAAGGGAGGAGAGGGTGAAGGGATGGCAGGGGTAAGGGGAAATAATAAGAACCAAGACCTGTCATGTAAACATACAAGATCCCAACGATGAAGCAACTGTACTGTATACCTAAAATGTACTAATAAAATCAATGAGAAAAAAAAATACTAGACATTTACAAAGAAGCAGACAGTTTAACTAACCAAGACAAATGCAGGATTACAAACAGCAACAGAAGTTGAAACAGACCAAAGTTTGAAATATTGTGTCCCACAGGCCCAATATGGTCCAAAATTGTATTCTGTAAATGAGATTTTCTTGAAATATAGTCACATTGATTTGTTTATGTTCTATAGATGTTTTTGTGCCATGGTATTGGGCTAATTAATAATGATAAAGATTTAGGATAAAGATTAATGATAAAGGTTGTGGTCCAAAAGAATAAAAAATTTACTGTCATACCCTTTAAAGAAAAAACTTTCAATTTCTGATGTAGACAAGCTAATAGATGGCAATTTAAATTAATCACTAAATTTTAAAAAATTAGATCATGTATAAGAACTTACTGTTGACATTTTGTTGTTTTCTGAGTCTTTCTTTCTACCTCTCATGCCACTTTCCTTTGTAACGTGATTATGTTTGTGTTACTTTGATTTGTTTCTCTTTCTCTTTTGTATGTCTAGCATAGAATTTCTCTTTACAATCCCCGTGAGGCTTTCATAAAGTCATTTACACTAATAATGGTCTATTTTAAGCTGATAAAAACTTGTCTTCAACTACATACAGAATTGTTACATCTTCCACTTATATTTCATTGATATCATTGATGTTCCAGCTTACATTCTTCAGATATTCTGTGCCTTTTGACAAACTGTTACAGCAACATTTGATATTATTATCATTTAACACGCATGCATATTTAAAGCAATTCACTCACGACCATTAGAAAATTTTGAATTTGACTATATTTTTACCTTTTTCCTGAGTTTTATACTCTTCTATGCTTCCATGCTATTAACTTATCTCCATTTCAACTTAAAAAATTTGCATTAGCATCTTTGTAAGGTAAGTCTAGTGGTGATGTGGCCCTACAGCTCTTACTTGTCTGAAAAAGTCTGGGTTTCTGTATTTCTGAAGGAGAGTCTGGCAAGGGTTAGCACTCTTGATTGACAGTTTTTACTTCCTTCAGCAGTTCGAATCCACTCTCTTTACTTTTAAGTTTCCTATTGAGAAGTATACCCTCATGCTCTTTGTTCCTGACAACGAATTTTCTGCTTTTCTTCACTTTTGAGAATTTAACTATAATGTGTCTCAATCTAGATCTACTTCAATTAATTGGCTTGGGGTTCTTCCAATTTCAGGGACCTAGATGTTCATTTCCCAGTCTAGATTGGAAAGTTTTCTGTCGTTATGTTAGTAAATGAGCTTTCTTCCCCTGAATTTTCTAAGACTCCCACAATGCAGGTATCCATTGGCTTGAAGGTACCCTATATGTCTCCTCTCGGTTTTCTTCACATTTTAAAATTTATTTTCATTTTGTGTTTTGTTCCTCTGAGTAATTTCAAATAAATTGCTTTGATCTCACTGATTTATTTGCTTTGTTTAATCTGCTATTGAAGTTTTTTTTAATTGAATTTTTAACTTCGGTCATCATATTCACCAACAGAATTATTTTTATGATTGCCATATCTTTGCTGGATTTCTAATTGGTTTCATGCATTGTTTTCCTAATTTCATTTATTTGTCTTTGTGTGTTCTTTTGGTACCTGTTGACCTTCTCTAAGATTATTTTCAGTTCTTTCTCAAGCAGTTTGTAGATCTCCATTTCTTTAGAGTCCTTAGTTACTGTAAAGTTTTGTTTCTTTAATGGTGTCCCAGTTCTCTAATTATTAGCAACTCTTCATTTTATGCTGGTGTTTGCACATTTAAAGAAGAAATACTGTAGCATGTCCAGGTCTAGCTGGTTTTAGGTATATAAGATGATTTTTATTGTAAAAAAGTAGGTGACAGAGTACATACAAGATTTGAGGGATTTTAGAAGAAAAATTAGTAAAAGGAAGTAGGGTTAGATGAAAAGAGATAATGACCTACAAAATCTGAATAAATAAATGCATTTGAATATTACATATAACTACAAATGTCCTATTTTCTGAAGATATTTCCACTCCATCCATAGGAGTAGAACTGGATTATTCAGTGTGTGAACATGTTTCAATGTGACTGTAGTCAAAAATGCTGATAATAATATCCACAATGACAGGGAGACAAAGAATGAACACATTGTCCTCACTGCTTAATACACCTCCAGTGTTTTGCAAATTTTAGTAGACATCAGTAACTCGCC
>NW_022900914.1:3886547-3919491 GCF_012274545.1 Fukomys damarensis | reverse complement strand
AAGTTTTCTGTCGTTATGTTAGTAAATGAGCTTTCTTCCCCTGAATTTTCTAAGACTCCCACAATGCAGGTATCCATTGGCTTGAAGGTACCCTATATGTCTCCTCTCGGTTTTCTTCACATTTTAAAATTTATTTTCATTTTGTGTTTTGTTCCTCTGAGTAATTTCAAATAAATTGCTTTGATCTCACTGATTTATTTGCTTTGTTTAATCTGCTATTGAAGTTTTTTTTAATTGAATTTTTAACTTCGGTCATCATATTCACCAACAGAATTATTTTTATGATTGCCATATCTTTGCTGGATTTCTAATTGGTTTCATGCATTGTTTTCCTAATTTCATTTATTTGTCTTTGTGTGTTCTTTTGGTACCTGTTGACCTTCTCTAAGATTATTTTCAGTTCTTTCTCAAGCAGTTTGTAGATCTCCATTTCTTTAGAGTCCTTAGTTACTGTAAAGTTTTGTTTCTTTAATGGTGTCCCAGTTCTCTAATTATTAGCAACTCTTCATTTTATGCTGGTGTTTGCACATTTAAAGAAGAAATACTGTAGCATGTCCAGGTCTAGCTGGTTTTAGGTATATAAGATGATTTTTATTGTAAAAAAGTAGGTGACAGAGTACATACAAGATTTGAGGGATTTTAGAAGAAAAATTAGTAAAAGGAAGTAGGGTTAGATGAAAAGAGATAATGACCTACAAAATCTGAATAAATAAATGCATTTGAATATTACATATAACTACAAATGTCCTATTTTCTGAAGATATTTCCACTCCATCCATAGGAGTAGAACTGGATTATTCAGTGTGTGAACATGTTTCAATGTGACTGTAGTCAAAAATGCTGATAATAATATCCACAATGACAGGGAGACAAAGAATGAACACATTGTCCTCACTGCTTAATACACCTCCAGTGTTTTGCAAATTTTAGTAGACATCAGTAACTCGCCGAGGAAGACACACTGGACATCACCTGCTTCTAGCGAGTATACAATATATGAAGTCAGTTAAGACAGCATTGAAAAGGAAATCTTCCAGTCAGTATTTAATGCCTCAGGCCATGTAGAACTGATCGCGTCATACTATAACCTTCTTTAGTTGCAAACAATTCTGTTAGAAAGTTGCTTCTAGTCTTGAGTCCATTTCTGTCTCCATGCAATTACCACATATTAGTCTCAGTTTTGCTTGCCAGCGCCAAATGGTGCAGACCTGCTCCCCATTCTGCATGACAGCACATCACATATTTATTGACAGTCCACATGTCAGCAGCGTTTTCTCCAGGCCAAACTCCCTCAGGTCCTAGCTGTCTCAGAATCAATGGACTATGGCAACGCAGATGATGTATCCTTTATTTTTTCAAAGCCTCTAACACCTGTTTCATGTACTAAATGGTAGTCAAATAAGTAAAATCCTGGTCCTCCTTTACACCTGGGGTTCTCTGGCATATAATAAGAACTGTCTGCATATGGAGAAGTAAATGATTCCTCTTCAAGCCATACTGTGATCCTGATGTGCCCAGCCTCCTCCTTTATGTGTTCAAATACACGCATCCTTTACCCTCCATGTGTATATTAGTTTTAGAGAATCATTATTATAGCTTTGTGATCGGCAACTATTAGTTAGAAGATACTAATTTTTGAGCATTATAGGTCAGGAGCATGAACCATGAAATAGAAAATATGTCTAAAGATTGTACTCTGTCACAAAGTTAATTTAAATTCCTCAATTCTACCTTGAAAACTTGAGGATAAAGAATTGCTTAAAAAGACTCAGACAATAGTGAGTTTCCCAGTTAGTTTCCACTGAGTCTAAGTTACTCAGCAGGTAGTGTGCCATTGTTCTGTCTTTAAAGACTTTCCAAAGTTGAGGAAAGAGGACTAAAATTTCAGGAGAATTAATGGAGAGGATTCAATCATGGCACACATGAAATAATCATGGATTAATGTCAGGATCCACATCTAAATGCAATTATAGAGCTCCGTGTGAGACCAGGCTGCACCTTACATTGGAAGTGTGGTCCTTGCCTTGACCATTAACTTAATTTTATAACCCTATCCCAGGGAGGCAATAGTAAGATTCATAGTTTGTTATTAAATGGCCACTTCTTCAATCTTTTTTCTAAACTTCCAAGTTAAGGCAAGGAAGGGATGTTATTGATTCTCCCACCTCCTCAAAATGGTTGTTCCTCTAGATCTCAACAACACAGTACTCTCAAGGTTCTCCCACTCCACTGACTGCGCCCCTTTCTTCCTCCTCTTCCAGGTTGGTCGAAGCTGAACTGCTCCAGAACTTGATCACCAGACATCTTCACTTCTCTGGTATTCTTATCAAGTATCCCAGAATTGCATACAATTTATGTGTAAGTCATTTTCCAAATTATACTGTGTCCCTTCCTTAAGTTTTCACCTTTTACCTAGTTGTGTTATTGACATATTTTATTGAATGTCTACTAAACATCTCACGATAAACATATCTAAGACAGAAAAATCGATTGCTCTACCTTGAAATCCTTTCTCTCTTGTTCATTCACTTCAAGAAAATACACTGCTACTCACAGTGTACTCAAACCTGAGGACACAGCACTTCTCGAATGACGCAGTCCGCTGCCGCACATGTGTCTGTCTGAAGGCACTGTTGATGAGGCTTCCGGATCACATTCCATGTGAGGGAACTCCCTTCCGATTCCATTGTGACCGATCCGCTCTTTCTCTGGTTCACCTTCTGTTACTTAGCCAGTCCCCTCTGGTCACCCAGGGGGCTACTTCTGAGAAACCTTATCGTGTAGGAAATATTTGTGGCAGCCCTGACAAGGCTCTCCTTGCCAGACTTCCGACCAGACAAGAGCGTAAGTGACTCAGCTGCTGGCCTCTGGGATCTGTTGCTCTGCTTACCCCAAAGTCCCGCTTCTCCCAGCCAGTGACCAGACTCGGCCAAGCCACAGGCTAACCCATTTCTGGGGACATGTCCACGGAACTCCCAGCACCGCCATCTTTGTTTGCAGAGTGCGGACGGCACTGCCAAGCCCTAGACCACATGGTGAGCTAAGGCACAGGCACAGGCACATTCCTGCAGCTTTTCTCCCGCTCGGCTTCACTCGGGATCAGACCCGCAAGGAGGTCTGTCAGCTCTCCTGGCTTCCTGCACATCCCGCCCTATTTCTCCCACACTGGCAGGCCCCTTAGGAAAACCCTCACATTCTCCAGGCTTCCTCATGTCTGCCTCTTGGAAGATCCAGACTGAAATGAAATAGATACACGATCCCCTTACAAGACTGACACGGATGACAATTTAAAAATTCTCCGCTCGTTTGCTCGTCCGGCCCCTACAGCAGCAGCATCTTCATTTTGTGCACGAGGAGCGGAAGCTCAGAAAGAGTAAATGACACTTGTTAAGTGTCACAGTACTCAAGTATAAAAGAAGAATTTGCCTTCTAACTACGGCCCTTTCCATCACATCTATCATGTTTTCTGCTTTGTACCAAGGAGAGCTTCAGAGATGCCTAAAAAGGCGAAAAATTTCACCCAGATCTGCATCCAACTCATGCTCGGAGGGTTTGTACTTTGCTTGTGACTGACCCTCAGGTTATGCATTTATTTAGAAGGACGGAACACTTAGCATTTTTATTATACATGACATTCCTCTCTGGCAGTAACACATACACTCTTTACATTATGCAAATGCACTTCCTTCTGGCCCCTCATTATTTTAGTGAATCAAATCTCCCAGAGGTCAGTGTCTTTGTCAGCAGTAGGGTGTGTACTGGCAGTGGGACTGACAAGAGCTCCAGCCTGTGACCCAGTCTTTGCTGGCAGTAGGCTGTGATCCTGTCTCTCTGGCCCTAGAAAGGCCACGCCACTCTTCCCTCAGACCAGTACAGAAGAAAGAATGTTTCCTTTCCTTAATATTTGAAAGCTGGATCCACTGCTTCTCCAATTGCTCAGCAGAATCGCTGCTGGCTATCTGCAAGGGGCGTTTTATCAAAACTCTCCTGCAAAGACTTCCAATTTCTTCACTCAGCTGTCATTCTTGCACAGAGGAATTTGATTCTAGAAGTCAACAAAGCACAGAGAGCAGAATGTGCAGAGTGTAGCTCTCAGACCCCAAAGTATTCAAAGTAACAGAAGTTCTCAGCATTCTCCTGCGCTGAGTACAAGCTCTTCCCCCGTCAGCTTTGGATAGGCAAACCATCATTTACCACAGGAAAAACCTAAATCTGTCAGCATAATGTCAACACAAACATTGCACCAGTTTTACATTACAAATGCTCTTTTACATTTTATATTTAGTTGTCATTTTATTTAGTACACTGGCATGGCAGGAAACTATTTGTTGAAAAATAACAAGAGAAAAAGATGCTTGCTCTCAAAACAATAGGAAAAGTGGTGTGTATTCAAAGGACAGCTACCTCACAGTTTGCCTTTAAAATACTGAGACTGGGGCTGGGGATTCAACTCAGGGTTCCATCACCTGCCTCACCAGCGCAAGGTCCCGAGTTCAATCCCGGAACCCAAAAATATAAAAATAAATAATAAAAAAGTTGAGACTGATTTTCAAGTGTGTTTACACGTACTTCTTTATGGATCTTATTTGTATCCTAATGTGTATTGGCTAATAATTTTATTATATTGAGTTTGGAGGATGCACCATAGTTTTTATTTAAAAACTGGTAGAATATGTAATACCAATATTTCAAAATTTTAAAATTTGTTTTCTGATAGCTGTTTTATATGAAAGACCACTCATACCATATTCTTTCTTTCCCTTTCTTTCTTTCTTTCTTTCTCCCTTTCTTACTTTCTTTCCAGGGAAACAAAAATGAAAAGCAAAAAGTATAGTTAAGTTTCTCAAAGCTGCACACTGGTTAGTCTCTGGGAAGGGATTAGAATCAAGATTTGTGGCTCTTGGTGCGTGGCTGGCTCTACGCTCACCTTGGAAATGTCTAACCACGGTGATAAACTTGAATTGGCTCTTACCAGTCTAGTCCACATCCTGTTGGCTAAGAAGAGATGGCTATGTCTTTTCACCTTCCTAGAGAGGTCGGAACAGTAGCTGGTCACCTCTTAGCAGAAAGTTTAAAATATTTCTATTGGGTGTAAAGGAGATAGAGTGTCAGTTAAGCTTTTAAGAATGGGTGAGTTCACGGAAAGCGGGAGGAAAAGAGGGAGAGGGATTAGTAATGTCCTGGAGGAGGGAGGACTGGGAGCATTTGAGGGCTAGAAACCCAACAGTAAATACCGAGGGAAACTGACAACCAGGGCTGAGCAGAGCAGAAGTTCCACATGTGGGCTTCTGGAATCTGGCTGGAGAGGAAGCACAGATTAATGTCATGGTCTGGAGTGGAGCTGCGAGTGAACGGTCAAGGTGCAGGATTCACCGGCAGTGGAGAGACTGTGGCACTTTTCAGATCTGAAGTTCTGTCCACGGGTCTGACACGCAGGAGCAGTCAGGACTTACGGCTCTGTGCAGTGGGAGATGCACATTCTCTGCGGTTTTTGTGTTTTCTTAAAGCTGGTGGTTTTTCTTAAGAGACAAAATGCACTTTCTGAGTATTTGCACTCAGAGCAGATTCGGGGACCACAGAGTTGGCCTTGGAGATGCTCTGCAATACAGTGGTGCCAGGCAAACACAGAATGTGGCACGGCACAGCAGGGCCACGGCCAGAGGGAAGGAGAGGGACAACAGCTCCTCAGACTGGAGGGGAAAGAAACCGTGAAACAATGGTAGGTTCAGAGAAAGGGGAACAAGGGGAACGAGGGGCCCAACACCAGAGCTGGCTGCAAGCAGTGAAAATAAATCCATTTCATGTTCTTTCTCTCTGTTTCAAATTCCCAGCATTCACTTCTGGATAACAGGCACTGGGGTGTGCAGGGGTACTGCCATTAGTTTAGGGTACATTGGTCCCAGCAGAGTCATGAGTTCTGAAGTACACACAGCTTCACACAGCCTGAAGAGCCCAGGGATGACATTACAGACTGTTCTTCGCCAGCATGAAGCATGTATTGATTATCAACACTCAGAGAAGAAACCTCCATCTTCCTATCAGGAGAAAGCAGGCCCACAACGTGGGGATTGAGACTGGTGTGTGAGCCCCACAGAGCGGGGAGAAATCCGATGTACTCCAGAACCAAATTACAAGGTAGTAAGGTTCGATTTACATAAATACATGGATTAGCTGATCTGAGAAGGGGGTTCAGCTGTCACCTTTGGGAAAATCAAGTCTGTCATATTAATAACAAGAGTATTAAGATGATCCTACTGTTCAAATGCTAATCACAATAAGAGCTTCTCTATGAATTATCAAGCAAAATAAAACATTTTTCTAATAGAAAGATTCTGCAAACTTCATAATACCTCCGGAGCCTTATTAAAAGTGCTCACACATTTAAATAAAATTAAATGCCGTACTAATCACCTGAAGGCAGGGTGGTTCACCATGCGAGGTGGCTTTCCCCCAGAGTCACATCTGAACAGCCACACTGGGGGTTTTCACAGCCGTTTCTCTCTCATGGAGTTAGAGATATTGAATTCAGATTCTTCGTGTTCAGTGGATGTAGTGGTTTAATGATCCAGACGGAGGCCGTGTTCTTACTTTTAGCCCCTGCCCACCGGTTGTGTAACTGCCACAGAGTGCTGCTCCTAAAAAATGGACAGAGACCTCCACAAAGACTTATTTCCGAAGGCAAGACTAGCAAGCCTTGTCCCTCGGTGGAATTATCAATCAATATTCAGAACACTGCAGCTGAAATCCTTCAGGTAGTTTGGAATAAATGGAAAGCTCTCAGCATCACAGCTCCGTGCCTTCAGCTCACACAGCAAAGAGGCCAGGGTCTCCGTCCTAGACTCTCCGCTCCTCCCAGATGTGGCCCAACCTGGAACCCGGAGGCGCCATGCAACGACGAATTCATCCTCAGCGGCGTCATCCAGACCACGACCGTGTGCTGCGAGGCAGGCATGCAGAGATCCCATCACACTGCAGCAAGCTGGCTTTCTGTCCAGAGGAATTTGTTTCTTTCTATCTCGTGTTGCCACCATATTTGATATCCTTCTCTCAGTCCTGAATTACTCACGTTTACTAGGGAAACAAGAGACTAGCTGCGAATTGGCGTATCGCGAGATGAAGGAAATCTGGGGGGCCGAGCCAGTCCACACACCCTCGAGTGACTGATGGGATGTGAGACAGGACCTGCAAGGGAATTCTGACTCAAGACACACGGAAAATCTGAAATTCATTCCCAGAGTCATCCATTTGAGTATCCACGGAGTGTGTGTTCTTTATCTCATCCTAGAAGAAAAAGAATCATTTGCCCCGGCCTCTGCCACAGCTTTTCCTCTGCCTAAGAACACCTACTAACTAGAAGAGTGTTTGTGGGCAGAGGGAGGCCACAAACAGAGGAGCACAATACGGAGGGAGCCACAGAAAGTTCTACTCAAAGGCCTCATGTTTGGATGGAAAAATTCCTTACACAACTCGTCAGTCCTCTTGGCTTTCCTAGGAGGATATGAGTTCCATAAATTATCTTTTCTAGAGCAAATTAAAAGTGAAATCACTCAGCAAAAACTATGAAAATATGAATTCCCTATGACCTAATCACCATCTTTACAAACATTTACCATAAACAATTCAAAAAATAAAATATTATACAAATCAACATGTTCATCACAGTGTTCACAAATTTTTTTTTCAATGAAACAAAAAAGGAAACAGTCAAAGGTCCAATTTTAAATGCACATTGTCTTGATGGGGTATGTTAAACTCATTAAAACAATATTAGCTTGTGACATGGAAATGTTTGGACCACTATTTTTATACAAGTAGACAAGGTCATGATTCTTTTATATAAACTACATAGGCTACATTAAAAATAAAGGTAATTCCTTCATTGGGAGGGTGAAATTACAGATAATTCCTTTATTCAAATATCTTTTTAAAATGCTACATCAACTTCTCAGTAATTAAAACATTTATGCCATCTGTTTCCGGGAGGTGGAGCAAATATTCATTTTTATTCTGAAAAAAGTATCAATTCACAAATTCACTAATATTTGCTCTCTAGAATTTCTATCTCGTCTGTGTCTTGATCCCTCCTAATACATTTTATTCCTCTTAGGATGATGGTTTCCCAAAACTCATATTTTCCTCACAATTCACTCTAACACCTTCTTTCTCTCCTAAGATCATAGCTGTGTCTGACTCTCAAAGAACCAACTTCTGAGCAGTAGTACAAGCCCATAACTTCAGTGGGTTGGTGTGCACCTCCAATAGGCATGATTCACAGTGTCGTTCCCAAAATGTGGACTATCCATAAGATTAAGTAGAACTCTGTTCTACTCTAAGTCATGCTTCAGGTAAGAGAGTAAAGAAGAGCTTAGAGAAAAAAAAATACATCAGCGTTTTGTTAATAAATAAATGAGATCATGCTTTGTCAAGTCTCACAGTGATGGTATGGCTTGTTGAGGATGTTGCTTGAGGTCCCCTACTAACTGAGGCATGGAGCAGGGTGTTTAAATTATCCGTGCCTCAGTTATTTCTCCATGTAAAAGAGAAGGGAAAAAAAGAAGAGGGTGACCAGAGGGAGTGAGGGCTTGATCTGTAGGCCTGCAGGAAGATTGAAGGGGCTAATGAATGTCAGTATAGAACAGCACTTGGCATTCTGTACGAACTCAAGCACATTAACTCAGCAATGATTAAGATGCTGAAAAAGATTATGGTGTCATTTAAATGAGGATGAGACATGCAGAACTGATAAAGTATCAACTTCCTCAACACTCTGCTCTCTTTTCTACAAATGCTAGTTGAAGCTTGGATGGTGGGTTTTTCTATTTCATTATCTACTGTGTGTTCTTGACCCCTTCGCTTTACATCTTGCATATTCTACCATATTTTCCCCTTATTTTGTTTCTGTCTACCACCAGCCTATTTTAGTGGTCTTCCCACTGAAACTAATAAATATATTTCAATCTCTAGTATTTTTGAAAGCAAACATTCCCCAGACCATTTTAGAACTCATGCTACTATTTTTTATTTCTCCTTTCACTTTCACCTGAGCTTCAATGTTTGTACCCACAGATTCTGCTGTGGGGGGCTGTTTGTTTTGAATTCTTTATATATTTTAGATAATAGTCCTTTGTCTGAAGAGCAGCTGGTAAAAAGTTTTTCCCACCTTGTAGGTTGTCTCTTAGCTCTGTTGATGGTTTCTTTAGCAGTGCAGAAGCTTTTTAATAAGATGAGATCCCAGCTGTTGATTCTTTCTGCTAGTTCCCATGCTACTGAGGATTTGTTCATAAAGTCTTTTCCTATGCCAATGTCTTCCAGAGTTCTGCCTAACTTATCTTCCAGCAAGTTTAGTGTTTTTGTTTTTATATTTAGATCTTTAATCCATTGGATTTTAATTTAGTGCATGGTGACAGATACGGGTCTAGTTTTAATCTTTTGCCAGTTGAGATCCAGTTTTTCCAACACCATTTATTAAAGAGGCTATCTTGTCTCCAGTGGGAACTTTCAGCTCCTTTGTCAAAGATGAGGTAGCTGAGTGCATCTGGAGTTGTTTTTGTGTCTTCCAATCTGTTCCACTGATCCTCAGGTCTGTTTCTTTGCCAGTACCATGCTGTTTTTATCTCAGTGGCTTCGCAGTATAGTTTCCAATTGGGAATTGTTATATCTGCTGCCATGTGTCTGTTGCCTAGGATGGCTTTTGCTATTCTAGGTCTCTTATGGTTCCAAATGAATTTTTGGATTCTTCTTTCTAGTTCTGTGAAGTATAGTGTTGGGATTTCAATTGGTATTGCATTGAATCTGTATAGCAGTTTTGGTAGTAACTGCCATCTTAGTTTAAGTTCCATCACTGTCTAAAAAAATGTCATAAAGTGCCACTCAAAGGACCAAACCTAGAGTTTGCCTGCCTTAAACTTACTGTCCATACTCCCTCCGACAAAATTTACCCAAAACACAGATAATAAATCTGCTATTTATTTCTCTTTTTTTAAAAAAGTCTGTCAAGGATAACTGCCATCTTAGTTTAAGTTCCATCATTGTCTAAAAAATGTCATAAAGTGCCACTCAAAGGACCAAACCTAGAGTTTGCCTGCCTTAAACTTACTGTCCATACTCCCTCCGACAAAATTTACCCAAAACACAGATAATAAATCTGCTATTTATTTCTCTTTTTTTAAAAAAGTCTGTCAAGGATTCAGGGGGTGATGCGGGAGATTGTCATCGTGCCACTGTACCTCCTTCTGCCCTGTTTGACTCACTTGGGAAGGGGCTTTACCATTTTCCAGACTTTCATTTTCTGTAGCACAACATACAAAATGAAAAAGGCTCCCAGGCTGATGACACTCACAGAAGCAAACGCAGACCATCTGGGACCAGTCTCTTCCTTCAACTATGACCTTCAATAATTAAAAGAAAGTTTTCACTTTATGACATCATAGTCAGAACTGCATAAGAAAAAGACTTCATAAACGAGGGCATCCATCAAACACAGAGTCACAGGTACAAATACTTTAACTGTCAGAACTATGATGTAACATAAACTAGTGTGTTGAAAACATATAAAAGGAAATTTAATCATCTTTTTCATTTCCCATTTAACTGTCATTCTTGGAGCAGTGCTATCTTATTAATATGGAAATGAGCAAAAGCCCAATGCAATGGAAAGCTAAAGTATAGGATAGGACTAACCAACGATGGGTAGAGAAGGTGACATAAATGAGATGTGAAAAAGACGGAGAATGTCTTGTTGCCTCTCCTCTGGCGGCGTATGGGGGAGACCCAACACTGAGATGGCAGCAAACACCTTTCTGTGTCAGCAATGTTGTACCCTTTTGGGGGTGAGAAAAAGTGGAGGTGGGAGGGACCAGGACTGGCCTTCCCACTTTTGGTTGCATTCTTTGACAGGGGGAAAGGAAGTAACGCACCTGTTGAGGGAGGTAGAGCCAGAGGAGGAAGAAGTCCACTTGGCAGAGTACAGCAATCACTCAAAAGGGAAACCAGATTCCTTTACGGCTGGATGGAGCCTGAAAGTGGAAGGAATAGCACTGAGAGCTCCCGAACCTGAGAGTGAGAGCACGGAAATGTCTAGCCATGTCTAGAATGATGACTTTGAAATCCTGGATTACCCTCTCTAAAACTGTCCTAACCCAGAAAACCCCATCCATTTTTTTAGTGACTTCTCCATGCTACCTCTTCCTCTTCAAAAGGGAAAATTTTAATGTAAGAAAATAAAAAATGCCAGGTATAGTTTAAGAATGAAATATAGCGCCCCCAAATAAAGACAACGTAGCATTAGAAGCTTTGAAAAACAAAAAGGGAAGAGAGGATTTAGCAGACATGACTCAGAATGACAATATCTCACACACACGTTTAATTTGATTCCCAACTAAGAATAGAAAAAGAATCCAAAGGAGCTATATTTGGGGAGATGGAGGTAATGACCAAAAATTTTCCAGAGTTATGAAAATCAATAGCTTCAGGAAATCATGTACCTATTTTATACTTAGTGGACAGTTTAGTAGCAAAGACAAGAAGATGATGCCCGTGGCCGCAGCCACAGTAGAAAGACAGATTACCTAGGGACAATTATTAGAATGTTACTGATTCTGGACTTCAACTATGAAAACCAGAGCATAGTGTAACAAAATATTCCCAAGTTAGACAGGCAATAACTGTCGAGTCGTACACACAATGAATACATCTTCAGGAATGAAGCATTGTAACTGCATTTTTCTCCAACAACAAAATGTTTGCTGCTAGTAGTCTGTCTTGCATACACTACTGGTCAGGGCATAATGTGATAATTTAGAGAATAACTGGCATTACTCAGTCCAGGAGAGTTTGATATGAACACACTTTGAAACCAAGGTGTACTTGTACACACACTCCATATAAAACTTCTGTATCTGTGCATCAAGAACACATCTTAAACTACTCATTGGTGATAGTATGAGTAGTATAGGTGATGTCCCCATAGTGGAAATAACATAAATAAGCATCCAACTAGGATGAATAAATATGCTGTACTAATATAGTGCATTGATATAGATAAAGCACACACTGGAACAAATAAAAAAACTCGGAAAAATATGGTACAATCCAATTTACATAGATTTTCCAACACATGGAAAATTGAACAGTGCATTATTTAGAGTTTCGACAAATAGCAAGACAGTTCTTCTCATTCACTTCCAGAGCACATGAACCATTCAGTTAAATTAATCAATCATTGACGAGCCTAATTATTATAGCAATAAAATAGAAAAGGGGTAAAGAAAATCAAAAGACTGGTAAATGTGAGCATCAGATTACTGTTCCCAGAGTGGATGGGAAGGAGATGGAACAGGAAAAACCCACAATGAGATTCAAAAACCGTGGCCATTTTTAAAAGGTGGCACGGGACAGAGTGCTGGTATTGATGCCCTTCCATTTTTATAAATATTCCTATATCTAAAAAATGTTTAGTCTAAACATCATATGCCAAAAACTCTTAATTTTCTCCCCCATTGCATTGCGTAAGCTTCCTGGAATACTGTTCTCTCATAGTTTGATTGGTTAACATCCATACTTACATTTACTCTCAAGGCTTTCATCAAAACACACCGCGAGTACGAGAACTGCCCTCTCTAACACGCCAGGTGCACGCATACACGCCTCCCTTTGTTCCGTTCCAGTTCACTTTTGGCCAAGTTTTACCTGCTATTCTGAAGACACCTTATTTCCACCTTTCCCCGGTCGACTCTGAGCTTCTAAAAGTAGGAATGTTCTCTTGTTTGCTGTAGCTATTGTTGGCTCACAGTACCTGCTCCAGAAAAATGAAAATGACTCTCACGGGAAAGTAGAGATCAGTCCCTGAATCCATCACTGCCTCCCTCTTAGGAGGGGTGAAAAGGGCGCGAGGTCTGGCAGAAAAGAAAATAGAGCTGAATAATGAGTTTAAAAGCTGAGGTGACTATGGACACCAGGATTATGAATGTTTCTAGGGTTTAGTTCCACAGACATGACTAGATATTCTCAGGGCGCTGTTGACATACACGAAGGTCTCTGATCCAAATCTTTGCTTCCCTCCTCCCTCTTCCCAGCTTGCAGAATGCCCTGCCTTGGGCCTCTTCTGTGCACACTTAATGCATGCGTCAGGATCACACTTAATCCTGGCAAGACCACCCTTGTCCTTCACCTCCAGTGCTTGTGAGTAGCTCATTTAAATTGGCCATCATTCATAAAGCTGATGAGGGCCTAATTGCTTCACATTTTCATGGTTTTCTGTTCCCTGGAAGGTAAATGGTACTGAGATGGAAATCATTCCGGCCCTAGCTTTCATAGGAATTTGGTGGCTGCTGTTTCCAAAGGAAAGTATTTGTTATGTCGTATAGAACAAAACACTTTAAGAATATCTTTGGCTGTGGATGAGTGGTAAACTGAGATCTAATCCTTCCAGAGCCTATTTCTCATAGGAACAAAGAAAACACCCTTGTTCACACCTCCAGGCAAGCAAGCCAGAGCCGGCAGAGGGCGTGCCCACCGCACTGCTACCAAGGGGACACATTTGCTCAGGAAAAAGCAAAACCTCTGTATTGAGTGTCTAACACGCATTCAATGATAAGGATCTGGGAATATACAGTTAACAACGCTTTGACTTTGCCTTCTCTGATATAAAGAATATTTGAGAAGAAGGTGCTAAAATGTCATAAAGAGGGTATGGCGTCCAATTGCAAAAATTACTGAGCACCTATGATGTATAAAACACTTGTCAGAATGTTGCAGGACACGTTGGTAACTGAATTAGCTCTGAAAAGGGCGAACAGAATGGTCCTAGGAGCTTCGTCCACAGCCCCCTCAGCCTTGTCTGCACCCATGTGTAAAGAATTCCCTCAGGGCTGAAGGGTCTAGAGCGGCAAAGGAGACCAGAAGACCAGGACTCATGGCTCAGAGCCCGCCATAATGGGCTGCCTGAGCTCCCAGCCTCTGCTCTACAGGAAGAGCAGGCTTCGTTTTCTTCCTTTCCTGGGTGGTGGGTGGTTTATGAATCCCTTTGTTGTGAGTCATTTCAGTTACTCAGAACAGTGGTTATTACTTTTTTTTATATATAATAACTCTCTTTACCCTTCAGTGACTTCTACCCTCTCCTGGGATAAAAGCTGGTTTATTATATCTTGAAAGATCTTGCTTCTCAGAGATTCAATATTCTTAATTTAAGGCCTCCATCTCTAAGTTTCATGTTTTTTTCCATCAGTGATGGAAAAAGAAACAAAGAACCCAGCACCCTTGGTCATCAGGGAAGGGCCAGGCAAGGTCTCCTGGCTTACAGACGTTATTGAATATAATCTTCGCAACACTGAACCAGCTGTTATTTTTCCCCACTTGCAGATAAGGAATCTGAGTTCCAGAGAGATTAAGCAAATCGCCCAGGCAATTCTAGAAAAAACCCGTCACTGAAATTTTCAACCAAACATTGTGAAACACAGCTCCATATTGTTTACACTGTTTGCCAACACTAAAAGAAGAAGACAATGCCAGGCTTGGGTGAGGCCTATTCAACACTCTCTTTTTTAAAAAGCTTACAGAATTTGATGGTGAGATCTTTGCTATGGAATTACTAAGCATTTACTAGGAGAAGAAAAGTTTGTTTTGTGTGTATGCATGTTCATGTACCCGCGCCTCTGTGTGTGTGTGTGTGTGTGTGTGTGTGTGTGTGTGTGCCAAATCTGAGCTTTCTGGAATTTATCACCCCATTTATGGTGTAAGGAATTGAAAACTAATTCTTACAGGTTTTAAGATGCTCTTTATTGTTTTTATGTCTCTGAGAATTAAGAAAAAGAGATGGGCTTTGCACTGTTCATTTCTTTAGTAATCCCCAAAAGAACATACGACCTGGATTTTCTTAGCCAAACCTAAATATAAACCCTCCTGCCTGAGCTGAGGAGTCCTTATGTTAACCCTGGGAAAGGAGTGAATCTTTCCCTCTCTGTTCCATCTGGATCTTTCTGTTCATCTGAGATTAATGGATTCAGCTAATGAGTCACTCTGTCAGCATCTATCTAATTATTTAATAGCAGAGTTAAAAGTTTTTCTACCTCTCTTTATGGCAATTAAATTTCTTAACTGAAGCAAATATTCAAAGGGGAAGACATAAATTAAGAAAAACATAGATGAAAGTTTGCCTCTTTCAAAATAACAGTAGGGAAGCTCTGTGAAATACCATTCCAAGGTGGCCACATTTGGATGGACACAAACATGGCAGTGTCTGCACATTAGGTGTCTAGTTCACTACAGCAGTTCAACGAGTCTCTTCACATACACGGCCCGTCTATGGCCTTATATGTGACCCATGTGTTAGTATGGACATGTGTTGGTGTAGGATTTACTATGCTTATTTGGGTTTTGTTAGAACATTATGGATGATAATTATGAAAATATTAATAATGCACTACCAAAAATGGGATTACCCGTAATAGAGATCTCAACCTTATGTTCTGTTTTCTGTTTTCATTGTAATTGACTCCCCAAATAGTTAAACTCAAAATGCAAGAAAAGGACTGACATCGCTGAGGGCCTGTAATTCACAGGTATAACTCTTTTATGTTGGCTATAACAATACCATTTCAAATGATGGGCCAGAAAGCAATGAAAAACAAAACCAGAAGAGCCATGAAAAACATTTCAGAAAAGTGTAAAGATGACCTAAATGATGGCCTAGAAATAAGGGTATCTGCAGAAAGATCCAAATGAAACATTTAGACCTAGATACCTACACTTTTGGCCTGCCAGTCCCTCCCTCTTTAGTGAAGAGGAATTTTTTTTTTTTGCCACATACAAATTGCATAATATAGTTAATGTATATTTTAATTTTTTATTAATTCCTAATATTTTAAGTTATTAATGAAATAAGGAAATGTGTAGGTCTGCTTAATAACAATAAAAGTCCATTTTCATAGGTATGCACAAAAGTAGGTAGTAGAAAATCCCATTATCAGAAATCGTTGTGCTTTGCTGTAACATCTGAGCGCTGTGAGTTTCAGTTTGCCTGGCTGTGAGGCAGAGGTGGTGGAAGGCAGCCACACTGCACCCTACCCACACAGCTCTCTCTTATTGCCTACACAGAGAGCACAGTGGCATCCTGAGAGATATTGCTAAAAATCACATGGCGCTGTTAATAGTTCGCTGTCTTGTGGGGCCACCTGATTCTATGCTCAGAGCTGCCTGTGTGCACTCTCACTCAGATATTCCTGTGGGACATGCCTGATTGAGACAAACTGGACATTAAAAAGTGTGCCACTGATAAGGAAGGAGTGTATCTTTCAAAGCATCAGACACCTTACAACAGTATCCCTGTGTATGCCCATAAGAATGCATGATATCTATACAAGAAAAAAAATCAAAAAGGAAAAGACACAGGACAGGACAGCCTGTTAGCAATTGCTGGAGCATTCTAGAATAAAATTCTCCGTGATGTTATTAAAGACCATGTGTGCTATTATAAGGTGCTCAGAGTTCATTTTTGGAAGTGTTAAATAGTTTAAAAAATAATAACTTGTATCTCCCATGAGAAAGATACAGAGTGTGAGTCCAGAGTGCTGACACCAAAAGAATGTGATTGAACCCATAAATCTCCAGAAGTGGCCCAGAAAGACTGCTACCAATAAAAGGAACATATCCTCTGACTAAGAACAGAATCAGCTCCAGGAAACCTAGATTGATGCTCACACGGACAGAGACCCTGACAACTGTTTCCTTGCAGATGGAGAAAGACCTTGCCTATTTAATACTCTACAGGCCTCCTCTGATGCTTGGAGGTGCCATGGGTGATCCCCAAAAATATTAGAATGAGCCTTGTGTCAAAAAGTTGCTTTATTTCTGGCAATCTCGGAAAGTACAAATTCTTCCTGTACCTATGGAAAAAAAAACAAAAACAACAGTATTTATCCTTTAAAGTAGAACAAATGTTAGTAACAACCCATTTCAGAACAGGGATTCTAGAACTTCTCTTTAAAATGCTGGCATATGTAGTAACTTCCCTCTTGCTCAGTTTACTTGTCTGCTACTTGAAACACCAGTGACTAAGGTGCCCAGTTTGGTGATGCCAAAAGCCCAGTAACTTCTCTCTATATAAAGGAAATAATAAAATCAGGCAAGGTAAAAAGCATAGCTCAACAGTAGAGTGCTTACTGAACATGCGCAAAGCCCTGGGTTTGCTCCTCAGTTCTGGGCAGGGTTGGGGGTGAAACCCGGGCAATACTGTTATGAATATCAAAGATGGAAAAGCTCAGCCTGAGTATCCTACATGTTGAGGGGTCTTAATTCATGAATCATTGCTGGACCTCAGATCAAAGTAGGCAGTGAGAGTCTATGGTATGCATTTGTTAGGGGCAGCTGCCTCCCACCCCGCTCTCACCTGGCTGGCACAGTGAGTTCTGTCAGAAGTGGACACTCCACGAAATCCAGGTGCTTTGCTGTTGCACTCTTTGCTTCACAGAAGAATTTGAGTAAGCCGTACTCCTACTAACATTTACAGTAATGGTAGCAATCACCGTGGCAAGGGAAGAGCAAAGACTTGTACTTCAGTGCCCCCGAGCTTGCAGTCCTGGTTAACAAAAGCCCCCAACTGACAGATTGAGTAAAAAGTAAATGAAGATTGGCTTCCTTCATTCACTGAAATGTGCTTACGTTTCCTCCATGTCTTTCAATGACTTGATGGCTCCGGGTTTTTAGTGTTAAATAATAGTACATTGTCCGGATGTGCCACAGCCTGTCCGTCCACTAGTCTACAAAGAGGTATTGTAGTTGCTTCCAAGTTTAGACAATTATGAGTAAAGCTGGTATAAACATTGATGTACAAGCTTTTGTGTGGCCACAAGTGTTCAACTCCACTGTGTAAGTAACAAAACTACGGAGTGTTTCTGGATTGTGTAAGGAGAGCGTGCTTAGTTGTGTAAGGAACCATCACACTGCCTTTCAATCGGCTGCACAACTAGGCTGGAAAGCTTGTGCATCGCATCCTCACCGACACTTGCTTTGGTCACTGTTCCGGATTGTGGCCATTCTGAGGGGCACAAAGCATGTCTCGCCTTTGGAACACATATTAGCTACGTGCCTTGTTAATGATGTGCTTGGTAAGGCCTTCAGTCTGTTTTTCCATCGGCTTATTTACTTTCTTGTTGTTTTTAGTGTCCTTTGTGTGTTTTGAATAACAAATAGTCTTTTATCGGGTATGATTTTTGGAAATATTTCTTCCCTGTCTATGGCTACTTTCTCATGCTCTTGAAACTGAGAGAACAGATGTTTTGACTTGAGAAAAATTCACAATAATTGATATTTCCTTTTTGGTAGTGTTCTTAGCAGTGTATCTAAAAAGTCATTGTCATATACAGGGTCATCCATATTTTTCTCCTATGAAGTTTGTCTTTGGCATGTTTGTGTGTGTGTGTGTGTGTGTGTGTGTGTGTGTGTGTTGCCAGGGGTCTGATCCAGGGCCCCACCCGTGCTAGGCAGCAGCTCTACAACTGAGCAATACATCCATTCCAAGTCTGTGACCTTTATAGTTTCACATTTATTTCTATGGTCCTTCTTGAGTTAGGACAGCATAGTCAATGATCAAGGTGAGTAGCATTATGTTTTTTAAGGTATGGCTGATTTTATCTAGGTTACCAATTATGTGGGTATAGAGTTGTTCATAGTATTTCTTTACTACCTTTTTCATGTCCATAGAATCTGTAATGATGCCCTCTACTGCATGGCTGGCGAGAAGCTTATACATTTTATTTCATCTTTTTATGGAACCAACTTTTGACTTATTTTTTGCTTTTCTCTATTGATTTTTAAAAAATGTCACTGACTTCTGCTATACTTATTATTATTTTCTTATGCTCACTTTGGATTTGCTTTGTCATTCGGTCCACATACCATGTGATACAAACTGTGACACTGTGGAAAAGGCAACACTACTGGGACAGTAAAAGACCACTGGTTACCAGGTGTTGATGGAGGAGCTGAAGGCAGAGCACAAAGGAATAATAAAGTGAGGAAAATGGTCTCTATTATTTTGTAAAGGTGATACATGCCCTCAGATATTTATTTAATCTCACAGATTCTGCGAGAGTGAAAGTTAACCTCATTATACACTGTGGACCTTAGGTGATAATGAGATATCAATAGTTTCTCAGTTGATACAAATGTCTAACTTTGGTAGGGCCTGCTGATAGTGATAGATGTGAAACGGGAAGTGCCACAAACCTAAGACTTCTTTAAAAACTAAAGTAAAAATTTTAAAAGCGGCTATCAAGTGAAAAGGAATGAATTAAAGACAGAGGAAACAACTATGCTGATCAGTTCTTTGGCACAAAAATAATTTATACACATTGACAGAAGCTCTCAGAATAAATAAGATCTGAATAAATGGAAAGAAGAGAGAGATGGGTTTAGAACATACCTCTGAAAGTCTCAGTGACAATGGATCCTTGGGGCTTATTTTTTTATTTTAAAACTATCAAATAAACCACTTTACATTAAAAATATAAGTAAGGATATTTGATAGATTAGATAGCAATAAAGTCTTTGATTGGCTGTCTGCACATGTGGAAGAGAAAAAACAGAGGCCCCTGAATTAACCTAAAAAGAAGATAAGATTTTTATGTATTCTAGATAGACCTTTGTCTGAGGAACAGCTGGTAAAAATGTTTCCCACATTGTGGGTTGTCTATTCAGTCTGTTGGTGGTTTCTCTTGCTGTGCAGAAGCTTTTCAATAAGGAGACATCCCACATGGTGATTCTTTGTGCTAGTTCATGTGCGACTGAGGTTTTTGTTCATGAAATCTTTTCCTACCCCAATGTATTTAAGAGTTCAACCTGACCTCTCTTCCAGCTGGTTTAGTGTTTCTGTTTTAATAATTAGATATTTAATCCATTTTGATTTGGTTTAGTGCGTGGTGAGTCTAGTTTTAATCTTTGGCAACTTAAAACCCAGTTTTTCCAGCACCATTTATTAAAGAGGCTGCCTTTCCTCCAGTGAGTGCATTTGGCTCCTTTGTCAAATATGAGGTGGCTGAGAAAGATAAGAAAAATCCTAATAAAAAAACAAAACAAGGGAAAATTTAAAATGTACCTGACTCACACAGATGCATCAGAAAAAGAAAGACTTGTGATGTGACCAAAGGCATCGAGCAGACTTTGACCAGCCATTGACTAAACCATTAAGATATACAGACATGCAGATGATATCTGATGAGATAGAAAATAAAATTAAAACCAAAAACAACATTGAGCATACATGCACAAAGGAAACATTTTCAGATATTTAGTCAAGCAATTCAACAAACCAAAAGAACGGTAACAGGAAACAAAGAAATAATTGCTACTATATCATATGTGAAATTTACCAGTTTCCAACCAAAAGCATCAGAATATATACAAAGAAACAAGAAAATGTAGTCATTAATCAAGGTGGGAAAAGAAATGAATAGAAATTATTTCTCACGGGGACCAAAATTTAGATTTAGAAGACATAAACTTCAAAGTAGCAATCATAAACATGGTCAAAAAATTAAGGGGAGTAATACTTTAAGAACTAGAAGATTGTGGTAATAATAGCTTACTAAGAAAAGAATCCCAATAACAGATGAAAGGTGTAAGAGCATCAAATATAAAGTCTAAAGAAATACAGTAAAATTTTAAAAATAGTTCACAAGAGGGGTAGAATCAAGATCCAAGTAAAAGAGAGAGAAAACTTGAAAATACATCAATAGAAATTACCCAAACAGAACAACATACACACTAGCAAAAGAATTAATAAAGTGAAGAAGACCACAGGACTTAGGAGTCAATATGGGGCCTACCAATATATGTATAATGGAAATGAACCAGCAGGATACAGTTGTTTTTAAGAAAGTAAGACAAAATTTTACATAGTTGAGGAAGAACATATCAGAGTATTCACGACTCTCAGCAAATCTACTTTGGAAAAGAACATCCAACTCTTACTTGGAAAAGTATATCAAATTGTTGAAAGATAAAGACAAAGAAAATCACTTTTTCAAACATGAGGAACAACATGGTCATCCACTAATCTGTAAGGAAAAGCAATTGAAACCTTACTGTGGGATGTGGGATGGCATATTTGACATTATGAGAAATAAAACTGACATCCAAGCATTCTGTGCCCAGCATAGTTATCCTCCATAAAAGCTGGTAAAATAAAGACAACATGAAGTCAAAGAAAACTAAGGGGGTGGGAACAGTGGCAGACGCCTGAATTCCCAGCAGTGAGAGGCTGAGGCAGGAGGACTCCAAGTTTGAGCCCTGCCTTGACAATTTAGCAAGACCCTGTCTCAAAATGAACGAATACATGAATGCATAAACAAACAAACAAACAACAAACAAATAAATAGTCTTGAGGGGTAGCTCAGTGTGAAAATCTGGCTTCACTAGCCAGTACCATCAAATGAAGATCAGAGCAAAATAATACAAACTATCTTTAGGAAATTTGTTGCTAGAAATCCCACCTTAAAAGAAGTCCTCTATGTTGAAAGAAAATACAACCCAATTCATGTAGATGAACTCAAATCCACATGATGTGAAAATCACTGGAAAAAAATAGTTATACATGTAATCATAAAAGTCTGAATAAATGTGCTTCAGATCATTTTAAACATAAATTGATAATCCTTGGGATAGGTTTACACCTGTCAAGTTACATTAATTAATGGATATAATGACTCGATCCTTTGCCTTCAAAGTGCCCTTGGTAATCTCTACTTCCTCCTTTGTTTACATGTTTCCACCCCTACATGGTCACTACCATGACTTATATACCAAAACAATGGCTTGAACAATAACAGAAATTTATGATAATAGAACCGTAAGATCTGTAGACTGTATCTTTTTTTAAATTTGTACATTTTTTGTTCATCATGGTGTTTTTATTTGTGCATTCTTTTTATAAAACTCTGAGACGATACCTAGGAATAGAAGGGCTATATGTACCCATTATCATTTTATTCTAGAAAGCACTACTAGATATTCAAAAAATCAGATAAGCATCAGCACAATTATAGTGAGGGACCTCAGTACCCCACTGTCGTCTTAAGAAACTGAAAAATTGTGTCATAAAAAAGCATCTTTCAATTTCCACCAGCAGTGCAAGAGAGTTTTTCTCACATTCACAGCAGCTGTTATATTCTATCTCTTTTAATTTTAGTCACTCTGACAGGTATATAGTGGTGGTATTATTCTTGTGATTTTAATTTGAATTTAAAACCTTCCAATATAATATTTAGAGTCTTTTAATGTGGTCATCTACTATCTGCATCTCCTTTTGAGGAGTATATGTCTAAAATTTTACCCTTATGTTAAATGTGATATTTCTATTACTTTTTTTTAGTTTTTCTACGTGCTTTGGATATAATCCCTTCATTAGATGCATGTTTTGTAAACATTTTCTCCTAGCATGATTTTTCCATTCTGTTAACATTTCTCATGAAGACCTATACTCCTTAAATTTGATGAAGCTTTACTAATTAAATTTTTAGGTTACATTTTTACTGCCATGTTTCTGAAGTTTTTCTTAGTGCATGTCATAAAGATTTTTCTGATATTTCCTTCTAGACATTTTTAACTATTAAGCTCAGTTTCGGTGTAGATCAAAGTCCCTTACTGCACGTGAACACATAATTGTGTTTATTGCAAGCTGCTCTTTCTCTATGCTGTTGCCTTTTCAACATGTCAAAAATTATTTCTGTACATATAAGCTGATTTGTTTCTGAATTGTTTATTGTGATCATTGTTCTATTTGTCTCTATGCCAATGCCATATTATTTTGATCTCGGTGATTTTATGAGAATACTTGAAATCAAGTAGTCTTAGCTTTCCAACTTTATTCTACTTTAAATCTGTTTTTCTTCCTCTAGATTTTGTGCATTTCCATATAAATTCATTCTAAATTATTATTAATTAATTTGTAGGTACATAAAGACGTACATACATAAGAACACTCAATATACTTACTAACGAAGCACTGTATGATGTTTTGATATATGTAAACATCTTGGGGTCTTTAAATCAGGATAAACATTTTTTTTAAGGAGGAAAGGTTAATTTCAGTTAACATTTTGTAGAGGTTTTAGTCCATAGTCAGCTGGCTCCAAGGCAGGTTGGAGTGGCAGAGGGGTGTCACAGAGGAGAAACAGTTCATGGCACAGCAAAGCAGGCAGCAGGCAGAAGAGCAGCAGCTAGCAATGACCACAACAGCTGTCTTTCTCTCCCTATTTTATCCATAAGGGAGTGCAGCACTCACATCCTTAATCTCACCCAGAACTGTGCCAAATCATTCAGTGGACTAATTCAGTAACCACACCCTTGATCCCAGCACCACACACCTAATCTCCGCATCACACACCCTAGATCCAGCCACTTCTGAAAAGCCCCACCTATGACCACATGAGGCTTTGCAGGGAACAGCTAGACACAGCCACAGTGGGATGGCTTTTGTTTTTCTAGGACCTTAAGGTACATGACTGAGTTATTTATTTGGACTGGTTGTTTTCCTAGTGTGGCATTCACCGCTATAGATGTTCCTCTTAGGATTGCTTTCATTGCATCCCACAGGTCCTTGTATGTTCTACTTGCATTATCATTTTATTCTAGAAAGCACTACTAGATATTTAAAAAATCAGATTAGCATCAGCACAATTATAGTGAGGGAACTCAGTACCCCACTCTCATTGCAAATGGTAGATCGAATAGTCAAAATAAGAACAAAGAAATAGCAGAGTTGAACTAAATTTTTTAACAAATGCACTTAATAGATATCTATATGGAGTGTTCCACCAAACAAACACAGAATACACATATTTTTCAGCAGCATGTTGAAGCTTCTCTAAAATGGACCATATATTAGCCCATAAAGCATGCTTCCATAAATGAAAACAAAAATCAAAGTGATGCCATACTTATTATCAGATAACAGCACAATGAAATTAAATATTAGTGGTAAATGAAACCATGGAAACTACGCAAACACATAGAGAATAAACAATATATTCTCAAATAAACATTTCTATCTCATCAAAATTTTTCATTTCATTTGGGCAAAACATTCATAACTCTCTCTTCCAGGTATTGCTGTTATATAGTACATTGTTGGTATCGAGTCACCTTACTCACTGAACAGTAGCATACCAGAAGTTATTCCTGTCTAACTGCGACTTTGCATGCACTGAGCAGCCCTCCCCCATCCTTCCGCCTCTCCCACAACCCCAGACTCTGATAACCACCATACTAGCACCGACTATTAAAAGGGCAACTGCTTTAGACTCCACCTATCAGGGAGCCCCTATATTTGTTTTTCTGAGCCTATATTATCTAACTTAACTTAGTGATCTACAATTCCTTCCGTATTCTCACAAATGACTGAATTTCATTCTTTTGTACTCTGCTGTGATTTTCTTTTCTGTTCATCAACTGATAAACATTCAGATAGCTTCTGTTTTGGACTACGTAAAGGATGCTGTAATAAACATGGGAGTGCTGATGTCTGTCCAAATAATGGCTTTATTTCCTTTGGATGAATAGTTAGATTGCTGGACCATATGGTAACTCTATTCTTAATTTTTAGGAAACTACCATAATGTTTGCTATAGTAGCTGTATAAATTCATAATTCCACCAATAGTGCATGAGTATTCAGTATATGTAAGGAAGTAAAAACACTCAGTAGCAAAAATCAAATTACTAAATAAACAGTGAACCTAAGAAAAACCCTTCTCAAAGGAGACATACTAAGGAATAACAACTATATGAAAAAATCCTTATGAATTTAAGAATTAACTTTCTAATATGACTGGGACCAGGTATATTATCACCTAACATGAATTTTGAGAGAATTGTCTTCCTAACAATTTTTAATCTTGTGATTCATAGCATATATCTTAATTTTTTAAAAGTTCTATGACATTTTTACTAATATTTAATATTTACAGTGTATAGAACTTCCACACATTCAGTCAGGCTTATAGCTAAGTATTGCATTTTTCATGTTAGCATAAATGAAAATCTTAAATTCCAATTTGTGATTGTTGTTAGTATTCAGTTGATTTTGTATATTCATTTTGTGTACTTGATTTATCTCTTCAAAACACTCTACAGTTCTATAATTTTTAAAATAAAATCAGATCTTCAGCAAACTTACTCATATTCTGCAAATGAGAACATCACCTTTTCCTTTCCCGAATTTCACTTTTACTCTTGCCTGATTTTGCTGTGAGAATCTACAAAAAGGCTATCATCTTTCACAATTACACAGTGTGTTAACTCTAGGTTTTTCACAGATGCCTTGTTTTGCATTCGGGAAGATTACTACTTCAGCTTCTGAGAATTACTATCAGCAATGGATATTGAACTTTTAAAATTGCTTTCCTGATATCTTCAAACACATGATAATATATGTTATTTAAATGTTTGTTTATTAATATGATGAGTTATAAAGCTTATTTTTATATTAGCAGAAAATCATTTTAGTTTTTATCTCGGCATTACAAAAATAGATAAAGTACTTGGTGTTGGTTATTTTGAAGGAATCCGGAACCATAGTGATAGATTTCCGTTTACTCTGACTTTCAAAATAAGGCAGAAATGAAGGTCTACTATCTAGGATATATAAAGAAGTCAGAAAACTAGACCCCCCCCAAACATAAAGGCTCAATTCAAAAATGTGCATCTGAAATGAACAGACATTGCTCAGACAAAGAAGTAAAAGCAGGAAATAAACATAAGAAAAAATGTTCCACAGCACTGGTCATTCGAGAGATGCAGATGAAAACAACACTGAGATTTCAACTCACTGCAGAGAAAATGGCTGCTATCAAGAAATCATACAATAACAAATACTGGCAGGATTGTGGGAAGAAAGGAACCCTTCTCCCTTGCTGATGGGAGTGCAGATGGGTGCAACCACTGTGGAAATCAGTATGGAGACACCTCAAAGAGCTAGGATTCAAAGTCCCATTTGGCTGAGGTATTCCTCTGCTGGTTATCTTTCCAAAAGGATTAAAAGAATCATACCACAGCGATATATGCTCACGCATATTTGTAGCGGCACAGTTGTAATAGCTAAAATTTGGAAATAGCCCAATTGTCCATCAACTGGAGACTGGATAAAGAGATGCCATCATGAATACAACTGTATTGTACACCTAAAATGTACCAATAAACTTAGTAAAGTTAAAAAATAGATTGATGATAGATAGGTAGAATTTATTTTTTTATTTTTAGTATATGTTTACAATACATGATGAACACATTCATCAAGGAGATTTGGTGCATATACATACACATCTTAATCCATTTTACTTCCCTTTACTCCCCTTCCAGTTTTAGGTTCAGAGTAAAATTAAGAGAAAGATACAGATTTTATATATATTCCTTGTCCTCACTACTGTATAGCTTCTCCTACTGCGTATATCCCCTACCAGAACTGAGCCCATTATAACATCCAAAGCTCATACTTTATATCATAGCTCACCATATGGTTTACAGTACAGTACTATGTAATTTATATTACAGTGTTCTGCATTCCATGGGCTTGGTCAAATGAATAATGACATGGATCCATCGTTACATTCACTGCCCTGAAAATCCTATAGGCTCCAATTTATTTAATGTAAAACTTACCCTGTACTGTTGAGTAAAGTCTCACATGGTCATGGTGTATTATACTCTTTATATGTTATTGAATTCAGTACTCTGTTATTTTGCTTAAAATTTTTATCTCGGTATTCAGAGTAATATTGGTCTGTAATTTATTTTTTATAGTAGTTTTATTTTTATCTATTAATCTTGGTAATGCCAACTTAAAAATATGTGGTAAGAAGAATTTCTTCTCCGATATTTTCGAAGCGTTTTGTAAAATTTTCAGTATTTCATCCATGAATGTTGGGTAGAATTCAGCATGAAAGCGGACGGAACATAAAAGCATCTATATGAGTGTTTGTTTATTAGAAATTATATGAATCATGTTTGTCATTATGAAATAACCTTTTACCCTAATAAAATACTCTTCTCTGCAATCACTTCATGAGATAATAATACAGCCACTCTGGCTTTATTTTGGTTAGTGTCACTATCTTTTTCTTTTCAATTTATTATGTCTTTATATTTAAAGTGCATCTTTTGTGGATAGGATTTAGGTGGGCTTTGATTTTTTTAATTTGAACTGATTATCTCTCACTTTTAATTAGAATTTTTTAGACACTGCATTTAATATAATTTTGATAGTTATATTTGTCTTCATATTTTTGAGTGATGTTTTTCTCATGTTTCTGTTTGAATATCATTACATTTTATTCCATTTACTTATTTGATAAATATGAATCTTGCTTGTGGTCAGTGGGAGCCATAAGACTTACAGTCTATACTTGTAACACCACTGACTAGCTTCAAGTAATGCTCTACCACTTTATGTAAATCCTATGAAACTTGCAGGATTATATTTCCTCTTCCTGCACCCTGATCTTCCTGTGGCTGTTGTAATTTATTTTATTTTTACATAGGTTGAAACCCTATAATAACTGCTATCATTTTAATATTATGTTTGAAAAGAGATTTAAAGAAGAAAATCTTACACATTAGCCCACCTATATAATACCTTCTCCTGTTCTTCACTCTTCTGCTCTTGTTTTCCTCCTGTTGAAAGGCCTCCTTTGCCGTGAGTCTATTAGTAGAATTCTCCCGCAGCTTTTGATCGTCTGCAAATGTGCTTGTTTCTTCTTCAAATTTGAAAGATATTTTCACCATTGATAAAACTTCACCTGCACAATTTTTATTTCACCATAATCTCCCTTAGACTACTTCAGACTAGAAGCCCATTATTATTTTCGTATTTGCTTCTTATTCTTTTGTTCAACCCATAGGAATGGAGCCATCGTGCTATTCACACGCATGGGTAGTGTTCAGTGAGCGTCTCTCTCCACCCTCTCCCACCACCAGCCCTGCTGTGCCTTTTCCAGTCTGTGGAAATCCCTGCTCACTTTCCAGTCTGACTTCCCTTTTTGATTTCCACATGCAAGATATAATGTGGGACACGGGTCTTTCTATCCGTGTCTTATTTTACTGAATCTGACGTCCTCCACTTCCAACCATTTTGGTGCAAATGACAGGACTGTATTTTTCTTTATGGCTGAATGATAGTCTCATTTGTTTTTGTTCTTCTATAACTAGTTTACTTTTCCTTTGATTGCTTTTAGAATTTTCTATTTTTCACTTTTTTGAGAAAAATTGATTGTGAAATATCCTGATGTGATTTTCTTTCTGTTTTTTATAGTTGGAGTCCTTGGAATTTCTAGAATGCTTAGCTTTGTAAATGTAATTGTATTTGTAAGAGATTCTGTCATGACTTCTTCAAATATTTTGTTCTATTTACTCCCTCTTTGACCTCTCTTACTGATTCCAATTATACAAGTAGTAGGCCACTGGAATTTGTAACACAAATCATCATTTTTTTTTCATTTTTAAAAGTCTCTTTTTCCCTGTTTAATCTAGGTAACCTCAACTGCTGTTCTTTCATATGCACTATGCCATGCTCGGTGCATTTAACATGCTGTTACCCTGTGCAGTGAACATTGCTTCAGGAATCATCTTGCTCATCTCTAGAGTAGCGATCCTCACTTTTTTTTTACTCCAGTGTCCCTGTTTTTGTTGAGTATCTAATGTCTTGAACAATAGCTTCACCCATTTTCTCTACAATCTACATAATGTATTTGTAGGGTAAATCCACTTGCTTCTTTTCTTTTTATTTTATGAAGAAAAGGAAAACAAATTTTCACTACATTTTTGGTGGGAACATAAACTTCTATAACCACGATGGAAATCACTCTGATTGTGCAGTGAATATTGCTTCAGGAATCATCTTGCTCATCTCTAGAGTAGCGATCCTCACTTTTTTTTACTCCAGTGTCCCTGTTTTTGTTGAGTATCCAATGTCTTGAACAATAGCTTCACCCATTTTCTCTAAAATCTACATAATGTATTTGTAGGGTAAATCCACTTGCTTCTTTTCTTTTTATTTTATGAAGAAAAGGAAAACAAATTTTCACTACATTTTTGGTGGGAACATAAACTTCTATCACCACAATGGAAATCACTGTGGAAATTGCTAAAACATTAAAAGTGGAATTCCACTCAATCCAGCCATTTCCCTTGTAGGTGTCCTCCCAAAATATTTTAAATCATCGTATTACTGGGACAAATGCATTCTCACATTTACAGCAATGAAATTTATAATAGCTAAATCTTAGCAACAGCACATGTGCCCAGTTACTGTCATGTCTTCCTGACAGATATGGAGTCCACTTTTTGGAATTTAACTATATGTCTACTACCTTATACTCTAGATCGTAAGCATTAATATCAACAACTGTCTCAATCCTGTTTCTTGCACTTTTTCCACTCTCAGTACCTCACATCTAAACTCCAAAGTTATTGACTATTTTTCACATATAAAATGGGGTGAAAACATCACTTAATTCACCTTACATTCAGGACTGTCAGGTGCAAATGAATGGCTTATGCTGAGCTTAATTTCTCATTCCAAGAATAAACACATTATGTGGTCTTGATTTTAGGCTTCCTTACTGTGGTCTCACACTCCATCTCTAAATTAAAATTAGAATAAAAGCCTTTTTATAATTGATTTGTGTCATATTGGAAAAGATTTATAATCTACACAGCTATTCCAAGGAGGGTATTAGTTCTGTCTTGCTGAATCTAAACACTTGACATACAACTTAGAAGAGGTTTATCTTGCCTCACAGTTTCAGAGGTTTCAGTCCATGGTTTCCTGGTTTCAAGCAGAATCATCATCATGACAGATGGCACCACAGAGGACGCTGCTAACTCAGGGCACCCAGGAAGCAGAGGGCAGCAGAAAGAGCCAGAGAGAAGATATGTTCTTCAAAGGCACAGACCGTTCTCCCTTTCTCAAACCAGGTCCCACCGCCTAATTGTATTCAGATACAAACTTATCAATGGATTATGAGGTTTGTATCCTCCGTGCATGAATCACTGGGGGCACTTGCAGTTTAAACCATAACAACTTGTTAATGAGTCCAGTATACATTCCAGTGGGACGTAAGAGGGAAAGCTAGTACTACTTACTTACCCGACCTCTTCTCCTTGTTTTAAGGCATAAGATGCTTACTTTCAACTACATAAATACTACTGATTTAATGCTGAAAATAGACAACCTTCTTAATTCAGTTATTAAAATTAATGGTACTGGGACTATTTTAATTCTGTAAGCACGTTTTCAATGATCTTTGTAAATTAAGAACATTGCGTGTTGTTTTATTAAAACAAATATAAAAGATGCTTGCGTTTGTTTATTGAGCCGCAAATCAACCTGCCCTATATCTGGACAGGTTCTAACTAGAGATTTTAAGGATGAGAAAATAGCAGGCATATCTCACATTTCTTTCTTTTTTCTTTTCTTTTCTTTTTTCTTTTTTCTTTTTTTTTCTTTTTTTTTTTTGTACCAGGGATCAAACTCAGGTCCTTGTGCTTGTGAGGTAGGCAGTGGAATCACTGAGCTAAGTCCCCGGCCCCATATCTCACATTGAAAGAAGTTACCAGAAAAGGGTTCTTTTTGTTTATTTTTTTTAAAAAAACTGTTTCAAAAAAATCATTCTCCCCCCTCAAAGTGTCTGAGCATGTGAGTGAAAGATGAAAAATTATTGTTCTTCAAACACTGAAACCAGAGACAACAGAGAATAGTTTTGCCATTTTAGGAGCAGCAGAGTGAAAAATGAGAACTTGGAAGTAAATAATTTGTTCTGGTTATTCAGTTACAGAAACTGAAAAAATTAAAAAAAAACTATATACATTTATAAGGTATTCAAGATATTAATATATATGAATATTTTAAGTTGGCAGAGAGGTAAGCTGATATAATGGAAAGTCTGTGAAAGCAGAAATTACAATTGGACCTCCGTTTTTGCAAATGACTTAAAAATAAGATTGAGTCCTCCAGAATATGAATCCTCTGCTCACGCATGTATTCTGTTCCATCTACTTGGTGAGCTGGTGCCACTGCTGCTCTAGCATGTAATTTATTAATAGCAATATTAAGCAATATTCCCTTGATTTCCATAACTGTAGCCTCTCTCGGGACAGTGTGAAATACCACAGAGAAGCTGGGGTGAGGGTTGTTTTCATTTATATTCATCACTTTTGAAGCTGCTCCCAAAATAGCCCTGCTGGTAGCAGTTACCACGTGTGGTTTCGCATTTCAGAAGAGGTTATGAGTTTTAAGAAACTCTTGCTCCATTGTAAACCAGTCTCCAAATGTCAACCCTGATGTTTACCTTAACCAGTTTTTTAAGGACCTCTTCCCAAGGGTTTAAAATTACCCAAAGCCATACTTAATAATTCCCCTGGAGTGCATCATCCTGCAAGGCACAAGCTCCCTTTCAGCCCCAGCGGCTGGCAGCAAACTCTATGCACAAGAACGCCGAGTACCAGATTTTCCTTCCCTCAGGGATGTTTTTCAATGTTTGCTTTAAGTACATCATACCGTTGCCTCCCATTCAAAGGCTTTGGCCTCCCACCACGGGCTAATAGTGTCACTGAGTAGAGAAGTGACATTCCGAGAGTTGCTCTTGACTGAGGACCTGCGGGACTACTGCAGGAAGGGTGGTTTACAAATGTCGAAGATGATTATTCCCCAGGACATACAATAAAGGTAAATCGGGAGCATAAATCTTTTCTTTCTACACTGAAGGTTTTATTGTGTTTTCCTCTCGTTATTGCAAATCCAATTTCAGTGGAATCCTATTGGGACTGTGGCTCACACTAATTTCTGAGCTTGGGAATTATCAGAGAATAAAATCATTGTATTGGTTTTGGTCTCAAATGCAAATGTAGTATGAATATGGAATAGGCAATTCTGTACATCGAGGAAAGATGTTTCTGTTCGACTGAAAAAAAAAAAATCTGCAAGAAGACGTATTTCTTTCCAAACATTAAAAAACAACTGAGCTAAGTTGCAAAATACCTTCTCTTCCTAGGTTGCCAGAACAAGAAAAACTGCATAGCTTCCAGGCCCTGAGCCAACCTTATTCGGGACTCAGGGGGGGAAAAGCAAAATGCAGAATGAGTAAATTCTCAGTGTAAACTGTGATGCGAAGATGTTACCATGAAAGCATAAAGAGAAAATGCATCTGCCCCTCCGCTGTCGCTTCTGAGATTGCAGCCTCGGCAAAATTCACACCGGGTTTAAAAAGCCACATCCAGGTGTCCCCTCACTTGGCTACTCAGGTCATCTCTGGGGCCCGCATGCCCTCCCCGCCTACACACATTTCCTGATGACTCACACATCCACTGAATGGCTTTGTTAATGAAAAGAAAATAATCAAATTTGACATCGAGCCCACGGAATGGTGGTTCTGGAGTAGTACTGGTTTTCTATCCGTGTCCTGGCTCAAATACATTTCTCCAGGTGAATTAATCCCCTAAACCCAATATACCGAGAAGGATAAGCCACAGAGCTCTAGCTGAAAGCCTCCCGGGGATCCTCGAGCCAGCACCACCTCCGCTGCCACCTTAAACTCACACCTCCGCCTCCTTAGCGCTTCTGGCCCCCCTCACTTCGGCGCACGAACCTCCAGAGGAGGTCACCTCATTGAGGCACAGAGTACCTACGCCCCAGATTCACAAGAAAGATAAATTCCCTCTTAAAGTGGGGCTACCTAAGAGCAGAGATATTGTTTTTGTGTCTTCCAGTCTGTTCCATTGATCCTCAGGCCTATTTCTTATGTTCCATTTCCTCAGGCCTATTTCTTTGCCAGTAAACAAATGCAGATGTACTCAGCTACCTCATCTTTGACAAAGGAGCTCACCATCCTCAGTGGAGGAAAGATAGCCTCTTTAATAAATGGTGTTGGAAAAACTGGATATCAACCTGCCACAGATTAAAA
>NW_022900914.1:3882745-3885094 GCF_012274545.1 Fukomys damarensis | reverse complement strand
AAAAAAAAAAAAGAGCAGAGATATTGGGCTTGGAGAATGTGTTGCGTTTTTAAAGAACCACATTAAAAAAACAAACGGATTTTTTTCAGTGTTTCTTTTCTAGTAGTGACTAAATAAAATAGTGAACTGCGTTTATATACATGACGGTCCGATTCTTCCTCACTTCTCCAGGCTTCCTGCTCACCGCTCTCCCTCCGGACTCACACCGAGGTAAAAGCGCACCTATCTGCAACGCTGGGAATCGCGTGTGAGTCTCAGATTACGTCCTGAGGTCCTTGGCTTTCTGCCCTCACCTGCGCACAGCACCGACTTTGATGCTGGAGCTGAGATCGCCACCTGCCCTGGAACATTCACACTGTCTGCTGCATTCTCCGTGATTCATTAAGCTCCGCCGACCCTAGCGAGAGCTTCTCTGCTCTGGGCGGTGCAGTGCTCCCTGTTCCCGTGACGAAGCGCCAAGTTTCCACGGAGCGGGAGACGCTGTCCCTTCTGCGGCTCCTCACCCCGCAGGGGCTGCCAGCAATGCCTTGCCCTTCGGTCAGCGACAGCTCCTCTCACATCCTCAAGTTCAGAGTGGCCCAGGGCACAACAGGGGTCGGACTCATACTTCGTGGTGGGGTTACCCATCCCCTCGTATCGGTGATTTCCTAGTAATCCATTGAAAAAAGCCCTTTCCCAGTGGTGTACACACCTTGCTATAAAAAGAATTAGCTTCAGCTTTCAAAGATGAAAAAGAAATGACCACACGTTGTCAGCATGCAAAAGCTTAGTCGTTTATTCAAAAATCAAACAGAAATAGTCATAGCTTACGGATTATAGGAAGCTATTATGTGACGAGCGTAAATTTAATGACGCTTTATACAGTGGCTATATTCTCATAATGGATAACTTTCTGCCCACGTTTTTTACCTTCCTCTTCTCTAAACTCTCTGCTTGTTGTTTTTTTCCTTAATTTCTACAGCTCATTTAGAATGCCTGCCCTCTTCCTTGTGCACACTTCAGACATCTCAAATCGTATCTCTTCCGGAAAACCCGATCCGGCTACAATTATCTGCCCAGACTGATTTTTACCTTCTCTGATCTGCAAAAACCTCCACTGATGACTACGGGTGACATAACTGCTGTCTAGATAATGAAGGAACAAGAGGTATAACTTCTTTGACTTCCTTTGGTACGTACATACAAACAGAAATATATTTAGGGATGCGTATTTGCTAATGGCTTTGTGTGTCTTGATTATTTATTTATTGGCTTCATTTACAATATCTTGTATAGCACTGGGCACCTATTTAATTTCCAGGAAAAAACAACTGATGCCTACCAATACATTGCTCAGAATACATACACACTCCACCTCTCTAAGAAGAAGCACACTCCAATACGAACAGTGCACATAAGACCTACTGAGTTAACTCATGCAATAGCCAGAGTCAGCACTGGGGAGCCATATCCTTTAGCTGACTCAGCACACCAGTAGGCATCAGATTTCCAAGACCACTAGGACATATTAGCGAGCACGCTGTGAGTCACTCGCAGCAAGATATATGTGTTCCCATGCTGTGATCAGAACTTGAACTGCAGGAAAAGACTCTCAAACCAATGCCCCTTGTGCTGGTCACTTCCATCATTCTTGTCCGGCACCACCTACACCCTGCTGCAGGTGAATAACTCAGCACTTGCCTCCTTCCTTAGTGGAAAGGCAAGGACTGGGATCCAGGCTCCTCTGTTGGAGAATGGAATCAAACCAGGAACTTCCAAACCTGCACTCACATTAGTCAGCTCACACACTGCCCGAGAAGCCTGGGGATCCTGATAGAACAGGTGGTGTCGGCCCTGCCTGGAGGTCAGAACATCTGGGTTGACATTACATGCTTGTCACACACAAGCTGTGTGCATTTAGTTAATTTCTCCTCTAGTTCTAGAATTTTGTTTATTTGCTCTTAAAAATGGATTCCATACGCCTTTCCCTCACCTTCTGTAAGTCAAGTACTATTCTAATCACTTCATATACAATACCTCTTTTAAATGTTATGGCAATAGTAACAGGAAAAATTATAATTGTGTTTAATATACAGAGACACAGGAAAGTCCAGAAGATTGTCCAAGATCCCTCAGCCAGTACATATCTGAGAGTGGACACCAAACCATTCATTGGATATCAGAAATCATGCAAAGTGGATTTCTCCTCGCATAGAAACTAGCAAGGCCAAGCAGAAGGGTGGCTGAGTGAGGATAGGAGAAAGGCCTTGTGAGTGGCAGTTGCCAGGCTTCTTCTCTTCTTCTCTTCTCTTCTCTTCTCTTCTCTTCTCTTCTCTTCTCTTCTCTTCTCTTCTCTTCTCTTCTCTTCTC
>NW_022900914.1:3864935-3882472 GCF_012274545.1 Fukomys damarensis | reverse complement strand
TCTCTTCTCTTCTCTTCTCTTCTAACTCTAAGTGTAGTTCAACACAACAAAAGGAAGAAATTCTTAGGAAACACCAGGGTTCTCCAAACAGAAAGTGAAAGCTGGGGTCTCACAGCACACAGGTCTGTGGGTGCCACCTACAGAGTTTCTCTCAGTAGAGAAAAGCAGAAGCCCTTCTCCTCTGGCAAACATGAGCGGCCTAGGAAATGAACTAAAAGAGATATAAAAAAATCATCTGGCTACAGACCTTAAAGTCATATATCAGGATACCAAACATTGTGTATACTCCTTGATTCTGAATATGTACATTCAGAAATTTAAAAATAAAATATCTTATAAGAAATAGGGCAGCATGTAAAGATGACATTGATTGACAAAAGAGGCAAATTAATTTATTAGGTGTGAAATGTAAAAATGTACATGTTACATTAAAAATTGCAATATTAATAGTTAACAGAAATGATAGAGCCACAACTAAATTAGTGAATAGGAACACCAGATTCCAGGTAGTTACTTAGAAGACATCATGAAGGTATGAGCCAATGGAAATACGTTTATTAAAAATAGGTTAATCAATATAACATAGTTAGAAACAAGACTGTCATCACACATTTACAGAGGTACAAGAAATAAATAAATAAAACAAAACAAGACGTAGAAATAGATAAATATATAAGATATAGGGAGTTTTCAGGATCTAAAAATATGAACACTTAAAATGAAAGGAGCTTACAAATGTTATATAGATAAGAAAACCAAGACGTGAACTATAGGGAAAGTTTAAGAAACTTCTAGAAAGTAATCTTATTTTAAAGGAAAGAAGTCAAGTTGATTAAAAAATGTTTAATATTGACCTTGGGGACAATGGCAAAGTTTGGTTATTTCAATGTGTTGAAGAAAAGGGGTGTCAAATGTATAGTATTTGTTTCACTTTCAGGGTGCAAATGATGCATGACTAATGAAGTCTTGATTTTGAGAGACAAAAAGATCCAAGTGGTTACCCCAAAATTCAGGAAATTAGGCAAGTCAAATATCTTAGCAAGTTCATTGCTGTCTAAAAATGATGGAATCCTGGACAAGTGGTTCCGAGGGGAGGTGCGAATGAGCTCTCTGCTCCCTCCCTCCATCTCCATCAGACCTTGGGGACACTGTACAACAGTCTGCTAATGGTGCATTCCCCTGATCCTTTCCTAGCTTGTCCAGAAGTGTTTCCTGGCAATGTGGAAACCAAGAGCAGTAGCCAAGAGAAGATGGGCTTTACTCGGGCTTAAAGCAGCACATCGTCAATGGGTCCACTTTGGAAGCCATGAGGTACAGGCAGAGTTTGACTGTGTTCTCTGTTTTCAGTCTTATTGGGTGGTGATCCAGTGTTGGCTGGAAGCACAGGCTCGATGGGGGAAGCAAGCCCTCCAGTTCCCTTGGAGTGCAGAAGCATCTACTCCTTGAAGCTGTAAGACTGAGGCTCCTATTTCTTTGCTGTCTCTCAGCCAGAGGTGATTTTTATTTGTGAAACCCACATGCAGCCCACTGTTACGTGGCCTTCTCCGTGGGTAATTCACAACGTGTCTGCTTGCCTCTTCAAGAGGAGCAGGGAAACTCCCTGCAGGCTGCTGGGGGTGTGGATGATATACAAACAACGTAGTCATAGGGGTTGGGAGATAACTCAGTGCTTGTTGCATGGCCTGCTAGTAAGAAGCATGTCATAGGATCCATCCGAAAAAGTGGAAATTCCACAGGACATGACTTACTGTAGGTTACCTAAGGTGTAGCCCTCCCAGCTGCCTGGTGTTGCTATCTTGGGCCCTACTCTATCCCCCCTTAAACTTCCAGGAAAATATGAGTTGGCATGACAAACTTTTACACACCTGCAGAGTACTATGACTATCTAAAACTATAAACTAAAAAGCATGTACTACATGAAGCAAAATTACTGGAATAGATGGTCTAAGAATATAAAATGAGCATAATAAATATTCTCAAAGATAGGAGAGAGAGTATTAATAATATAATGCATGCAATCATTATGTAATGCAAAGATGTACTAATAAAAAACTGAAAAAAGTAGCAAAAAGCTGGAGATATTAAATTTGAGAACTACAATAGCTAAAATCATTTAAGTAGTCTAAACAGGATGAGGAAAACTGGTGAGCAAATGAGCAAACCAGTAGGTCACAAGGAGGAATGCTCTCAGAGCACACCAGACAAGGATAAAGACAGAAAGTATATCAGAAAACCTGAGTAATACAGACAATAAAACTGCCAACCCCTGTAAGAGTTCTAGAAAACAAAAAGCAATGGACACAAAAATATTTGCAAAAGAATCATGAAGATGAGAATTATCTTAACATTGTAAGGAAATAAGGGCAAAGAAAAAACTTGCGAAAAGGATAAACATGCAAACAAAGTCTCTGTAAACAGGGAATGGTGGAGGGAGTGAACGGAGGGCAGGGGACTGAAGAAAAAGTAAGAACCAAGATACGTTATATAAACATACAATATCCCAGTGATGAATGTAACTGCTCTGTATACCTAAGATGTACTGATAAATGGAAAAATTAAAAATAAATAAATAAAAGGACCCAGAAGAAGCCAACCAGATAGATATGGAAGCATCTCGACCTAAATATGTTGGAAACACAGAATATGTGGAAACATTACCGAAGGAGCTCGGGCTGTCCGTGATGAAGTTGATGAGATTGCTTGTTACCAGTTTCTAGCATTGCTTGTTTAAAAAAATCACCTCTAAAAATACCAGGGTGAGCAGCTAGGTCTGGGGCTGAAGTCTCGGGCACTTGCACGGTGAGTAGAAGACCCTGACATCAACCCCCGATATCACACACAAAAAATACAAAGAATTATGCAAGTCAATCAAATCCATGTCTCTCAGGCATATTGGTCTTGAAAGATTAGTCACACCAAACCTTCTTGGAAAATTACTGTTGAGAGAGGCATTTAAAACAAAGATTTATATTCCTGCGGCTGGAATAACCTATATGAGAAATAAGAATGGTTAATTATTTTAGCAAAAATTATACTTACTTCCTAAAACTAGGATAAACAGACAAACAAATAGTATTCTACATTTTGCAAGAAATCCCGAAATGAAATTCAGTGTAGACACTGGGTGATGGAAGATGAAAAGGACCTGAGAGCGTTGTATTTTCTGACTTATTAAGAGAATATATAGGTAATAATACATTTAAGAAATCAGTGTGAATATTTACATGAAATTTTTTCCATATAAAGATAACCAATATAAAATGAAAAATGGAAACCAATAGAATAAAATGTACCATTTCTAATAAAAAGAAATAAAAGCCAACAACTGGACATTAAAAACAAATACTAAATAAGAAATTCTAATATAATTATGGTAATGTAATTACATTAATATCAGAAATGAAAAGACAATAAGTCAGGCTAAAAATTTAAAAATCCAAAATAAATCATCTGAAATATTTGAAAATACAGTAAGATTTGAAATTAAAAGATAGAATAAAAGAAATATCACTCAAATATTATTAACCAAAAGAAAAAGAAATAATCTTTGCATCTGGAAAATACAATTTTAGAAAAAAATCACAAGAGATATAAAGGGTCATTAAACTGGAAAAATAGAACAGAGTAAAAAAACAATAAATATTTATGATTATGATAATATGATTTCAAAATAAAACCAAATTTAAGAGAAAAATTTATCAGTTTGCTGGAGATTTACCATGTTCCTCTCAGGAATAAATAGACCTAGAAGGAAAAATAAATAGAAATATGGAAACTATGGTTAATAAAATATAATAAATACAGTCTGTGACAAATTAAGGATTTTACCCTCAAGAACAATGGAGCATATATTCTTTTCTGGGGAACACATATTCTTATTGATTGACTCCATATACAACATTTAGAAAATGGATTATGCATTAACAATGAAAATCACAATAAATCATCAAAAGAAATAAAATGAGGAGTAGAAATGAAAGAAGATACATAACAGAAAGATACAGCGAGTGAAAAAAAAAATGAAAAGGAAAAGAACGCAATGCCATACAAACTATGACCAAAATACAAAAAGTAGAAATAATAAAGATAGCTTTAAAAATTAGATGTATTTGTAAATAAAATTTCACGCTAATAAATAACTTTACATTTATAAAGGACATCAAATGGAAACGAGTCAGTGAAAAGTAAATGTCAAAATTTGTAGGGGCCAGGGATTTAGCTCAGTGGTTCTGGCACCTGCCTCCCAAGTGCAAGGTCCTGAGTTTGATCCTCAGTACAAAAAAAAAAATCAGACAAACAAACAAAAAAGCCCCAAAAAACCACACACACATTTTCAAAATGAAGAGCTAAAAACTACTAAATGTAATTATGAATTTATATAAGAGAGTTTAAATTTATATTTTCCTTGCTTCTCTTAACTGACCTAAAATCAAATATAATAAATCACTGTATCATTGGATTTATGTAAAATGTAATATTTTTATTAATAACTTGGCAAAGAATGGTAAGAACAAAGTTGTTTTGAAATATGAAAATGATCTCTTATGTATCTATTCTGTTTTTGAAAGAATTATCTTGGTTTATGGTCTTGTACTGTAACTACTTTGAAGATAGCGATACACACTGTATTACCTGTTATTTTATTAAGAAAATATGTCAAGTTTTATTTAATTTTTCATAAAATATATAAAATAAAAAAGAAGAAATTGATTCCAGTGGCAATTCAAAGCCACAGAGTAAGTGAAGAAAACCAACAAGTATTTAAAAATAAAATTAATATAACAAAGATACAAAGAAAATTGTGGGATTCAATTTAATTAGTAAACTTAACTGCAATTCTCAGGAAGAAGTACTTAAAAATAAGCTAAGAGTAAAACTCAAAATTGAGTCAAATGCAGCAGAATAACATCAAGAACAAAGGACGGATTTCAACAAAACAGTGCATTCATAAGCACAGAACATTTAAATTATACCCCAAACTTATTTTCAGAAGAAATTAATAATGTATAATTCTAGTATGAGAATTCAAGAAGAAATAGTGAACGTAAATTTTTTAAATGTATTAAAAAGGGCAAAACTTTTCAAACTATAAATAAAAATAGATTAAAATGTCTATAATAAATTCATAAGATAGCTAAACATACAATTAGATAAAATAAATTTCTACTTAAATGTCAAAATGAGAGAAAAATATAAATCAACAGATAACAGACATTAAAAGAATAGAAAGTAGGAAAGGCCATCTTCTACAAAGCTTCTGATCAAGCTAAGTTTGTGTGTGAATTCTCCTAACCTTCTATGAAACAGTTAATCCTTATTTTATACAAATTTTTCCAAAATAATAGAAAAATCTTTAAACCAAGCTACAAATATGATGAAATTATATTAAAATTCTGAGGTTCCATTCTGGACAGAGTTTTCAAACTTACTAAAACACACTTATATGGTAACAAAGGCCAGTGAACATCTATAATTATTTTATCGAATATAAAGAATGAAAGTCAAACCAACTCTACCAGTCATTAAGACTTAGTAAGTTATTAAGACTTGCTGTAAGGCTACAGCAATTAAAAATCCTCTGATATTGGCAAATAGCAAAGAATAAAACAATGGATTAAAATCAAAAGCTCAGAAATAGCACCCTTGGCACTTGGGTCGGGGATTTAGCTCAGTGGTTCTGCCGCCTGCCTTGCAAGAGCAAGGACCAAAGTTCTATCCCCGGTACCAAAAAAGAAGAAAGAAAGAAAGAAAGAAAGAAAGAAAGAAAGAAAGAAAGAAAGAAAGAAAGAAAGAAAGAAAGAAAGAAAGAGCACATTTAGTGGGTCAATAGTGAAACTGAAAGAACACATTATTTAGAAAAATGATGTAACGGAAACACAAGGAGAAAAACTCATACAACCTTACTTACATCCAATATAAAAGTAGAATCCAGAAGAATAAAGATATAAATATGGGAGAAAAAGCCCTAATGAGGTAATAGGAAAGATACTGCAAACATAATTGTGATATACATGTAACTATGCTAAAATCATACACAATAGGGAGTTATGAGAGCATACGATTTTGTAGAAATTACGAACTTCTTGTTCATTGAAGCATATCATTAAAGACAGGTAGAAGATAGATATCATGTTTAAAACTTTTAAGAATACATCTAGAATGTAAATTCTGGAACCCCAGCATAAATGAGAGCAAAGATATCAACAAGGAATGAGAAAAAGAAATGCCGGGAAAGTACAAGAAACTGTTAAACTCACTCATAAGTAAAGAAATCTAAATGAAAATAATGAAATGCTATTTTACATTTTACATCCATGAGGCAGCAAGTAATGCCTGCCCCAGAGTGGGAACAACTTCCAAACTCAGGGCTGTGTTGGGAACGCCTGTCCTGAAGTCACCCAGGATCTCCTGGTCCAGTGGAGACTCATTTCCAGGCAGGATGCAGCCAGCACACGGTTCTCAAAACCCAGAGTCCTTGGGTGATCTGCGAAGGTGCTCAGAACCTGCTTACTCTATGTGTAGGTGCAGAAAGAGAAAAGGAGAGAGAGAGGAGGCAGAGGAGGAGGGTGGAGCAGGAGAGAAGGAGCAAGGTCCGCTGCTTACAGAGGAGAGAAGGGCAGCCCTTATGTGGCTCGCTTGACTGACCCATACCCAGGGGTGGTCCAGCTTCCAGAGCCCCCAGTGTCTTGAAGACTTCAGAAACTGTGCTCCTGAGAGTCACCTATCCTACACTGCTCCATGACGTCCTAGGATTAAGTGATTTATTCCTGTCTGCTTTACTTCCTAAGAGGAAAGCAGACACTGGATGGAGGGGACTCTCCTGTCCTAAACCTCAATCAGCTGCCTGAAGATGACCCACACATATCGCACAACCAAATATCACAAACTAACATCTCCAATCTCTCACAATAAATTAATTTCTCATTAAGCACAATGATAACTTTCTACTATGAATCATCAATGCTTTATTTGGCTCAATGCTAACTTATCTTTGGGCTTCATTAAAACCTGACTCTTACAAGCACCCCAGTAAGATTGCCAGCAATCTCCCCACATTTGTCAGCTTTACCAGGCCTCAGAGAGATAACCACTCAATTGCTGCTTATCTATTCACTTACTTTGTAATTGACAGTGCCAGAGAACATGCCAGATGGATTTGATTTTCAGACCAAGAACAATGTATACAAGTATATTTCAAACCTTCGGTGGGATATACTTATACAAAGTCTAACAAGCCTGCTTAACCATCCTGGCTACTGATGCTTATGACTCTACTTTCTACACACTTTTGTGGAACCAAGTCTCTTCCTTCTGTTCATGTTTCATTTCCCAGACTGGAATTGTTGCCACAACATACAAAATGCAGTAGAACAAAACAAACAAACAAAAAAGGAAACATGCATTCACTCTTCAGCCTAATAACTTCATGAAGAAAGCACTACCTTTAACTTTTGGAGGAGAAAACACGATAATGCAAGTTCAGAACCATACCTGATATCTCATACCTCAGCAATCCTAGGATTCAAGTAACCTGTTGCAAATGTAATCCCCTTTTGAATCAAACATTTTGCCTTCGTTGAGTAACTTTGACTGAAGTAAGAAGTGCTCCCGGGACTTCAGAAGATGATCTTGGAATTCCTGAGCTACTCCAGATTTCTGGACTTCAGATCCATCAGCTCCAGCACCGAGGAGCCACCACAGATGGGTGAGCGCACAGACGATGCCCCAAATGGACACTCAAAACCCATGAAGTTTTCCATGCATATAAAAACTCAAATATGTCATCTGAAGTCATCTTGTTTGATTTACAATGTAGAAAACACATCAAGCCCAAATTCTAAATCAGAGGATCTGTTAACAAAATCCAGTGCCCTCTCACCAACATCCATCTTTGACAAGAGGCATGGCTCCTACCCTTAGGAATATCACTCTAATTATATGAGCTAGTTATTCATGTTGTTTTTCTTTTGTTTCCCCCTAAATTATGACCATCTTTAGGAGAAACCAATGGCCTTTTTTTAAACAGAAGATCGAATCACCTATTAGAATGTAAAAGGGTGTGCTAAATGGAGTTCAATTCAGACAATAGGACAGAGTTTAAATTTATATGTACCTAAATCAAATTATTCTCACCCTACCTCTCCAACTCCTTGGGCTAAAAACACCAGAATAACCCAAAGTCACCTTGAATTCATCTACCCTCGCCACCTGACAATGATTGCTTTTTGTGTTTTGTTTGTACTTTAAGCCAGAAGTAACTGCTCTTAACTGTGAGATTATGCAGCTCTGTTTGGAAAGCTTTTGTGAGTCCCTATGGTGTAATGATTTTCCTTTAGAGAGCATGCAATTTTTAGGTTCTTGCATAACATCCCAGATTTTTATGGTATTACTAAAGTTTGTAATTTTATTTCCCTCTGACAATTAAGTGCACATGGATGTTACGGAAATTTCCATTCTTCCATCACAGTTGGACGAAATCTGAAAGGCAGGCTGTGCTGTTCTGGGAGTGCTCATGTCTAGAAGTGTAAAGGTTTTGTGATCCCCTCACAGAAGATACATTTCACACACAGGCAAGTCCATCATACTGCTACTGCTTGTTTTCAGTTACAAGCAAGCTACAATCCAAAGTGCACAATGCACCAACTAAACACAATCAGTGTGTGCATTCTCTCTGTTTAGGAAATAGTTTAACAGTTTACCATACATTAACTCAGATGTTTAAACTGAACTAAGTTTTTGCAAAAAGTGAGCATCATCCAAATAAGCACATACCCCCTCTAGAATCTGTCATTTCTCACCACTGGCCAAGATTCTTTCTTACCTATTACCTTCAAACCTAAGCAACTACCTCAACCATCTGGAGAGACCTTGACTGCTTCCCTTTGCCAAGTAGCTGAGACACTTTGCTCTTTCTCTTCCAGGCAGCTGAGGGCAGTGGTTCCCTTGGCCTATGAATGAGGCAGCCCCGTTTTGACATCCACGATTCACCCTGTCCCTTGGAGGCAGAGTGAGGCTTCTCCACCACAAAGACGAGTGTTCAGGAACGGTTCAGTGTGTGACAATCAGCCTGACTCCCTCTAAATTGAATTTTGTAATTTACCCATGAATCTCTAGGAATGATAAAGCTCTCTTTTAATCTTCATGTGTTGGCTTTAATCCATTCCCTGATGATTAGTTTTGCAGACTTGCTAGGGCTTAATGTTGCTTCTCCTAGCAAGGCTTATTTGATCAATAATACAATCCCAAGATGAGGGATAGAAATTTGAAATCCAGTCTGTCTCATCCTCCACACTGTGGTTTGGAATAGCCTCTTCCCACTGGTAATCAGTTCTGATAAAAAGCAGACATCACGTGCTTATACACCATCACATATATTTGTGCAATTGAGGCCCAAGATGAATGTTTGTGATCTTCATTCTGTGGAGTCAACCTACCTTAAAATCTACTTGCCAAACGGGCACAATTAGAATAAGCTCTTGCGCAGTTCCAAAATATGGTTACATTTCCTTATAAATTGAACGTGTGTCCTGAATCCAAACCCATGTGTTAAAGCACTAGACTTCAGTGTGCCAGTATTTGGAGATGAGAGGTAATTACATCACATAGGGTCATAAACATGGCAGCTTCATCCATTGGGATTGCTTTCCTTATAAGAATATAAGCCAAAGAATTCCTGGTTTTTCTCTCCAGGTATAGACAACAAAAGGCCATCTGAGGCCACAGTTACAGACACTAACTATGCTGTCACCTTGATCTCAGACTTCCAGATGTCCAGCCTTGGGGAAATAATTTCTGTTATCAGTTCATCCTGCTGATAGTTATGGTAGCCTAGAGAGACTGGCAAAAACTCCTATTGATGAGTTACCCTAGTGATCATCTTGATCTTTTGGAGTTTTTGCCAAGAAATTCAGACGATTTCAGACTCAGCGTTTTCTACCTGAACACAAGGCCCTCTTACACATTATGCAGTTGAGAAAAACATGCATCAGGGTTTTAGATTTAGCAGTTTTGAGCAAATCCCCATGCTCGAACGGGCTCTGATCCTTGAGGTGGCTTCTATGAAATGTTCCAAACACACACAAAGCAAACAACAGGAAAGACAGAAAGAATTCTCCCAGACGGTGCCCTGCCCACTCTGGATATCACACAGCTTATGAGATTTTGCCAAGGGAAGAACACGACATCAGGAGTTTTGCTCCTAACTTCCTATCACTTTTCAGCTTGGCTAGACCCACAGAGTCCCCATTGCCTTTTCTAATCAAGTTTTTCCCCCCAAATTCGTGAAGCTTCATCACTGGGCTTATTGGACTGCAGAGTACTTCACTAGCTGTGCTCAACTCTGAAGAAGGAGCCTGCAGAGGACAGCAGCATCCCACCCCCTGGTGGACAGCAATGGCCCTCTTGTGGCTACTCTGCCCACAGTCTCTCAACAAATCCTACAGCAAAACTGACCCAAGTAGGCTGTGCAACAATTCTATCTTGTCCAAGGGGGGAAAAAAAAAGAAAAATTTTATTTAGCAGACCAGTATTAACTGGGGACATTCCGTAGCATTTTGAGGGTGTGTAGGTGCATGTTTTGTTTACACTGAGAAATGCTCACTGAAATTACCACTCTTTATCATGAAGAAAACATTCTGCGTACTGAAAACCGTAAGAGTCAAGGATCCCAAATGCACCTAGCTCAGCTGCCTGCTCCGCAGGGACTCAGGTGACACTTGTGTCCTCCTCACGAGGTCACATTCTATTTGGTTCCCTTTAGCTCTCACTTTTCTGTTCTTCCCCCAGTTGAGGGCTTAGCATCTCAGTCCCTGAGATGCGTCCTCAACTGTGTGTCTGTTAACAGAGAACAATAGGGATACATAAATTTGGAAGAGAAGATGCACTTAACTTCCTGTTGGCCGGGGATATCTGGTCCTCGGCAAGTTTTCTGAAAAGATCTGTGATCCTGACTCTTGACTAGGTTGCTCCTGCTGCAACTTGCTTGTCTCCCACTTAGAAAGGAGAGATTGTGACTAACATGATTCTATCTATCTACTGGGGCTAACTCATGGACGTCTCTCTATCCTTCCAGGAGGCTAGCGAGCCAGTGAGACGAGGTGCATACTTCTTTCTGTTCTCCAAGTTTTATCTTCCATTCCCAGGGTGATTCTGTGGCTTTCTGGACAGGGCTGAGAGGGCGCCCTGCCTAAAAGCTGGCCGAATTTAAAGCAGGATTTATGAAACTTGAGCTGGATTTTCATGCTGTCTACACCACCGTGAAATTATCTGTTGACTCCATTTGGTAAACAAGGCAGTGGGTTGAAGCCAGCTGTTTCCAAGCAGGGAGACTGTGTGGTAGCAATAATAATGTGGAGGCTAGCACTGCGGTCAGGGAGGCGGATGTCTACCCAAGCTCCGCTCTTACCCTGCCTACGTAGGAAGTGGCTGGAGAAAGGCATGTTTGCACACTCTTTCTGCACTCGTTATTAATGTACAGCATATATTATTCAAAATAAGCAATTATCCCAAAGAAAACAAAACTATTTGCATTTCCCAGGAGAGAGTTTGCCTCTCTGAGGGAGTTGGTGTCAGGCAGAGAGCAAGAAGTCACCGACTGGAGAAGAAACAGTGTCATGTTCCGTCGGCAGGACAAAGCCAAACACTCAGCCCACACGTCGTCCTCCGTGTGTTGGTCTTGCCCAGCCCGGTTTTCTTTACTTTCTACAAATGCACAACATGTTCCGTGCACTTGAGCTGGGTTCGATTCTTGTTGAGAATTGTTGCAAACAGGAATGTCAAAAATGTATGTGTGGATGAAGATTAAAAATGAAAAAGAAACCTTATTATTAATTCCATTTTTTCTTAAAATTATAAAAATCTTTGTTATTCATCTGTTGTTGTAAAACTTCTTAGTGATGTCTTATGGTATAAAAATGGCTCTTCTGTATAAAATCCTTCCCCAAGTGCCTGCGATGACGGTTCCAGAATTTCTAGAGCACTGGTTTTCAAATTTTTTAAAGCAGTCAAACTCCCCAGGAGGACCTGTAAAAACGCAGACTGCTGGATTAATCCCAGAATCACTTATTCAGAGGGACAGGGATAGATACCAGCCATTTTTAGTACAAAAATCCTCCCAGATAGTTTCAGTGCTTCTAGCCCGGGGCATAGCTCTGAAAAACACTACTGTACAGTTGTGTTGTCCAGTGCTTCAGCACACAACACTGAGGACCAGAAACGTGGCCAGTCCAAACTGAGCAGCACTATATACATGCCAAGTGCCCTGGATTTCTAAGACTTTGGGCAAATATGGAATGCAAAATACCGTACCGGCTATTTCACGTGATTGAACATTGAAATGACGATACCTTGGGTATTTTAAGTCAGCATCGCATACCGTCACAGTTATCCCGCTGATTTGTTTTCTAACATGGTTATGGCAAGGCTTGGAACTACACACGTGGCCTACATACGTTTCTGTTGGATATGGAGGGTCATCCTCTGACGAAGGGTGAGGACTGTCAATAGGAAATCAAGAGGTAAACAGACATTCAAGATGTGAAACCAAATTTGATTATTCAAGCATCAATCAACTATCCTAAAGCCATAGGGAAGCATATATGAAAATTACGGTAGTGCATGACGGACAACCCAGTTCAGAGAAGTGAGAGAGGGAATCCAGAGGCAGAAACACGATGGATTTAATACTGGCCACCTACAGTCTGTAAAATCCGTGCTTTTTAAAGAGTTCAAACATAGCTTTCCGTTTGCCAGTTATATAGGTGATGCCAGTCTGTGAAACAGTCATAATTATCCACTGAATTCTCCTTTTATCTGTACAATTTGTTCCTTCGGAATATCCCCAGTTCTCAAAGGGTAAGAACTAAATCTGCATTTTATGTGATTTTGAGTATTGCCATTGCATCAATCTATATCACGGAAGTATAAAAGATGAAATGAATAAATATGTCTTAAATATTTTACATTCATACAAACCAAAGACAGAACCATTGCTAGAGGTTGTGGGAATGATATACAAGCCACTGTTCCACTGAGACAGCTCTGAACTTGCTGTTGAACAGCTTACAAGTAATCAGCAGCTGTAGAGTTTTGGGATCTTTCTTGGATTGTTGTACCAAAAAATTGATCTACTAAAGACATAGAGCAATCCTGCAATTATGAGTCATTCAGCTTCATCTTGCTAAGCATTTTATACAATCACAGATTTTTTTTTAAATATACATTAACGTCTTACACTTTAAAATTGCATAGAACCCACTTCTGGAAAAGCTCATGTGGCACCCAGAAGAGCCACATCCCTTGTCACCCCTGTGGGGCAGAAGAGTGGAAAAGGGAAGGGGATTTCCCCCATGAATCATGCAGATGGGCTCTCTGATAGCCTACTTTCCTTCTCCTCTTCTGTGCTCTGGAGAAAGCATGCCCTCACTTTGGTTCTGATAGCGTCTTCAGTTAGCCAGAACAATTTCGCTAAAGTGAGGCACCTGTATGATAAGTCCGGGGGGGGGGTCCTCCCTCTGGTCTTTCTTGCGGGGTTTCTCACAGTGTTCTCCCCTTAGACACATTGATTTCTGGAGTGGGATCATTGCCAAATCCAAGACAGCCTTGCCTCAGGCCTCAGTCCACTGCACTCCTGTATGGTGGCACCCATCCCTTCTGAGGGGCGCGGTTCTCATGACCTAAGGAACTCCTGAAGCCTGTACTTATCTGCACTGTCCCACTGGGGACTGACCTTCACCATGAATTTTGGAAGAGGCACAGACATCTAAACCATGGCGAGCAGGGTGTGGTGGGCTTGAGAGGTCGTTTGACCAGAGAGCAAGCGGGTAGGCTACAAGAGGAGGACAGGAAGCACAGCTGTGTTCAAGGGTCGTGTTTCCTGCAACGCTCCCCTTTCCATACCTGTAAAAGTGCTGGAAAGAGACCTCAGCAGCGTACAACACTTATGCAGATCCTGTATAGTTACCTGCGTGTGGAAGGGATGGGCTCCTTGTGTCACCAGAGGGCAAAGTGATTCTGAGGGCAAATATTTAAAGCAAAAATGTATTGTTTGCCTTCACCCAAAATCACAAATAATCACTCACTCTTCTAAATTGATCAATTCTGCACAACATCATTTTTCTCCAGCTGGACTTTATTTATCCTTCAAAGTGGAGTTTCCCCTGTAGGTGACAGGGTTACTTTTTTCCCCCGAGCGGTAGGTAGGGCCTCACTGCTTGGCCCTGTGCACACACACACTACAGCAGCTCCCCTTTGGGGAGAGCTAAGCAAGCGAAAGGCTGTGTTGGCATTGCGTCCATACTGTTCTCTGTTGTTGTCTAAGTCTAGGCACAGGCTCGTCTCTGAACTCTTCTTACAAAGCCGTTTAGCAAACGGGCTTCACTAGGCGGGCCCTGGCAGGACCCCTACTACATTTTGTGTTGGAGAATCCGAGTCAAGCTAAACCACCTTTGCCTAATACCATCAGAAGAATTCATCCCAATCAAATCACGTCACCCTGCAGGTGACACTCGGGGAAGCTCATATGCAGGGTCAGCCTCTCCGATCCCAGGGCTCCTGCCTCATCGTGGTGCAGATTTTCTCTTGGATAGACCGCGCGTTGCTGTGAGGAACCGATTCACATAAAACAAAACGTTAATGTTCATCCAGTTTCAGGTTTGGGAGTTCTGTTTTTCAGGACTGTGCTTAAAGCACAAAAGTAGCTCTTTAAATGAGGTGAGACTATGCCAGTCCCAGGAAAAACCCTCAGCATGGAAACGGAGGGGAAAAGAAAGTTAGGTAGGCAGGGCAAAGCTCTCTCATTGCTTTGGTCTAATAATCTTAATTAGTCCCAAAGGTTTTCCTCACTCACTTTAAAGCAGAATCGTGAAGCTCAGACACTAAGTTGTGTGTCAGTCAACTCCACCTGTGGGCCAGCTGTGGCCAACCTGCTCCTGCAGCTCAGTCGTCTATCCTGCAACTGTGAGTTGTCTCCGAGTTCACTGCATTCGAAACTGCAGGTGCGTGAGTGGAATTGCACCCATAAATGTGCTTTTCTAATTGAGTTCATCCTTGGAAATTAATAAAAATTCCTGCCAATCAAACATGTGCGTGTTTGCAGGAATATTATAAGTAGGTAATAGAGATAATTAATACTTCATGACATCAAGGTCTGAAATTAAAATCAAATCTAAGTCTTAACTGTGATTATTAATTCTGAGGAAAATTGTCTCTCCAATGACAAGTGTCACAACCTCCAGCACCTGAATTAATAACAAGCAGGGAGCCGCCAGGAGCCACAGTTCATGCCTCTTTTCTGCTGTGTTGTGGTAGTTACCACTTCGTGACATCAAGGCCAAGTGTGTGCCTTGAGACAATATCGCAAACCAGTAAAGTGTTGCCAGAGCAGAAAACACAAATTTTGGGCAATTGACATCATAGTAAAATACAACAGAAAGAGTAAAGGACTCACAGAAGGGATCCAAGTCACTCTCCTGATGCTCAGGAGACTTCAGTTTGAGCCCAGAATCTTGCAGGTTTCTTGCCCTTTTTTTCTAGTCAGGCAAACCATCTAACTGGGCTTTAGTCCTCTCATAATAGGAAGATAATATTTGCTCCGTTTACAAGATGCCTGTAGCATCAGGAGCGATTGTCATGTGATTAGCTGTTACCACTTCTCATGCCTCATGTAAGTGGCAACCTTTATGGAGGCCTTTTGAAACAGAGATTAGAAAACACACAGTCCTTGGTCCTAGAGGACTTCTCAGTCTAGTGAGAAGATCCAGTCAAAGCTGGGGGCCACGGGGAGGAGTTGAGAGGGCAGGAGTGATGTGCCTGGGTTCTGGGTGGGGAAACCTCCCTGAAAAGGTGATGACTGGAAGAGGATTTGGGAGGGAAACTGTCTTTTACCAACTAGATGAACAGCTCAGGGAGTGCGCTAACTGTTCTCAAAATATTGTTTCCAGTCTAAGTAGAGAGGAGGGTTGATTCCCAGGGAATAGTTACTCATGTGGGAAGATCAGAAGTGCGTTAGAAAACCAAAGCACTGTTTTCCAAGCCATGGAAGCTTCGTTTTGCTTTATAGAAAGAAAAACATGGAACGTGCCTGAGAATTACTGGCTAAAATGTGGAAAAGCCAGTGATCACATACTCACTGCAGGGACTTTGTGACTCCGCGTGATATATCGTTATTCTTCCTTTTTCCCATCTTCCTCCCCTCCCTTCAGCCCTTCTTCTCTTGCCCATTTACAGAAGCTTTGTTTCCATTTTTTCCTTCCATTCCCGTTTCGCCCTTGTCCTTTCCTTTCCTTCTCCTCTCCCTTATTCTTTGCCCCAGTTGAACATGTTCTTCTTTTTCGCAATAGCTTAATCTCCATCTTGCTCCTCATTTAGCCTTTGTGCTTCTCACGCAAAAGAATGTGATATTTAAGTTTGTGTGTCTGATTTATTTCTCCTAAAATTATCGTTTTGAGGTGCATCCATCTGCCTAAAAATGACTTGAGTCTATTCTTCTTTGTAGCCGAGTAGCACTCCATAGTTTATATACACCACCTTTACTTTATTCATTCATCTGTAGATAGTCATGTAGAATGTTTTCAAGATTTAGCTACTATAAATTGTGCTGCATAAACTTAGGTGTGCATAAATCCCTATAGTATGATGCACTTGAATCATTTTGGAACATACCTAGGAGGGGAACAGCTGGTCGGATGAGCCTCAAGTTTTAGCTTTTTCAGGAATCTCCACACTGATTTCCATAATGGCTGTACCAATTTACACTCCGAACAATGGAGCAGGCTTCCTTTTCCCCACAGCCTCTCCAGCATTGGTGTTGGTTGATTTCTTCATGATAATGCATTTCTTAGAGTGAGATGGAATCTCAGTGCTGTTTGCATTTCTCAAATGACCAGTTATGTTGAGCATTTTTTCATATATTTATTTGGTGCTTGTACTTGTTCATTTCAGAGGCCCATGTTTGGACTGGGTCTTTAAATTTAAGGAAGGCTTATTGTTTGAGTTCTTTATATATTCTAGATATTCGTCCTTTGAAGTGTAGCTGGTATCTTCCCCCCATTCTGTGGGTTGTCTCTTCATTCTGTTGGTGGATTCTTTTGCTGAGAAGCAGCTTTTTAATTTGATGTGATCCCCTTTGTTCATTCTTTGTAATATTTTCAGAGTGACTGTGATTTTGTTCATAAAGTCTTCAGACATAAGTCTATACTTCTGTCTTTAAGAGTTTTATCTTCCAAAAGATTGTGTGTCTGTTTTTATATTTAGATATGTGATCCATTTCAATTTTAGTTTAGTGCATGGAGAGAAATGGGTCTGGGTTCAATTTTCAGCATGTGGAAAGACAGTTTACCCAGCACCCTTTATTACAAAGCACCTCCCCTGAAGATATTTATCCCCTCTGTTAAACATGAGGTAGCTGAATGTGCTGAGTGTGCTTGGAGTTGTTTCAGCATCTTCTGTTATATTCTATTGATCCTCAGGTCTGGCTTTTGTTTTGGTTTGGTTTGATATGGTTTGGCTTTTTTTTTTTTTTTTTTTTTTTTTTTTTTTCT
>NW_022900914.1:3847456-3864901 GCF_012274545.1 Fukomys damarensis | reverse complement strand
GGTTTTGTGTGTGTTTTTTTTTTTTTTTTTTTTTTTTTTTTTGCCAGTACCGTGATGTAACTTTCATCACAGTATCTTTGTACTATAACGTTAAATCAGGTGTGATGCCCTCTGCCTTGTTTTTGTTGCTAGGGTTACTTTTGCTATTTTAGGTCTCTACTGGTTCCATAAGAATTTTAGGATTAATTTATCTAGTTCTGTAGGATATGCTTTTGATAACTTTGATAGGCACTGTATCAAATCTGTAAAACAGTTTTGGAAGTATGACCATTTTCACTGTATTGGTTCTGTCTCTCCAAGAACAGGGGCATCTTTCCATTTTCTGATATTCTCTTCTATCTCCTTTTTCAGAGTATTGAAGTTTTAGATGTAGAGGTCTTTCACTTCCTTCATTAGATTGCTTCCTAAGATTTCATTTTTCTTGATGCTATTGTGAAAGGCATGGTTTCCCTAGTTTCTCTCTCAGTGAATTTGTTATTCATGTACAGGAAGGCTATTGATTTTTGAGGGTTGACTTTGTAGCCTTCTACAATATTGAATTTGGTTATTAAATTTAGGATTCTTTTGGTAGAGTTTTTGGGGGTCTTTTATGTAGATTATCAAGTCACTGGCAAATAATGATAATTTAATTTCTTCCTTTCCTAGCTATATATTTTTATTTACTTTTTATTTCTAGTTGCTCTGCTAATGTTTCCAGAATGACATTGAATAGGAGTATTGAAAGTGAGCATCCTTGTCTTGTTCCTTATTTTAGAGCAAAAGCTTTCAGTTTTATTCCATTTAGTATGATATTGTCTATGGTTTGTCAAAGATTGCGTTTATCAAATTGAGATAAAAAACCATCTATTCCAATTTTCCTTGTTTTTTATCATGAGTGGGTATTAGACTTTGTCAAATGCTTTTTTCTGTATCTATTTAGTTGATAATGTGGTTTTTGCCTTTGATTCTATTAATGTGGTGTACTACATTTATTGATTTGCATAGGTTGAACCATCCCTGCATTCCTGGGATGAATCATACTTGGTCATGGTGTATAATCTTTTTGATGATTTGCTGCATGCTGTTTGTCGGTATCTTATTGAGGACTTTTGTATCTGTGTTCATTAATGAGATTGGGCTGTAGCTCTCTTTTAGGGTTTAATCCTTCTCTGGTTTTGGTATCAGGGTGATTCTTAATTCTTTTCCTGAGGTTACAGACCTTAGCCTCACCTAAAGATCCTACCTCTTAATTCTACTACTTTGAGGATTAAGGCTCATAATGAATTTCAAAGGGACACAGAATTTCAAACTGAAATATTTACATCCCTGCAGGACATAATTTTCACTGTACTGGATTTCACTGTTGCTCATAGAGATAGTGACTCTCCTTTTAGCTCAGATATATGAGGTATGATAAAAAATACAATAAATGTTTATATTTAAATTTTAATTTTTTATTAGTACACGCTTGCTGTATGTAATGTTTATACTCACTATAAGGAGTCAGAGCATGTACATCACACATCTCCATTCTTTTGCTCCCTTTCCTTCATCCCCTTTTTATTTTGCCAGCATCAGATTTATTTATAAGTTCTTATAAAGTTAGTTATATATACACATAACAACCAATCTAATGGGCAAAAACAAATATAAGACATATATGATAATTATACTAAATATAAGTACTCTTTTAGATTCATTGTACATGCTGAATTACAACACATTTGCTCTCTCTCCCTCCCTCTCTCTCCCTTTCTCCCCCTGCTTTCTGTCTTTCTTCCTGTTATCTGTCTTTTATTTCAGGCTTTATTTACATATTGGTTTTTGACATAAGATAAAAGATGAGATATTAAAACATATTTGATTTATTTCACTTAACAATATGGTCTTGGGCCAGGGATTTAGCTCAGTGGTTCAGTGGCCTGCCTTGCAAGTGCAAGGACCCGAGTTCAATCCCTGGTTCCAAAAAACAAACAAACAAAAAAACCAATATGGTCTCAAAGTGTCTATCATAGTAGAAGATACATTGTCATTAATCTTCAAAATACTCCCCCACACTTATTCTATATTTCTTGCCACTTTCAGAAGCAGTTCTGGAAGTCATTTTTTCATACCTTTAGCTGTGATATCATAGCTGTCTCAATGTCCTGAATTGATAGTGAACAGAGAGGTTTGAGGACACACCAAAATGTTTTTAACAGCCTATATCTATTTCTCTGGGATGGCACTCAGCAGCACAGCGCGCATTGTATTTTGTTCACACACTGTGAAGACACTGATGAAGGAGGATTTCCAGAGCTGCTTCAGAAAGTGGCGAGAATGAAGGGAAAAGTGTTTTTGAAGTCCAGGTGAGTATGCTGAGGTGGATTAACAGAAATGTATGCTTTACACTTGATCTTAGCCGAAAGGCTGAGAAGCAATCTCTATTTTTTTTATTTTATTTACTTTTTTCCAGTGGAGTACCACTGAGATAACCCAGCCCAAAATGTATTTCACTGTAATACATTTTTAAATTTAAATACTCACTGTATTGTTTGATCACTCCTTATAACTGGTGGGAAATTGCTGGAAAACATGCAAGTTCATTGCCAATGTAGCCTAAGCCTTTCCTAGCTCACACTACAGTGTTTTACTCTTATGTCCAATTAGAATTCTTTATATGTTACTCTATAGCAGAGACTTGAGATGTTCAAATCATGTGTAAGTAAAAGTTTTGCTCACATACAATTTCCTTTTCCTTTATCCATCAGAGCTTGCTGTTAATTACCTCATCTCCTCTGATCCTTCCAGGTGCCAGAAGTCTAAACTGAGAGAGATAATAATCAGCACTGGAACTGATAGTCACTGGATGGTCATAGTTACTTGACTCACTGGGGTCAGAGAGGAAGATCTGAAAGAATCCTGTAATTTAACAGATTAATAAACTTATGCAAATAACTTCATCTGTTCTATTCTCAATTTCCTCAACTCTATGATAAAATCATTAATTTTATCTTATACATAAGGTTGTTGAGTGTGTTAAATTCAGGAATAGCACAAAATTGTGGAGTATCATGCTGTCTTGGTGGCAGGTGGGCTGCTGTGTCACAGTATGGTACACAGATGAGCTCAGAAGCAGAGAATATTTATTTCTCATTGTTATGCTGGGGGAGTTGAAAACTAAGGCACTCGCATAGTTGGTGTCCACTGAGGGCCATCTTTCTGATTCCTGGTGACACTTTCTGTGGTGTTCTAACCTGGTAGAAGGGACAAGGAAGCTCTCTGAGCCTCTTTTGTGTGGGCAGTGATTTCACTCATAAGAGCTCTTTTCCCAGGACTGCATCACCTCCTAAAAGCTCCTAATACCATTGAGTTGTGGATTAGGATTGCAACATACAAAATTTCAGGGTGCCATAAGCTTTCAAATCATTTTGCATGGCAATGTCAGAAATAGTTTGAGAAGGGTGAAAAAGGGACCTGGGTGCTTATCCCGCAGTCAGCTGCATCTACTTAATGAGGACGTGGCTGTATCTACAGACATAGCACAAACATTTGCACCAATTCTGAAATCTGAGTCTCATGAGACCCTTGCAGAATAATAGATTTGGAACATATGTGTAAAGAGGCAGGCATAAGCTACCATTGAAAGGCAGCTGAATTTCCAGGCCATATGTAGCCTCCTGGGAATTTGGTGAGCATTAGCATAAGTAGGGAAACCAGTTTTTGAGCAACCCTGCAATGACAGGAGTCTCAGCGGGCCACCTGCAAGCTGGAAAGCCCCGTGGGCTGCATGTCTGCTGTGAGCTCCAGAGTGAAGAGCGCATAGATGTCTCCCTCCCCTTGGAACAATGTTTATTCCCCATCTTATTCTCCGAGAGAAGGCATACGTTTCTTCGATTTGTTTTTTGCAGCAAGGTGTAGCTGAAAGGGGTGTGCGGATGCACTTGTGTCTGCCATGAAATTGAATAAGAGCAATGATACATAGCCAATGTGCACCCATAAATTTCAAGAAGGAAAATTCCAATGTGGCACAAGGAGAGAAGCAGCTGATATATTAGAAGGAAAATGCACTGAATCTTGTGCAAAACGAGAGAAATATAATTTCCCTGCATTATCTTGTCCCTTTCTTAATTGCCTACCAGGATGCATTCATCAACCAGCTTCTCTAGGCCCCAGCTTTCTATTTGTACACACTTTTGTATAAAACCAGCTTGCGTTCTAAGTACAAAATATCCCGCTTGTGCTATCACACCAGTCACAGAAGAAAGATAAACACCTTCACTTGTCACTTTTCTAGATACAACACACTTTGCATTTCAAAGCTGGGAGCAGACTGCAGACACCAAGGAGCGGATAGCAAATATGGGGGCAGAAGCCCCCACTGAGATATATATGGTCCTTATCAGCAGGCTCACTGGGGCCTTGGGAGGTTTTGCAGTGAGTGGCAGGGAGAAAACGTGACTGGCCATCTCGATGATTCCTGCCCCAGTGGCTGGCTTAGTCTCCAGATTCCATATTTGGAATCCGGTTTCGAGAAGAGAGAGGAATCTGGTTATATTCTGCTCGAAAATTCTGAAAGGAGTGTGGATTGGGAGGATGTGGGATAACTAGAGAGTCAGATACGGGGTGAAGAAGAGAACATGTAGACCACACGTGGGAGGCACATATGCAACCATGATTTTCCTGCAGGTAAGAAGGCCCTTGCTCCAGAGGAGGTAGAGCGCAGAAGCTGACAGTCATCCACGTAGAAGTGCACGAAAAGGTAGCAGGATCCCAATCAACCTTGAACCCAGTGATCCCCGAGGTGGCAGGAGGACTCGCTATGGTGTGTTTCTAAAGTATTCCCCAGAGCCTCATGTGCCTCAGGTAGGGCTCTGGGAGTGACTGGATCAAAGATCTGTGATAACTGGCTCAGTCCACTGAATGTAGCAGCGTGGTTCTTGGGATGACTGAAAGGATTTACTAAGGACAAGGCCCCACCTTGGATGTGGGAGGCACCATCCAACAGGCTTGTAGCCTACATGAAACAAAAGGGAAAACAGAAGGAAGGCTTGCCGCTTTCTTCCTACCCTGCCCTGGACTGTTTCTCCTCAGCCAGGCCTCTCTGCCGTGCCATTCTGCCTTGAAGCCAGACAACTATGGACTGAACCTCTACGAACTGTGAGCTAAAATAAACCTTATCTCTTTTCACTTGTGGGTGTCAGATGCTCTGTCCCTGCAGTGAGAAATAACTAAGACAGAACTATTCCATCTGCTTATGCCTGAAAAAACCCTGCCTCTTCTCCGACTCACCAGATTCTCCATGCAGCTGGTACACTGAACATCCTTGGTACGAGAAATCTGAAATAAATGGATTTGATTCCTATTCCTAACACTTACTAGGTAAACTTTGGCAGACTACATAGTTTCTCTTAGCCTCAGTTTCTTAACCTGCCATTTGGGGATAACAGTAATTCCTAAAGTTACTGTGAGGCCTGTGGTGATAAGCACTTTAAAGATTAGTATAATCCCTGTCATACAGTAAATGGCTAATAAATGTTGAGTGTTATCAGGTTTTATAAACTTTGCACAGAAAAAATTTGTGCATATGCAGGATTAAAGGGACTTTATTTAATAACTTAGTTATTTGGGGCCAAGAAGAAATGTGTGATTTTATCTAAATCCATACAAGTAGTCAATGCTTATCTTCTTTGATTTCTTCCTATCTTATTTTATAGTTTTCCCTTCATAGATTTAGATCCTTCAAGTATTTTGTTAAATTTCATCTATTTCAGTTAGTGCCATTATAAGTTATACTTTTAAATTTTTTGAATTCCGATTGTTCATTGTTAGTAGATAAAAATGTAGTTGATTTTGTTGCTGTATATATGTTGTTACGTGGCCAATTTTTTTGCAAATTACAGGGGTACCGAGAAATGGAGAGGAAAGGAAAGGAGAGGAGAGGAGAGAAGGAAAAAGCACTAAGAGGTGCCCTGTACAATGTACCAGCTCCCCCAAACTGAATGTAATCATTATGTACTGCGAATGTGTAATAATAAAAATTTCTTAAATTTTAAAAACTTAGGTCTTGGTACTAGGTTTTCTGGAGGCTCTGGCAATTTTTGTGAAGACAGCTATGTGTTTTTGGGAATAGAATGTTATTTCTTTTTTACTTATGTGTGTGTGTTAATTATTTTCTGTCTTTATTACACTGACCAGGACTCCCAGTACAATAATACAGTATTGAACCTGATTAGTGACGGAGGATACTAACATTAGAGGGGCTAACTTCTATTATTTAATTTTATAGATGGCATTAGCTCTGTTCTTGGCAGATGCTTCTTAATTAGGGCAAGGAGCTCCCCCTCCATTTCAGTGTTTTAAAAAATGTTATTATGAAACTGTTGAACTTTTCCAAAACCTTTTTTGAATATATTGAGGTGATTATATATATTTTTTATTTTGCTAAATAAAATTATATTGCTGTTCAGAAGATAATGTTTTAAATAAAATTGGCAGGAAAAAATCGAGAATGGCATTATTTTCTTCCAATTGTAGATACTCTCATTTGAGAGATTGACCAGAGGAATGGAGGAATGGCTATTTTAATCAGTGGTAAATTTAATCAGTGGATATCATAAGTAGAACCACAGACAAAAATATCTGCTTCCAAGTTTGGAGAGTACTTGTGGCTTCGTTCAGAGTGGTTAGTCTGAGTCTGGCCCATGCCTTGCTTTTTAAAGTAAACTAATTTTTTTTCAGCTTTCATTGAGTTTATTGGTACATTTTAGGGATACAGTACAGTTACATTCATGTTGGGATCTTGTACCTCTACATGACAGGTCTTGGTTCTCATTTTTTCCCCTTGTCCCTGCCCTCCCTTCACCCCCTCCTCCCCTCCCCATCTACAAACACTTCAATTCCATCTTTTCATTATCTCACATTTTTTTCTTTTCCCTTATTACCCTTCCCCTACCCATCCCATCTTCCCTACACCTTTAGCTCCTTTCTTCCCATTTCTCAATGTCAGTAATCTTATTAGGATCTTATGTATTATTACAGTTTATTCACACCAGAGAGACTATTCGATATTTACACATGTGTGCCTTATTTATTTCACTTAGGAGTATATCTTCAATATGTATCCACTAATGTTGACCTAGATTACTTTTTTTTTTCCTCTGCTGAAATCAAGTAACTCGGCAGTGCTCAAATATCACTAAGGAGAAACTTCCAGGGACCAGCCAGGTGTGTCGTGGAGGAGGCTGGGAGGTCCGCAGGAGGCAGGGACAGCAAGTTTCGGCCACTGGAGGGGTGATGTCCCTCTCTCTAACGTCTGAAGGTAGGGGGAGAAGAGAGAAGTGACGGATAAAATGAGTTCACGCCCAGACCTTGCTTACAGGACTTTTCAGCCTGTAATGAATACGGGATGGATGGGAGCTTAGTTGGGTTCACAGTAAAACACTGATTCGTCTCGGTCTGAGTTTTTATAAGGAATGAACCTTTTGTCCCGCACAAAACAGTGATCTTCACTGGCTCAGTAACGCCCGTGTGTAAGTGACACGTTGCTGTCCTCACTCAAGCCCCACGAGTGTTTGACGGAAATGTGCCGTCCAGGCGAGGGCTCTTGGGTCCTTGGCCTGTTCAGTCCGCATTCCTCCAGCAACGTCTCCTCCGGGCAGTGAGGAGCGGGGATATTTTTTAAAGCAACACTTAAATTGCTTTAGAAAGCAAGGATAAGCATGACTTTTTCCTCATTTAATTTTTTCCCTCGCAGCCTAGTGGAGAGAGCACATCTCAGCCCCGGTCTTCAGCAGAGATTCGGGTTCTCATGTTCCGGCCGAAGGAAGCCATGTGTTAAATTGGGATGAGCCCTTGCACTTCCTCACAGAAAGTGAGCGTCCGCTGGGAATGGAGGATCAGCTCGCCTCGGGATGAGGTGGTGGCAGGGGTCACAAACTGCTGCTTCGGAGCCAGGACCGAGTTATTAAAGCCATTGTTTGCAGTCCTTATCATTTACAAACAGGTGAACACGGAAAAAGGACTTTCAATTTCCCTAAATTAATTTTCGGTTGAGGGTTCTCTGGTATTAAAAAGATAAGAGACTTGTTTAGAATTCCAGTACAAGGAGTTTCCAGCCGTCTAAAGGACGTGCAGGCTAAGGTTATCCAGCAAGTATGGGTAAAAGTGGCATTTGCCAGAGTGACTGTTTCTCTTTATAAACATTTGAGAAAATAAGAAGACTGAGACAAACGAAGCTGTGATTCATGACCCCGTGCACTCAATACAGCGACCTTCAGTGAAGATGGCTCTAAGACATTAATTTTTGGCAAAATACATATAATCGAGATGCTGATGCATCCAATTTGGTGCTATTATTATAGCTGAATATTAAGAAGCCCTCTGCAAAGCCAATTAATGGAAAGAAAGAGTCCTTAGCATTGGCACTCAAAGCAGCAGCAGTTTTCTGGTCCCTTTGCTCAGTGATAGCTCTTTCCGAGCAGTACACAGACCCCTTCCATGCACACCATTATACTCTTCTTCCTCCAACCCTGCATCCACATTCTCCAACCCACACGCACTCACGAACTTCCTGCATCTGTATGATAATTATACTGGTAAAATTACAATAGTAATAACCTGCATTTATTGGCTGCTTATACTTCCCATCTAATTTATTAGGCATTTTATAAACATTAGCCCATTTGCACTGCACAAAAATTTTACTTGTTAATTATACCTACAATAACTACATCAATTCTACCAGAAGATGATGAATAGTAGAGATTTTGCAACTTGCTAAATTCCCACGAACAGCAGAGCAAGGAGACATAAGTATAACTTCTTTAATTCAAAATCTATGCCTTTTTGCCGGGTGTGGTGGTGCACACTTATAATCCCAATACTTGGGAGGCTGAGACAGGAGGATCCCTGCTAGTTCCAGGCCAGCCTGGGCTACACAGTGAGTTTAAGACCAGCCTGAATTAAGGAGGGAGGCTCTGTCTCAAGCAAAACAAAACAAAATCAAGAAAAACAAACAAAAACCCCCAAAGTCTGAGCCTTTTATCAGTGTGAAACGGTTTACTGAATAACCATGTCTAAATGCTATGCAATATGGCTTCCTAAATCTGTGTAGTCCTTGCCCACCCGTCCCCTGCTCAGATGCACTCACAAGCCTTCACACTTTGAAATGTAGTTCCACTTGTTTATCGTCAGTCACACAGGCTCCCTAAGAAAATTCCTTGGTTCTCATCCCACTTTCCGTAATATCTGTGCATTCTCCGTTGAACATCTCAGTTGTGTCACAACAAATGTGTATGAGAGGAATTCAAGTCTCACCTCCGCATGAGGGTCTTTCTTTCCTCCAAAGCTGCAGCGATGCTGTCCATGACTGAGATTTTTGCCATTTGAACCACACGTCTTTCTGCCCATGCCTTCATGTGATTCTACGTAAATATATTCACATATTCTTGAGTGCAGAACTGTGCTTCCCATTGAGGTTTGGGGTAGTAAATTAATATTGAATGATCAGCTGGTTAAGCAAATATCCCCCAAAAGTTTTACAGTTAAAATAATAAAAAGAAAACTGCATTTTTTTTAAATAGCAGTTTCAAAAAGAAAAGCTGAAACTTTTAGGAAGATACCAGCCCATATCAGAGCCAGTAAGAATGTAAGAAATCAATAGGGGCTCAGGAGGGATTAATTCAACCTCAACGTAGTAAAATCTCTAATTTGACGGTGTAATAAATGTGAGCAAAAATACAATGAATGTTTATATTTTTTAAATACTTTTACAGTAAAAGCCTGGCTGTCATTAGTCCCCTCCTCCCCAACACACCTGCCCCCTCGTTCTTACTCCTCTCTGAAGCCGCTCTGAATTTTCTTCACAAGAAGCACCACCTTCAGCTGTGCTGTCACAGGTGCCTCGGTGTTCCAAGTCACTCCGACTTTGAGGAAGTTCTCAGAGTCACACACCGCCGTGTCCGGTGAGCAGGCGAGGAGGACACAGCCGTGCGTGGACTAGCCCAAACGGTGGCAGCATTCTCCATATTCCTGATGAGATCTGGAAAACACCTGTGAAACAGGACATCCAGAACTGCTTCAGAAGGGCCAGGAATGACGGCTCGCGTGTGTTTGATGTGGCAGGGAGGACTTTAAGGTCTGGGAGCTTATTGTGATTATGTTTTTACCGTGATTGTTTTAACTGTAAATATTCACTTTATATTTTGATCACTCCTCTCCCTTGGACTGAGGAAGAAGGGCCACTTAATTCTTTTTAGAGGAAGCTAAGTGAAACAGCTGTGTTTCACAGATGTCTTCAATGAGACCCAGAGATCACAATTAATTTTTAAATTCCTAAACAAAAATGAGACTGGTCTGTCGGGATAATACGTTCAGAATCCTTTAGTGCAGAATACAAGATTGACATTCATTAAATACTTTTCTTCAACCATTTTACTCTCATTATGCACAACAAGGGCTTCGGCTGGCAGGGATTAAAGAAAGAATTATTCTAAAGCGAGGAGCTTTATCCTCAAGGTATAAAAATAGAGAGAAGCTGGTTAAAAGTGTAGGATTAGATTATGAACTTGTTCACTGAACAGTTACATGGCAATTTGCTAAGGTAATTATTACCATTAATTTGAGAGCCAATAATTATTATGGCAGTTCTACCATTTCATCTCTCATTTATTTTGAAACTTTAGAAGCGTTTATTTATTTATTTTTTCAGATACCTCCTTTGCTTGGCTGGTCTAAAAGCCTCTGTCTTAATAACTTTTGCAATCTTAGGCACTTTGGGTGGAAACTACAAGCTTCTCAGATTGCCTTCTTATGTTAGGGAAGCAATCTACCAAGATTCTAGAGGCAATCCATCTTGGTCACCCCCCGTCCGCTGGGCAGTCGGGCCCTGAGGTTAATAGGAAAGGGAGCAGTGGCTGCCATCTTGGATCTCATTCCATTTCAATTTTCTGGTCACAAACACAATGTATTTTCTAGCCAAGAGGGGTGAACAGGAGCATATAACTCTCCCCTTGACGCCTATCCCTTAGGCCTTTCAGTCTTTGGAGTGCTGGACTTAGCGCTAGTTTAATTGAACTGCTGTGCTTGGCTTCTCCTCTGCAAGAGGGAGATATATAGTCCCTCTGGTGACTTGTTGCAACAGATTTCAAAATCAGCTGGATTTAACTCTGTAATTTAAACATTCTGCTCGAGATTGGGAGCCTAGTGAAGAGAGTAACATCAGATGTAGGCACATAAACCAGCACTGTCCAACGAATACCCAGAATTCTCTTCTCCTCTTCCATTTGGCCACCTCAGATTTGCACAGCTGAATTCTCTTGGCTATGCCATCATAACGGCTCACATGCCGGCAGGGAAAACCATAGGGTATTGTTGTGGAACAGCTAATAAATCTGTACTTGAGGCAAGACAGAAGTATCCATAACCTAGAGAAGATATTAGCTTCATAGTTTTGGAAGAAAACAAGAACTTCCAAAACTAAGATATTTGGCCACAATGGATTGGGATGGGTTCATTTAAATCCAAACAACTTAATTATATTGATAGTGGGAGAAGAGATAGAATAAAAGGATCACACAATATGAAACTATAAGGCATTATAAAAATCACCTAATGGAATTATTCACATATAAAGGTGAAGATGCTGAGAGAGTTAAGTGACTGTTCAATTACTCAGCTAACTGGCTGAAATAGTGAACAAAAATATTCAAGAGCATTTAGGTTTCCTATACCCAAGGCCTTTTCCCCCTCACTAACAGCACTGCCTTACAGCACTTGAAGATGTTCTGGTGGTTATTGCTTGTTTTTACTACACAGGAGAGAGGCAACTTGCTAGGGATTCACAAAGCCTCATTAAGGTGGAGAGCTAGACTGGACTAGAAAGGACAAGTGACAGTCAGAGAAGCATCCACAGGCTCCCGCCTAGACTTGGCCTTGGAGTGTGGGATCCCCTATCCAGGGCTAAGGAAGGAAACTGCAAGATATGGACGGGCATTACAGCCTGCACTCGTGCCTGTGCATGCGCACACACACGCATACACAAAGACAGCCTATTCAGATGACAAGAAGACCTGTGTACATTTTCCCCCTAGCAATTTCACAGCAATGGAATCGAATCGTGTATTCAATCTCCCAGTGCCTGCCATATCCTGTGCTTGGTGATCAGGGTGCAGAAACAATGCAACACCTTCTCTGCCCACGGGGAAGAAGCAGACTTCAAAGCAGAAAGCTCCAGAGCAGTGCGGTACAGTACCACTCAGGGATCTGGAGAATCAGCTGAGAAGAGCTCAGTGCAGGAGACAAGCCGGGGTCCTCATCCCTGGCTGCAACAAAACCTCCGGGAAGAGGGCAGAGTGATCCCTGAGCTTTGTGTAGGAGAGTTGCGATGCATTGGTGAGTGGGCACCAGTGGGGAGCTGGCTTTGTTGCTGCAAGAGGTGAACTGGTCCTTTCTTCACAGACACTGGAGCAGTGAGAGGGTATTCACTGGTCACGGTCCTCTCCTACTCTCGGTTTAAACCACAACCCAGGAACTAGCCGCAGGGCATGGTTCTGCCACCCAAACAAATCAGCAGGTGTTTCAGAAGCCAAGGAGATGTGGCCTGAGATGCTCAGAACCTCCTCTTCCATAGAGAACAAAAATGAACCAGGAGCTTGGTGCACCAGAAGTAGCACAACTGTCCATAGCAAGTGAACAGCAAACACTTCAGCTGTATTATTAGTGCTTTTAATCCATCCCTAAGAAATGAGTATTTTCCTGCAAAAGAAAGCAGCTCGGTTTTGCCAATTTCTGCTTCCCTCCTGAGCTACTGCTCTGTTCTCACGTGGGCCCTGCTTGTCCAGTCCCTTCTGTGAGGACCCTGGCCCATACGGTGACTCACTGTTTTAAGGCCGTCAGGGCTGGAACAACTGAAGATAAATGAACCTTACCTCCGCTTCCTGAACCTGGATAGACCAGTCTTTCTTTGGGCCTCGGTGCCTCCCTATGAGATCACCAAGATCACTAGGGACCTGGCACATCGAGTAAGACCCATTCCATGAGAGCTGTAAGGAAACACTGGCCGCCTCTAACTTGTGATTTTAAAATGTGGGGAAGTGGTCGAACATGGCTGCTCCTCGGGAATGGAGGAGATGAGGAGAGAGGCAGTAAAACAAGAGGTTTCCCGAAGCTCTGCGAGTCTTTCAGCACTGTCAGGCAAGGAAACCGAAGGAGAATCTGAATTCTACCTCTCACACCTTGGGCTCCAAAGAGAGCGTAAGGTCAACGGCACGACCCTGCTGTACCTCTGTGAAGATGAGTCCCCAGAATAGGATAACTGTTCCCTGAAGCACAGCCTCTGTCCTGCTCAGGGAGCTGTGTGTCTCGGAATGCACCTGGCTGGCGAATGCCTGCTGTCTGAGTGTTCCAGACACTGCTACTCACCCGGCCTTGCAGTGAGACTGGCTGCCTGGCCAGGTCCAAAACGCTCAGAAGCGCAGCTCCCTCAGAACTGGTTTTCTCTGGTGAAATCCCTCTGGTGATATCCATATGCGGAGTCAGTGAGGCTCAAAGATGCTGTTGTGGCCCTTGTAGGTTTAGTGCGGATGCCTTTTATAGACACAAAAGAGCCCTAAACTAATGTAAGCCCACTGCTACCATACACATCCTGGGGCATGGCCTTGGAGAGCTGAGTGCATCGTGCCTCTGCCCTAGTTTACATAATATTTTCTGAAGAAATGTGACCTGCGTCCTTGCTAATTCTCACGCAGTGCCATCCACACCTGTGCGGATCTTCGTGTGGCCCTATATTCAGATATCAAGTCTCCCTTGTCTCCTTGATGGCACACTTCCCGAGATCCTTCCCAAATTACTCTTATCCTGATTCCCCAACCATTCCCTGGTGAACACCAGCCTCTCTCCAGTGCCCTGTTTATTTTCACATTGCTCTTCCCAGAAGTAACGCTTCCCCTCCCTTTACCATTCCAAGAAGTATTTCCTTTCTAAATCTTTCCTCCTACCATTGGATCTGTCTTACTCTCTGCAAGCAGAACTCTGGCAGTCTGTGGGACACTGCACACACCTGTCCCCAGCTCCAGGCTCAGCGAAGCCATGCCAACACCCTGGAGGGGACATTGTGCATCCCGCAGACACCAGAACATCAGCAAACAGACTCCGTGGAGCCTCTCTGGCTGGTGTGCAGGGCACGAGGCACAGGAAGCTGCCCTCCAGCGGCATCTGTACTGAGTGGATCTTCACATGCTAAGGTTTTCTTTTCTAATCTTTGCACAAGGTTTGCTTGTTTTCAAAGAAGAAAATATTTAACCATTGGTAGGCAGAAAATAATACAAATAATGGAGAATGAAGAGAACACTAATGGATAGACTGCATGACAGTGATATACCAGTTAACATTTATTAATTGTAACGAATATCCTGCTCTGATGGAAAATGGTAAAAGACGTTCCTAGTTATTTCCATTGCAGAAACACAACTGAAGAGCATGATTTATGCAAATGTTGTTTCTACACACACGTGTGCACATGCTGACACGATAGCAACCAAAACACCATTCTGCTTGGCAAAGCCAGGCAGCCTCCTACTCTCCTCTCAAAGATATGTTTGTCTCTTCTACCAAGAACAGACTTCTGAAAACAATTGTTTACATTATAAAATAAATGTGGCTTGTGATGTTTCCCTTATCATTTTTCCAGAATGACTAGCATTACAGGAATTTTTTTGTTTTAATGGTATCAGGGATTGAACTTGGGTCCTTGAGCTTGCAAGGCAGGCCACCGAACCGCTGAGCTAAAGCCCCGGCCCTCAGGAAACTTTTTAATCCAAGACACGGTACCTATTTCTTGGACCATAATCTTAGCCTCCGTGACAGCTGCCTGTGAGCCGGGGAAAGGAGACTGGGGGAATAGCTTGGATCCAACCTGGAAGGCAGAGAGTGAGGGCTCAGAACTCGTCACGATTGTTCTGATTCTTAGAGTGTGGAAGGGAGTTGTGATTGCTAACTTTGGGTTCTAAATAACCCACCTTTTATTTATGGAGAGAGTCATATTAGAAAGTATTCATATTTGTAAGCTCACAAACAGAACCTGGCTTGTTCAGTAGCCCAGGATATCAGGAAGCTCACAGATTCAATAAATCGGCGGAGAATCCGAGTCAGAAAACAAGTAGGAGTCGAGAAAAATGGAGCGGACAGGAGATGGCCTAGGTCACGCCCCAGACAGCTCCACAGCCCTGGGAGGATTTCTCACCTGCAGCTGTGTGTTTCTGTTGCTTCTCTCAGGTGCATGGTGTAGGGCAGGAGCACCCCATGGGAGACATAATCACACGTGGACACCACTGAGGGGCTGTATTAGTCTGCCCAGGCTGCCATCAGAAGATGTAATCAATCGAGTGTCTTAAACAACAGAAATTTGTTTTCTCACAGTTCTGGAGGCTAGAAGGCCCTAATCAAAGTACCAGCAAATGCATTACTTAACCAAAATGTCTTCTTGACTTGTGAACAACCACTGTGTCACAATGCCCTCACATGGCCTTGCACAGCACGTGCTCCAGGAGTGAGCGAGCTCCTGTTGTCCCTTCTCATATGGACACAGATCCCATCAGAGCAGAGACCTTGGTCAAGCTGATGGTGTCGTGAGAGGTCCTGTCTCAAAAACCATCACACTGGGGGTTAATACCCCAATGTGTGGATTTAGGGGACACAAATATTCAATCATTAACAGAAGATGGCTTAAAGGTGTGAAAGTCCTGTGGCACTAACACACAAAACAGAGACATACAGGAAAGTCCAAAAAGAAAAGTTAGAGAATAACAAAATAAGACAATGCATTCTCTGCCTGAGATCTTCAACCGGGTCTTTCCAAGCTAAAAAAGTCAAAATCCCAAGTTATCCATAGTTCAAAATTGCCATGAAAATACATTTCAAGCATAATAAAACATTGAAACGTGACTGAATTATTTTTGTTTTCTAAATAATTCTTCCTACTTTCACATACCTATTAGTTTAGGGAAGGGGTCTGGCCCAACATTATTTACCTAGTGGAGGAGAAAACTGGAGCAAGAGATGCCTGCTTGTTCCTTAAAAAATCTAAACCAACCTTCACTGTGCTTACACACTAAAAACAATGTGCTGATTAATTCCATACTGCTTTTCTGATTCTGTCATTGAAGGACAGTGATTCATTCCCCTTTGAAAGATTCAGAAAACACTTTCATAGAAAGCCACTAAGGCCATGCTGACGGCTGCCTGCTGAATATTCTTTTATACTTTTGCTTCTCCCCAATAAAAATCTCTTTGCCTCACCTGTCCAGCTGGACTCCTCATGGCAAAAACCACAGGTGTGCAGCCAATGGGCTCAGGCTAATCCTGTGCCCCACTCCTCTGGCCGGGGGTGGCTTGGCCCTGGCCTATGGGATTTGACTGGAAGTGTTCAGGGAGAACTTGCTGGAAGATGCAGAAGGAGACACGTGGATATTCCCTTCCTGCGCTATTCAGACTGGATTGTGTGTCTGAATGAGTGCGTCACCATTCCCCAAGAGTGACACCCCTGCTAGGAGAGAAAAGTGACACAGATCAATAGAGTCCAGTCCCTGACCACCTTGTACACAGCAACCCGGCCTCTGGGTTCACTACCTGAGACCACGTTTCTTCTTGTTGTGGAAGCCAAGTAAAACTGAGATTTTGCTCTTTGCCACCAAATGTATCCTGATAGAGCCACTTTAAAAAAACTAACAGGTTTTTGTTTCTTTGGCAAAAGTGCAGGGCCCCCTGCTCACAGCTGTACATTAACAGGCAAAGAGATGCGGATAAACACATAAGTGAATCACCCTTCCTTTAAGAAGGAGATAACATTTTGCCCTTTCTGTTTTTGCTCTCATTTCTTTTCACTTATCCCTTTTGTTTACTTTTGGCTTCCCTTCTTCCTTTATTTTTCACATTTTCTTTATTCCTCATAACATATTTAGAGCAATTACGTTAGCTAACAACACTGACACAGCAGATCCTTCTCCTGGTGCCTGAAAAGAAACTGAGCTGCACATGCAAATGATGATAACTCCAAATGGAAACTGATAAATACAGTAGGGAACAAAACGAGGAGTAGTAAGAGTTAGGAGAGAGACGCCTAACTCCATGACAAGAAAAGCTTTACAAAAGGAGTGCAGAAGAATAGTTTTCTATGAAGTAAAACAATCCAGAAAGCATACTGCACTAGTTTGGGCATGGATAAAATATCAAGTTTTAGAAATGAAAAAAAAAAAATCTTAGGAAAACAGCACAAAGGAGACAGACATGTCTCAGGTTCTGGCGATAGTCAAGTGACCTGAGATCTATATCTATGTCACCTATATCTGTATCTATATCTATATCTGTGTCTGTCTCTTCTCAATGTAACTGAGCTTGCACGGGAATGCACCACACGGAATTCCTGGGGACAGACTGAGTAGAGGACTCTCTTTCTCTCTCTCTCTCTCTCTCTCTCTCTCTCTCTCTCTC
>NW_022900914.1:3829074-3847412 GCF_012274545.1 Fukomys damarensis | reverse complement strand
TCTCTCTCTCTCTCTCTCTCTCTCTCTCTCTCTCTCTCTCTCTCTCTCTCTCTTCCCCCATTGCTCCATGTGTATCTTCCTTCATGGAGACTCGGGCTTCTCAACTGATCACACGCACTTCACCCCCAGGCGACGCACAGATCATGGCCTGCCAGGGAGCAGACTCCGTGATCCTCCAAAATGCCTTCCACCTCCATCCTGTGGGACGGTATGTGCCGCGGGAATGCTGCCCCTTTGGGCAGAACACACAGTGCACGTGAGGGAAGAACCTTCATTCCAGTTGTCATTTTCAGAGGGATGATATGATGTCTGTGTTAACATTTCTCCTGGGGACAGGGAGATAATTTATGATCCACCATAACTGAGGTTGGGAGATGGGGAGAGAAGACACAGCCCTGAAATCAAGACGATCCTCTCTCAGCCCTAGAGTCTCCATTTGTCTTCCTCTACTCAGAGAGCAGTAAGTAAGTACGACTAAAAGCGTGGAAGTGTAGTAGACTTGAAACAGGAAAGAATAACTTACATTTAATACAGCTATATATCACCTGTGCTTCATGAAGCTCTGAACAACTATCTGTTCATGCAAAACAGACCTTAACAATACCCTCATTGTTCTATCTCCTGTCTCATAGCACACACAGATACACGAGATTCGCAAGCTTTATAAATATGAAGGCTCCCTAAAGTGACTGTTTCCAGATTCTCTCGGGACTGCCACAAATTTATGATCATGGAGCAATTGGGCTAATTTTATAATCTACACTTAAAACAGAGCAATGGGACACAAACATTCAAATGCACAAATCTAATAAGCAAATAATTTAAGCAATAAAATTTGCCAGCGTTCCATACCTTGATTCAAAGCAAAATATTCTTAGGACAACTTAGAAGTAGAGAAGTGGAGGCAAACAGGGGCAGAAACTGGTTTCTCGGGGCAGTTGTGGTCTCCCTGTGGAAGGTAAGGCCATAGCCCTGTGTCCAACACAGGCAGAATGTGACCAGTGGCGCTGTGAGACAGCACAGATCACGCATGTGTGGCAGTTAGTGTGTGAGGGGGAATTGAGCAGCTGATGTTTCCACTGCACCCAGATGGACGGATAAAAAGAACTCGAACATATACAGGTGAAGAGAAAGAATTTTAGAATAAGTAAAAGGAAGGTTGAACAGGCTCGGACAATCTGTGCAGAGATAATAGAGCAGTGAACAGAGCAGAGGCTGGGGCTTAAAAATGTGCTTTAACGTCCTGGCTCTCCCACTACCCAACAGTGTGGCTGAATAAAGCCTGATTTTCCAGCCTCATTATTTTCCTATGTAAAAGGAGAATAATAAAACCACTTTAATTGGTTTGTTTTGCATATTAAATGCAATGATGTATTCAAGTATTCAGCACGGAGTCTGGCCCCGTGGAATGGCTTTTGTAATTTGTTCTATCTACTGTGCTGTTTCCTCTGCTTAACAAACGCCATTCTACCTCTGCTAGGAGGGACGTCTGCTGATGTTTACTCGTCCATTCTTTCCGCGTTGGTTATGGACCACCTGCAATGCTTACTTCCTCCCCCTGTGATCTGATGGACTTGCTTTCAGAGCAGGGCCAATCCGGAGAGCAGAGGCTGGGTTTCCTGTCCTCCCAGTGCTGAGTTTCCGGCGGGAAGGGACTTCTTGGCCACCGTGGAAGGGCAGGTGTTAGGGTTGTTGCGCAGACTCGAGAAGGGACACGGGAATCGAAGTGGGCACCCTCTGCCTGCTTTACCACAGAAGGGCTACAATCCCTGATTTCCCCTCCTCTAAGTCAATGCAGACAATAAACCCTGGTCACCAGATTTAATTCTCCATTTTTGCTTTGCCCTTTGCACATAGGGCATCATCCCTCTCTGGTTCCAGGAGGATCACACCTCGGCACAAAGGTATCATCAGGTACAGCCCGGTGAGGCTTTTTGGAACAGAAGGAATAATATAAATAAAAGAAAGCAAATGCATTAGCGATCCACAATCTCCATATGTTCACAGAATCACAGCTTCCCTTCTCTCCCACATGGTCTTCAGACTCTCCGAAATGCAGCGTGTCGCAGCTTTGTTTGTATTTTTGTTTGTTTTCCAATGGATGCTGGAGAGAGAATGGGGCTATGTTCACTCAGAGAAGAGAGGAACGGAGCGGGAGGAGTAAGAAGGCAGTGAAAATGTCTGATAAACAAACTCCCGCCAAGAGGTCTCTGGAAACTCCTTCATCCCAGGCCCCAAAACGAGCAGGGCCTGGGCCCGCCGCCCTGCTTGGCTTCCGGGGAACCAAGCCGTGGAAGCCACGTGTGCAGATCAGCAGAAAGTCAGTGTCACTGCTGCTGTTTGCTTTGCTTTTCTTCTGTTCTGTCTCGCTCCTTATCGATCAGTCTGTGAATGTGCATCCGTCCATGCCCACGTCCATCTATGCATCTATTACTCCCTCTCCCTGTTTCTCTGAGGCTGAAGGAAAAAGACATCACGTAACCCAAGTTGGGCAGAGCCAGGGGGAGACAGTGCATGCTGTTGACCTACAGCTCCTTACTGGGAAGCACAGTGATACCTTTACTCCTAAGTCATCATGTTTTCTGCCATCCTTTAGCAAAGTCCGCCCAAAGCTCATAAACACCCACAGCCTGTGACAGCACCACTGGGAAAGATTGAAGGGGCCTTAACATGTCCGAGTCTTCTCCCTGTCCTTTTCCCTCTCTGACACTACCCGGCTGACAGGCTTAGGAAGTGTATTTAAGGAAAAATAGACATCTCCATGTCTTCTCTTTGCTTAGTCCTCTGTGTCAACTACATTCACTCAGATGTTAGGAAACATCTTCTTTAAAAGTCCAGACGTGATCAAAGAGGAAAGAACTGCAGTGGAAATGCAAACATCAGATCGCGTTCCTCCTCACGCTTCACCACGTGGGCAGAGGTTGTGAATGACCGTGGAGGAGAATATTACAGTGCATAGATTACAGTGGAGGTGTTGAGACTGGATATGACACTGAATTCTAGGACTTCAGCAAAGAAAAAAGAAAGACAGAGATCTCTTCCCGTAACCATAGGGCCACACAATGAAGAGAAAACACAAAAGTGAATTTCTCAGGCTCGTTTACTATTCACTAAGAAAGTGTCTGGAAACACTTCCTGGACTTCCTAGCTAGAGAAATTCTTGATAAATGAAGCCTCCTCCACGGGTACCACGGTCCTCTTTTGGTTCTTGCTCAATAATAAGTTCTTACTACTACAAGAATTACAACCACCACTATTACCATATACGTTGCTTAAAAGCATTTTTGTCTTCACACAGAAGCTCTTTCCAAGATGTCTGAGTTAGAGTCCCTGCCCACGATGTGACACTCTCCGATTGGGCTCTGATGTGAGAGATGCTGTCCTTCAGGGCAGACATGGTTCCGGGGTGAAATGCGCTTTCCTGAGCCATTAATCATGGGGCTCCATTACACATTTTGTAGTCTCTGCTGCGTTCTTTGCTTTGCCTTATCCATCTGAGGCCCCTTCTCCTTTAGTTTCCGGGACAAGGCTGCTTAGCATATCTTCAGTAAATAAAGACTTGGATGTTACAGGTATTTTTTCACTCTGCTCCCTCCCAGTGTGAGCTCTCTGTTGCTTCTTTCTCCAGTCAGAACATCTTAAAGACCGCAGGTTAATCCCTCCTTCTCCTTAGATGCTTTTGTTCAAGAGCATCCTGATTTGGGAAGATGCAGTTCTCAGTGGTTATTTTTAGTATTCAATTGATTCAAGCCTCTTCCAAATTCTGAGGGAAAAAAATCACTTCAACCAAGAGATCCTATCAATCACAGCGTGGTTTGCATGCTTATTTAGTTGGTTAGTAATTAAAGGCAGCTAAAAATACCAGGCATGCATGAATGGTGTGATTTTTATATCTTAGCTCCTTCCCAGAGAAGACGCAAGACCCATCAATCAAACAGTGGGTAGCTGAAGTCATTATCACTGAAATTAAGGCAATTATATACAAATGAATATTAATGAAGTACCTAGGCAAAATTAAGGTCAGTTCTTCACACTTGAAAAGGAATTGTAGAGAATCTAGGTTCAGTGTTAATCCATTGTAAGATGTCTTAAATTGCCACTCTGGTGAAAAGGATTCCATCACAGTTGTGTTATTTCTTGTTTCAGAGAAATGGCTTTACATCAGGGTTACAGCTTTTATTTCAAGATTTCAAAATGGTTCATAAACCTACATTTAATAGAGTGACAGGCTGCCCTGAAGAGATACAGGCACACAGGTCCCAGACACTATGATTTCATACGTTTTAAAAAAGATTCATAGAAATTTGCAACAACACCCTTTTTGTGTAAAATAATGAAAATATACCAAATGATCCCAAGGCTTCTTCAGTCTTGGCTTTTACTACAGAAGGAGAGCAAATAACTTCAAGTACTTTGTCAAAGCAAAAGAGAGGACATAGTCTGCCCTATGGCCCTTCAGAAAGACACAAATAGGAAAACAAATGCAAAAGGGCAAAGGTCTGAATTTTCTAGACACGTGTGCAGGTAATTAAAAAGGGACGTCCCCCAGCCGCCACCACATGTAGCTACTGCACCCACAAGTCCACGGCCTCCTTGGGGACCGGTCTGCACCAGAAGCGGGCATCAGTTGAATCGTCCCACCTCGCATAACTCATTTAGGAGAGCAGACCAAAGAAATGAGCAGGAAGGAGGAAAGAAGAAAAGGAAACGGGGGAATAAAGGGAAAGAGGGGAGGGAGGACGGAAGGAAGAGAGGGAGGGAGGTGATAAGAGGGAGGGGAGAGAGAGAGGAAGAAGAAAGGAGAAGGAGGAGGAGGAGGAGAAGGAGGAGGAGGAAGCCATAGACCAAGACAGAAGTAGCTAGGCTTTTTATAAAGATATTCTAATTCTGAACATGACATCCTATCACTTGTGCCATATGCTGTTGGTTACATGGAAGGAGGAGGAGGAGGAGGAAGAAGAAGAAGAAGAAGAAGGGCACTAAGAAGGGACAAAAGGAAGAAGCAAGATGGGGAGAAGGGAAGAGGAAAGACAACAGTGAGGAGGAAGAGAAGGAGGAAGGAACTTTGTTTTGTCTCCGAGCACCGAAGCGCGATAGATTAGGACATAAAAGTATCTTTCAGTCCGCCATGACCCGGCCAACAAACCAACAGAGAGAGTCTTTTAAATTGTCTCCAACGAAATCCGAAGTCACCGACGATGCCACGACTGTTTCAAATTACCCTGGCGTTTTGAAGCTCGGAACAGAGGAGTGAGCCGGCGGCGGGATGGGCGGAGACAGGGAGGAACGTGGGGAGGGTGAAGAGGGGCTGCGGAGAGGAGCGGGGGCCTCACGGAGCGTGGGAAGACGCCACCCGCTCGCTCTGGAGTTCTTGCTTCTCTCCGTGCAAAATAGGCAGAGAGAGGAGAGATCAACACGGAGCGATGAGACCCAAAATGAAAGAAAGGGTGTGTGGCAAACTTGTTACTCTTGGAAGCGAGTCAGGGAGTAGCGGGACGCCCTCCCTTCTCCCGGAACAACTCACCACCTCTAGGAAGCAAAGCTGTGATCGGCCTTTAATTGGCTCTGTTGCTGATGCTGATTTTTTTTTTGTGGGGGGGGGAAGGCTCTAGCTGTGTAGTCCACGCTGGATCCTCCTGCCTCAGCCTCCCGAGTGCTGGGATTATAGGTGTGTGTGTGTGTGTGTGTGTGTGTGTGTGTGTGTGTGTGTGTGATGTGTGTGTGTGTGTGTGTGTTTGTGTGTGCCACCATGCCCACCCCGGAGATCGCCTTTTAATGAACACCGACTGCTCACTTCAGGGCAGAGGAACAACTCCAGCCAGTTCTTCCTATTCTAATTCACTGAGTGCCCTAGGGAGGTGCACTATATACCGAATGGATGATAGGTGGTTTGTGACTGTATAATGTTGGATATGTACACAAAATGGAAGGTTTGAACCATGGCGGAGTGCGTTACACAGTCAGTGGATGAAGCACTTTTAGGGTCCCTTCTTTGCTCCCCGGGAACCCTGGGGCTCCAAGAAGGGAAGAGCCAGCGCCCACCCCAGGCTCTGTGCTGCCCTAAGGGAGCCCATGGGCTCTGCCTGCTGTGGTCCTGAAGCCCCACCCGGGATTGGAGGGCTGTGATAACCCATAGTTCCACGAGCTGGGGCCAAGGAATCCACGCGATCCCGAAAACCTGCGTTCTCTCCTTGCCCTTCCCAAAGGCTGCCTCTGGAGAGGTTTGGTTGACTTGACACTGCGCTCATTCAGAATACTTTAAAACACATTCAGCAGGAACCAGTCCACACGTACACGGGTAAGTGACATTTACACATCCACCCTCAAGAGTCTCTTGATATAACACGTTAGGAATGCATCCCAGATCAGCTAAGAGAATCCTCTGCCTCCGAATTCCAAATACCGGGCATAGTTTGCTGTTTTGCTAATCACATCCACATAATGCTTTCCTAAATAATTCCCTTATTTATATAAAGACAATTTTTACCTTTTGTGAAACATACAAAGGAAGTATCATCACTTTCAATCTTAATTAACCATACTGAAATAGTGTAATGAGACAATATAGAATTTACAGGGTTCAAAAGAGACCATTTCCACCCTCTCTCTACCTTTTCATTTATATATGCACTTCAAATTTTTATATTACTAATTGTTTTAAAATATATAAAGTGATAAAGGTTATATTATAGCCAACTGTACATTCAGTATGAAGGTAAAAATATACACATTTTGCAAAATGATTTCAGGTTCATTTTATTCATTAAGTTCATTGGAACATTTTAGGTATACAGTATGATGACATTCATCATTGGGAATTTGTACCTGTGCATGATACATCTTGTTTTTTGTTTTTTTTTGCTTTTTTCATTCCTCTGCCCTCCCTTCAACCCCTCTACCCCTCCCTATTTATTCTTTGTTTACATTTTTTCCTTTTCTGGTATTTATTTCTTTCTCTTCTTTCCTTTCCCTGACCCCTCTCACTTCTCCTTCCCCTTTGGACCTTTTCTTCCTATTTCTGTTTTTTTGTTTTTGTTTTTTGTTTTTTGTTTTTTGTTTTGGTACCAGGGATTGAACTCAGGTCCTTGTGTTTGCGAGGCAGGCCACCACTTTTCTTCCTGTCTCACACTGTCTATTATACATTCCGATCTTCATTTACACTTTCCACTTCTCAAACTACAGAAACGGTTCCATTTTGTTGTTTTAAAAGAAAAAAATTATAGATTCAGCAGAATAATTACATCTCCATGTTCTCTTCCCTTCACCCCTCCCTAGAGCTAAATAGTTTCCTACAGTTGAGAAGTGTACCACTCAATATTTTATATTTTTATTCTGTTTTGTGTTAATAAACACATACACTAAATATAACATGTCAATGTCATACATGCTTTAAACGCTACCCAAGTTTTCACTGTCCTAATTTCCAAATTGTTTGTTGATTCATAGAGCTAAAATCATGCATTTCAAAGATAATAGAATATTCCACTGTACGGACAAACCCACTGATTGTTTTACCTTACTTTGGACCAGTAGGGGTTCTCAGTCTTCTTCACTGTCACCAGCAGCAGCATTGATGCTTTGCAGGCGTGGAAGGAAGCCTCCATAATGACCACAGATTGTGAGTAGTGGATCGGCCGAGATATCAGATACGAACATGTTTATCTTTACTAAATGCAGAGGAGTAAGTCTTGACTTTATCCACATCACTTTTGTGCACTTTAATTTCATCACATTTGCAAATTTCTATACATTTAGTGGCTATCATAACTTCATACGTTGATTTAATTGGCATTTTTGCTCTAGTCGAAAAGTCTGGGTTATTGTTTCTGTCTTTTTGCGTGGTTGTAATACATAAAATTGATTGTCAATATACATGTACACGTACACCGCACCCCGTTTCGTCTCGCCTGTTTTCCCTCAGTGTCTTTTTCCATTACATTTTCCTTAATTTCTCTCCTTTCTCTTTTGTGTCACCCATGCTTCTCAGGGTCCAGGGTCGGGCACACCGTTCTCCTGAACCATGCACAGAACCGAGAGTAACCTCCCTGAAGCAACCTCCTTGCCTTCCGTGCAGTTATTTTTCAGCCATTTACTTTCACTTTATTTTTACATTAGAAAACAAGTCAAGTTTATTCTTGCTCTTTTTAAAGTCTACGTAGAGAGAAGTCTTCATCATTTGCTCAACCTTTTTCTTGAATTCTGCTTCATCTATTTTTGTTACGCTTTTTGTGCACCCATTCGGTAATTGTTTCCGCAACTTTGTGAATAACAGCGTATCTCAGACTTTATTTTCTGAAGTCTCTCCATCTTCTGCCGAGGGGAGACTCGGGAAGCCAGGCCAAGAGGGGCACAGGCCTCAGGGTTAGCATTCGGGGCCAGGAGCACCTTTCTCCCACCCAGGGAGCCCGGCCCTGCAGTTCCTAGAGGAGAAGGAGACCCCAGGCATCACCCAGAGTGGCAATGACTTAGGAGGTCTGGGTGATTCCACCTCATCAGTTTCGTGATTGCCCAGGGACGGACAGAGCTCCCATCCATCCATCCATCTGTCCGGTGAGTCTGCTGCCCGGAGCTGGGCCTGGGCCTGGGCTCTGTCTGCCCTTGACCCTCCAGTTCCCGCCCTTCGCCTGCCATGAAGCGAGCAGCTTTGCCCCACCGCGCCCTTCGGCCTTAATGTCCCTGCCCTTCCGGAACCAAAGCCATAAGCAAATTAAGCTGTTCCTCCTGTCTGCTGCGGGTGCTGGAGCTCAGGGACAGGAAAACTGATACAGCGGCCCAAAGATCACAGAGAGAAGAAACGCATCTGCGTCCTCGAAAAATTTTACCAAACCTTCACTGTCTTCGCTCTTCATATACTTCTCATGGCAAAGCTAAGTGGTAACTGTGCTCTCTGTGTGCAAACACTGGGTCTGGGAAACTGCACGCGTGAAGGAGCAACTTCCTGTTTCTTCCGGGTCTCACTGACTACAGCGAAATCACTCTCCTCGATTCCTATCCCCCAACAGCCACACTCTGTTCTCCTTGCTCTTAATTTTTCTCTCTTCACTTCTGGATTACACTCTCTTTAAAAAAATAAAATAAAATCCACCTATATATTTAAAATACTTCAAACAACATTTTGGTTTAATTTTATCTAGTTTTTTAAAATTTTTGTTTTAGGTTTTTAGGTGCATCGCACACTTAACTTAGTCTGTCCATCTTCCAAACGCCGTGGCACTACATTCAGCTACCTGTGGCAACCCTGGATGAGCGAGTTCATCCCCGGTGAGTCCTGTTAAGTAGGCCTTCTTGTCCACATTTTACAGGCCCAGAGACAGACAAGGCCAGGGAAATTCCTCTCTAAGGCAGACCCCGCAGAGCTGGGACTGAAATCAGCTTAGTCCAACTCCAGAGACACATACAATGCACTGAGCAGCCTCCGGCACACCTCACACATCCACTGGGGAATGCAGGTGCCTGCAGGGAGGGCCCGCCTGCACCTCACACGGCACAGGTGTGTGCCCCATCTGTGTCTACACAGGTGTGGGAAGACAGTGCTTAAGGCAGGGGTTATGGTGATAGTTGGTGCAGGCAGCCAACTTGTCACTGACTCGCCTCCTTTCTCTCTGCTCCCTCAACAGAGTCTAATAAACACCTTATGTCCCTTCTGACCGACTTTCTATTTCTTCTGCATTTTCTGCCGAAAATGCCTATTGTGTTCAAGCAGTGAACGGCACAGCGCGCACAATGCTTTGTAACGATGGGGACTCTGAACAATAGTTTTTACTTTGAAGTGAGAAGGGCTGGGGACAGGGAAGATGAGCAGACCATGCAGAGAAGCCACAGAAACGCACGCGCATGTGAATCTGTTTCTAAGGGAGGCCATGGTGGCTATGATACTGTGCTTTGATTATTAATGAATAGTCATTAATAAAGTGAATCTATAAATCTTTAAAAGCGGAAGTATCATCTTAAAGATGCTATTATTTTAAAGACCTATCGTAAGGATAGGAATTGGGCTAACAGGGTTACTCACTGGCACACCATAAATCTATGCTAATGTTGCAAATTTTATCATATTTCCAAGGGAGTACTGTAGCCTAAGGAAAGAGCCTTGCTTTATTCATCAATCATAATGAATCATAAATTATTACTTAGCAATGAGATTCTGGCTCCTTTTCCTCCTCCTCTGGAAAATTCAAGGTCATCTCTTGAGTCCAGGATCTGTCGTTGACACCGCCGAAAAGCTTATCCAAGAGCCAGCTCATTGACTTGCACACAGAAAGTCTACAGTGAGTGCCTCATTGGTGAAAAAGATTCTCGTCTCCTTGGAAAAACAAAAATCGCACTTTTGGGTTCTGAAGAGCTGACCTAGCCGATGCAACACAAAATGGAGTGCACAGCCAGGACCCAGAAATGCTAGAGGAATTACTCATCATATAGTCCTTCCCCAACTGCGGAAAGAAAATATGTGTTTATCTCAGCTCTGTGCCACCCCTTATCGAAGCCAGTCGCGGCAGCCCTAACTCATACAGAAAGAACTTCTTTCCCGACCCACCTCAGACCTCTGTGCCTACTTAGAAGCCACCAGAACTTGTAACTATCTCATTCCATTGCCTTTTTGGTTGCTTTTTAACTATCTTCCCTTCTAGGCGGTAAGAATGATGAGGTAAAGAAGCAACTCTACATAGCTTCAAAATGGTCAGAGATCCCACGCTCATTTAGCAAGACAGTATTTACTTAAATTATTCTTTCTCCTCTCTCTTTGTCAACAGAGAAACTAGAACTTTATCCTGAGTGCAGAGCAGCCACTCGACTGGCCACAACTTCATTCCCGTGCTCCACACAAGCTTCCGAGACTGCGTAGCCAGGGAATCGTGTTCCAAGAGTCGCAGGGTCCCTCGGCAGTTGAAATGCTCTTTCCATGTAAAATCTCTCCGCGCTCTCTCCGCGGCTCAGCAGCGGCGGCTGAGAAGCAAGTCACTCGTGCAAACCCTGAAAGACTACTGATAAAAGAAAACAGTGACATTTGCTGCTGGCAGTTTACCCAAAGTTGTGTGTGCCTGAGAGTCACAGAGAGACACCACAAGCCGCAGGAAGCAGATCTCTGAGTACAACATAGGGGAAGAGCAAGGGCCGAGCGGGGGCCTTGCTCCACGGCGCTTGGAAGAGAGAATGGGCCGGAGGGTGAGTGTGTGGGAAGCAGCAGCAGAGGCCAGGGAGACGCTGCAGGGAAGTCACACAGCTCTCGGGCACCTGTCCTTGAATCTCCCCGTGGCTTCCGCGCAGTTCCAGTCCAGTAGCAACTAGAACTAAGGCCCATGCAGCACTGCAGACCCTCCTCATGATGGGTCAGAGAAAGAGTTAAGTAGGACACAGTGGATAAACGCGACGAAGCCTGTAGCTAGTTGGACAGGAGATACAGTAAAATAGCTAAATAAAAGATTTCTAGGAAGAATACTGGTCTGGGAAGGGAAGAAAATTGCCCTAAACGTTGCTACATTTCAGCTGAGGTTTCATGGAAAAAAAAAAATTCACTGGAGAAATTAGCGGAGGCCCAATCAGTGTTCTTAAGCAGCCACTTAGAGTGCTTCACGCTGCTTCAGGGCCCAGGCAATTACTTTTCATCAACCTGAAATTCTCCAGTACTTTCCACTGGAAAAGCAAGTCTTCACTTCCCCACATTAGAAGGCAGCTGAAAAATTGTACTGACCCAGTCTGGTGTCATCTTGCACTTCAGTGCGGGTGCCTGGGTAACGCAGTCCTGCACTTTGTTCCCAGTTGCTTTCCTGGCTACTTTGAACACGTAACCTAGCGACGTGGATGGATAACTAATGAACAAGGAAGCATCAGCAACGGGAAGACGGGTGAAAGAAGGCTGTGCTCCGAGAGCAACTCCTCTTATCGCATCGATTCAGTCAACAAACACTGAAAGCTAAGCATTTTCCTGCTCCTTTCCTTAAAATTTCAAATGAGCAATTTATCAGTCAGTGGCTCAGTTTGAGGATCCCATTGGAGTGGTGCAGATCAAGGAGCTGGGTATGAGACTGCAACACTGTCACACAGGCTATGTGTAACTGTCGCTTTTCCAAACAGTTCTGGGGCCTCAAATCTACTTGGCCCAGAGTCAGAAAAAAAAAAAGACAGATCTGAGCTCCGGAGAGAGAAAGGACGAATGAGAGCAGCGGGCTCTGCGGGAGCCTGTGGCGATGAACAGGTGACTATCACCTTCTAACTGGGCTCCAGCACTCAGCTTCCATCACGGCCTCCTCGTCTGTGGCGCTAAAGGGGCAGCTGATGCAGGGGCTGCGGAGGCTGGGGAGGAGGCCCCAGTGGCTCCCCGGGGAGCTGCGAGTGTGAGTGCTGGCTTGGCCAGCAAGGGTAGCATCAGACCTATACTGTCAAAGGCCAGAGACTTGGAACTGCAGCGGTGCACGCCACGCTGAGCCATATTTGAGTCCGTTTGTTTACATCCAGCAACGGAGAGGGGTCTAGGCGTCCAGAAAGTTCTCTCTGCATTGAGAAGCAATTTGATTGCTTCTTTTAAACAATGCTTTCAGTTGGGGAGGGCTGAAGGGGAGCGTAAGCGAAACTTTACAGCAGAACCACGCCATGATGGGGGACAAGAGGAAGCCGCACACACTGGGCGAGCTACAAAACATCCTGCAACGGCAGCGAGTTTTCTGCAAAACAGGATGCGGGTTTTGGGTGCTTTGTCCAAGTATAAGCACACAACGGTTGGCTATCACAGCACAATCTGTTTTAACCTCGGCAGCTCCAGAGCCTGTGTTCACATTCTGAACACAAAAATTGTATGCAGAACTTGGACCGGTACACTGAGAAGTAACGGGGGGATGGTAACAGAAGTCCAGGTGAGAACAGGGTGTCTTTGCGCTTGGGAAGTAAATCCAGTGAGTACTGAGGCCCTGATGCTTGTTCCTGTCAGCAGGGAGCACTTACCTTTTGATATTATGCAAGCCAAGGCATCTCTTGTTAAATTTTAGCTAGCTCTACTTGGGTTTCTTCCTTTTAAAATTTCAAGAGATCTGATCAATACTCATGCTGCCTAAGTTGGAGTTATAGGATGGGATGTGTGCTGGCAACAGGCAATTCCTTCAGAAAAGGTAGCACCTAATAATTTACATGATGAAAACAATGGATTCACGAATTAATGAAAGGTTCAAAGCTGCAAAACCTCATGCTGTACATGTGTGGAAAGCACAAGGCAATCAGTGGCTGGCTGTTTCCCGTAAGTTCTATTTGCATTAAAAGCCCCACCACATAAATTAGACCTTCTGGAACAGTTTTCTTACCACTTTTTTACCCCATCACACCATTATAATTTTTCCAACAGTATGAAGAACAAGGCATTTGTGTCCAGGCCATACCTTTGTTTTCTTATAAATGCTCAGCACAGTGCCCAATACTAGTGTGGGGCAGTATAGAATAAATTACAGTGAAATTAACCTAATGAAATGATTTTGTAATTAACACCCATTGCTTTTTGCTATCAGTTTTGTCATTCCAGGATTACACGGTGCTGGGGGGAAAACAAAGTCCCAGAAATTATCAAGTTCTTATATTCATTTTCTGAATTTAATTGTGTCCCATGATGTCCCTTTCCGGAGACTGGCTTTCGCACTTCTGACCATTCGTGTTTCTGTCTGGTGATTCATTCAGGAAAAGAATGCGCTCTCTGGATATTTTGTCAGCACCCCATAGAAGAGTCTCCCAGTCCAGACTCTAGCTGTGCCGTGCAGATTTTCTGGTTGCACACAGTTGGAAATACAGATGTACAAAAGTTCTGGGCTGACAAAGCTTCCCTCATAAAAATGCACAAAGACCGCTCTCTGTGTGAGGACACCAAGGAGAAGCACAGGTGTGACATCTATTACCTGGTCTTCACCATCACATGGCCTGTGTGGCTGTGTAATTGCTTTTCTCCTCCGTGTCGTTAGCTGTGCACACTGAAGACTTGATTCACAGTGGCTTTACCAAGTAGAGACTTCAGTGCCTCTTATCACCAAAGTCTCCAAGCAAGGAACTTTTGGGTTAGAAGCGTATTCCTAGAATTCCACTCTGCCTCAACCCATGATTCCATCAGATTTGTTTCACTGCTGATAATTGAAGTTCCGGGATAGCGACTGTGGTGTCGGAATTCATAAGCATGCCAGAGGGTAATCTGAGGTGCTAGGAGGAAGGCATCCACCCAGACCTTCCACCTCAGTGGGAAGACCATATCACCCTGGGGATAAGGGCACAGGAGGCTAAAGAGGTGAATGCACCCAGGCAGGCAACTAATGGCTTCAGGTGTATTCCCATACACAATTTTAGGCTCCTAAACGGGAGAGATTAAGGTGAGTAGTTCTCTCACATTCTCTTTTACTTATATTTTAAATACAACCCCATTTGTTTTCCCTGATCATTACTGGGAAGAAATTGGCCCATGACCCTTGATGACTCACTTCAATAAAAAATAAATCAGCATTAGACATCAAGGATAAAATTTAATATTTTAAATAGAAAATCAGGCTAATATGAGTACTGCCCAGAACAAGATTAGCCAAAAAGACTGGGAAAGCTGAATCAAAGAAGTAAGAACAACAAAAGGCCCACCCAAAATACTTTATAAGTATCCAAGCAGAGAAAACAAATCTTACCTAAAAAAGAAATGTGTTGGTAGGGATGATTTTAAAGGCTGTTGGAAGAATACCAAGAGATTTTTTGAAGGGTAGAGAAGGGTAGAGTTCAATGAATGTTCTTTTTCTTGATATGAATACATATGGAAATATAAGATTCGTGTGTGTATTTAAGTTACCACCACAACTGGAATATGGTGTTGCAGAAGAGAAACCAAGGAAGAGAAAAAAATCTGCAAACTATGGTAAAGGCTTCTTCTTAAAGAAGAACAAAAAGGGAAACCAAAGTGGGCTTTGGACGTGGACTTCCAATTCCAGCTAGTTGTTTCTGTGAAGAAAAATGGGCAAACTTGGACAAGACAGGGAAAAATCTTTGGGAGGTTGAGGCAGGAGAATTGCAAGTTGGAGCTCAGCCTGGGTAATTCAGTGCCTTAGCAAGAGCTTATCTCAAAACTTTTTTAATGTAAAGGGCTGGAGATGTAGCACACTGGGCAGCCCTGAGTGTAGCAAAAGCTCAAAGGTCATCCAGACGAAGGCCCGTGAGCTAATACCAGCACCCGAGGATCCAACAGCAAAGCAGTATATAGAGGGACAGGTCCATGCTCTGTGAGACACTTTTCTCCTCGGGATCCATTCTGATCTTGGGATCAGAGGATGGCCAAGAAGTCAGAGGAAGCAGGTTGGTATCTGCCTATCTCCCACACAGGGGAGTTAGCATTAAAGTAAGAGCCAGAGGAAAGCCGGATGAGAGGAGCCCTGATGCCAGGGAAGGGCAGCGAGAGACAGGGCTGAGGGCGGCCCCGCATTCGTGAGCAATTGTCGAATTTGAAGCTGTGCAGTGTAGAAGCTGGGGCTCCACGGAAAGCCAGTGAAACCGGAGCTGGGTTATGGGCAGCGACACTACACTGAGGAGATAAATCGAAGTCAGCACCTGCCAAGAACAGACATCCTGGGTAGCAGCTCAGTCTCTGTAGGGAGCAGGGAAAGTTACACCCCAGAAATAAACATGAGCCAAGCACAGTCAAGCTGTTCAAGCCCGTCCCACTCCTGGCTGACTGGAATAAGGGAAGATAGAATGTGTTTCTATTTCTGCCCACAGCACGGTACAGTACACACTTCCCTCCACAAGTATCTAGTGTCAATGGTTTGGTAAAAATGTAACAAGCGTACTAACAACCTGTGCCACTGTCTGTGTACACCCAAAAGCAATGGGCACTGCAACATGTCTACGTTAGTGCTCAGGTCCCTGTCATTAGAACACACACACTGGGGAAAGGGGGGAAATCAAATGAATTTGTTTCAACAACGCAATGGATAAACACATTGTGTCATAGCCAGACAATTAAACAGGATACAGTAAAAAAAGGAAGGAAATGTCCGCAACCTTACTTCAGTCTCTGAAAAAGAAAAATGAATAAATTAAAGCTGGTGCAATCACACACAGTGCAATTCCTGTCACATAAACTTTGAAAACAGCGAAACTGTTCTCCGATGACAGCAGTGGAGGCAGATGCAGTCAGATGGCTTGGTGGTTGGGTCAGGGCAGGAGAGCAACTGCCAAGTAATGCGACACATGGTGGGAGTGACATAGTATATTCACTTTGAAAATGTCTTTGTGTCGGATATTTAATGTGTGCACGGCTTTCTGTGTTTTTACTAATCGCGAAAAACAAAGTTTAAACAAATAAAACAACCACATCTATTACTACAATGAATGAAAATGCATATAATCATCCTAATTGGGCCAAACATTATTTACTAAAACATTCAGTTGACAACTATTACAAAATCAAAACAACGTAGATCAAAAATAAAGAGATGGGTGAATAATATTAAAGCAGAGATAATGATAGTAACAACACTAGTCAAATCATGAAAAATGCATTAACTCTGAAAAGAGAAATTACTAACTTATAATATAGGGCAATTCACAATGAAGATATCCCTGTCATGGGTCTGGACTCTGAATTCGCTGATTCCAAAGTCGGATGGTCAGATAGTAGTATAAAAAACAATCATAGACTTGGTGACAAACTAATATATATTGTCACATACTTTTTAGCTTAATTAGATCAAAATAATAGATATATTATTAGAGTAAGTCAATATATTACATGAAGGCGATGTACATAAAAAGTTGTCCCTTATGTGAAATGTTTTCATAACTGTGTTTTAATTCACCTACAAACAAAATGTAAGTTATAAATTCTCTAACACAATATAATAAACCAGAAATTTATTTCAAAATGATCTTTGAAAGCTAATCTAATTACTTGTAAATAAAAACAAAATCTCTGCTAAATAGTCTTCAGATCAAAAATTAAACCAAAGCTCTAGTTATAAGTTATTAAAATCGACTACAATAAGATTGTTATGTATCTTAGTGATCTCATTGCTGCTATTTAGTTTCTTACAGGTGTGGTGGCAGATTTATAAAGAGAAAAATCCATTTACTTAATTATATTTTTCATTAAATAAGAAAGAATGAAATCAAATGAAATAAATATTCAACTCCCCAAACCAGGAAAGTTGCATCAAAATGAACTTAATAAATTAGTAAACATTAAATTAAAATATAATTTTAAATGCATCTGAAAATTTTTAAAAACAAAACATCAATAATATCTATACAAGCATATCAAGTATGGTAATAAAAATACATACATATGCAACATGATAAATGCTAAAAAGGCATAAATATCAGTTACTGAAGAGAGTTCTTGACAAAACCACTTATTCTCAGGATGAAGAATTGTTAAGAGCTTTTCTTTTTTTCTTCAATATGACTGAGCTGTGCTAAGCATAGTGGTTTTCTAGAACCTACAAAAGGATCATCTTTCTCCCATATAATGCTGCTGTAGATTTTTTCCTTATTGTTATTTTCTATTAATAATTTAAAAAGAGTAAGTTTGTTTGCTGTTTTAGGTTGTGCTATCACCACTGCAAGGCCTCTTGTCCCTTCTCTGTTCATTTTCAAAGGAAGTTAAAAGCTTAGGGGACAAAAGCATTGCAAAATCAATATACTGCTTTATTACAAGTCCACTGTGTGCCCGGTACAATGCAGGGTTTTCTAAGGGAAGTTGGGCACACTGGCCTAATGTCACAGCCTCACAGCTCTGGTCCCCGTCTTACTGCTAGGCACTTCCTGGAGCACAGGATCCCAATACCACAGGTGTGAGGCTGAGAGCCGTTCATCCTGGTCTTGAGCCTTGAGCCAAACAAGTGGAAGAGGCTAAGGCATCCTATGTGTGCCTTTGACATACACTGACCTCTCCCGGAATCCTGGAACCTAAGCGATCAGAAGGCAACATCAGGGAAGCAGGATGGAAGAGCACAGCAGTTTTTGGCTGCACAGCTGTCTTCCTTGATGAGTGTGGCCTGAGGCAGGAAAGGTCACAGAGCAGCTCAGGAATAAATGTGTACTATTGGTCTCAGTTCCCAGAGCTTCCGCGGCAAGACAGGAATGAAACACTGGCCATAGCATAAAGATGAGATCGTGGGTTTGCATGTGCTTCTCCTGATGTCTTACAGTTTCTGAATAGTCAACCTGATTTGACTAATATCATAAATGATTCCCAATGATTGCTGAAACAGGACAGCTCTACTGTGAGAGCACTTTAAAAAGGCAAATTTCCTCAGAATACAGTGCCTCAAGGGCAGTATTTTTCCAAGCCCTTAATTCAGAGTTATGAGTGAAACACACTGGTTCATATATATATATAT
>NW_022900914.1:3788766-3829043 GCF_012274545.1 Fukomys damarensis | reverse complement strand
ATATATATAATTGTGAACAACCGTTAGTTCTTTTCAATAAGTAAAAAGGCATCTCCAAAAGAGATTCTTTAGAAAATAGTTCATCAAGAGAAGCCTGGAGGAATTGTAGGGAAATCACTTTTGTGGGGGATTTAGAGACATTTTTTCTGCCACCAATTAGGAAAACAGTACATTTACCCCTTGGTCTTTACCACCTGTGGGGTGAGATCACTGCTATTCTATTCTGTTCTGTTCTATTCCCCCAGACATTTTCTGGGACCCCAAGTGCTGAAATTATGAAGATGAATGAGAACCCTGAAGTTTAACAGAGACAGGCCCATAAGCATGTGTAATTCATCTTGCAGTTTCTCCTACTGAGACTTTATTGCGGGGCTTTAAAAATATCAGTGAGAATTCCGGCATGTGGAGTCATCAACCAGAAATAGCTTTGCATCAAATCCACAAATGGTCTTTCTGATTGGCAGCTGTGCCCAGCCCAGGGAGCAGCATTTCCTGTTTCTTTGACTTGCTCTACTCTCTGTATAAAGGAGGCAGCACTTTTAAATAAAACCGAAAGGTGATAGACCTTAATGTGGACTCAGTTCCTCATCAGTCAAGATCCCAGCACTATAGATAGCAAGTGAGTTGTAAAGGACTTCCTGTCTACAGTTGCTAAATGGCGAATACAAAATCTTAGTACTAAGTAGCAACCGTCTTTTTTGTTAACTGTCTTGTTTTGCAGAAAAGAAACAGATTTAAGAAATTTAGACATCTTGACAAGGGCTATGGAGCTAAGACAGACCTTCAGAATTGACTCACAAAATGTTTTTAATATGCTAGGCATGATTATTTTATCAGTTTAATATATCACAGTGCTTTGCTTGTCTTCAAATTTTTTGGAAAAATCTCTGGAAAACGATCAATATACCAGAAAACGTAAGGTAGACACTGTCTGTACTTTCAAGAGAAGGTCGAGCCTGGACAAACTGTTGATCCTCCGTATCTGTGGGCTTCAAATCCACTGAGGCAATCAACTGTGGGCCAAAGACATTCTTAAAAAACCTGTCTGTACTGAATATTTTCAGACTTTCTGGGTCACCATTTCTTAAACAATACAGTATAGCCACAGCTTATAGAATGTTTATGCTTGCATTAGTTACTACGAGTGATGTAAACATTGTGGACATTGTAAGTTCTGCTTCACTACAAAACTGTACTAATCATTTTTTTAAAGTTTTAGCCATTATATTTCCTTGACAGTAACAGAAAATGCTAACACACATGTAGCATTTGAACTCTTATAACTGCTCGAACCACATGGGCAAGTTGGGATCACTTCCTGTTTCCAGTCTGTTTCAACAGTATCTCGGGTGACCCCAGGCTGGACTCCTCCTTGGTTCAGCGTTTGTAGCTCATGGACTCCCCAAAGGTAGAATATGTTTTGTTAAACGCGAGTACTTAGTAAAGTTGGATGAGAGTGCTGAAAAAACTGGACTTCAAAATGACCTTATAATTATGTAATTTCTAAGCCAGTAAAATGAAATCTTGCACTGATGAATGGCTGAAATTTTCATATTCTGGCTCAAAAGTTGCTTCGCATTATTTTAGAATGATGGAAACCATAGATTTGTGAAAGATTTATTTTAAAATATGCTTGATGAATGCTAAAGCGGCATAAATATCAGTAATGTAAGGTATCATGAACTTATTACTTATAGCAATGAATTCATATGAATTTATACACAAGACTTTACTAGATCACGGCAAGTCTGAGGTTCAGGCCTGCACTGTGAATTTCAGTTTGCAAATTATGCTCTTGGTATATCAAAAAGCAAGGGTCAGAGAAGGAAGGGACAGGCAGATATGTAGGAGACTGTGGAGTCCGTGAGTCTAGACACTCACAAGCTAACTGCGGCTGAAGGAAACTCCGTCATTTCTCAAAGACTGTTCCATACACTAAGTATAGAAGATGATGAAAATACGGAGGAATTAGCCTCAGTTCCTCCCTTGAAGAACTCAACAGTTGCATGAGAACCAACACATAAACACTTCACCACGTGATCATTTCACTCTGATCATCTGCTGGCTTGGGCCCCTGTGGGGTATCCAGCAAACAACCCACGTGGATATGGACCGGCTCCTCAAGTGACACGAAGTCCTTGCTGACTGCATCAAAGATGTGCAAATGCTTCTGATACTCTGTACAAGCGTGTGCCAGTCCACAGTGAGCAGAGGCAACACCAAGGCAGGAATAATTCTTCACCAGGAGAGCAGCAGGCGAGGCAGCTGAGATGGCTCAAAATTGGGACTATTTAGCTTGGAAATCACTGCTGTGGAAAAGAACTGTCTAAATTAGCTGGACAGTACCTGTGCCACCTGTGCGGCACCTCCACTTCACCTCCGTTCTCACACTCACCCTACCGAAGTGTCCGCTCTCCTGATTTCCACTTCCTCTTCAAGATTTCGTTGCAACCCTAGCTCCCTCTTCATGCTAACCCACAGGTTGGCCCAAGCTTCCCAAGAGCAGCTGCTTCTATAGCAACTGCTGTATCGTTGGTCACCATCAAATGGCTCCATCAGCACCTGTTTGTTGACGTGGGATTGTTTGCCCTTTTGAACAGAGACGAACTTCATTTCGCCATGCTCTGTGCCGCATGAGCATACCTAGGCCTGATAAATACCTTAGAAAAAGTCCACAGCCCATTTTTTGCTAAAGACCCCGTGACTGTAGGGGCTGACAAACTCCCTGCCTTTTTCTTTTGATTTTGCCATCTCAGAAAGCAGATTTCTTTCTGACAAACGAACCTCAGCTTCTAACCCTTCAGGGGCTGAGTAAAAAGCAGCTCTTGTGTCTGGCGAAGCGTGGAGTGAGACAAAGTTCTGGGTCCCCAAAGGTGGTCCTGGATCCAGCACAACCTCTGTCCCCATTGTGTGACTTTGTTCTTAAAGGCTCTAGCCTCAAAGAGCACATGGCTTTGAATCCTGTATTCTGACACTTGTCAAGGCATCTTTGCTTTATCTGTATTCTCTCTTTGTTTCATCTGTTACAAAGCTTCTGCAGGCCACAGGCACGGGCAGGGGCTGTTCACCCTGTATGCTGCACATCCCAGCCGCTCCTGCCCTTCTGAACACAAGGCCTTCCTGCCAGACTTGGCTTCATCTTGTTACAAATAAGGCTGGTGGACCGGCCCTGCCCAGGGAATGATCAGTATGCTGGTGATTGCTTTGAAAGCAATATTATACTAATACGGTATCTCATTAGAACACCTTTTCTGGGAGCTAGAGGTTTCTTCCCAATCCAAATGGAGATTGTGGTGTTCATTATGTGTTCAGAAGTGCTGCTACTCGGCACCATAAAATGGCCTGAAGAGAGAGAATCTTTTGACCTTTGTAATTGCTACAATATTACGAAGGGTTCTCTCTCCATTTGAACAAGCAATAAATATTGCAGAGCTGCACTTTTTTCCTAAAATGCAATTAAAATACATTAAAAAACCTTTAGAAGCCATTTCGGTGCTGCCACACTGTCCGCCCCCTGGGAGGAGCACCCGTCGGGGGGGGGCGGGCAGGCCGCAGGTGGCAGTGCTCTGCGTCCATTTGGGATGATTTCTAGCAAATGGTTGTGGCCTGGAGTTGCAGAATTAGCTCATCCAGGGCTCCAGCTCTGGGTTTCAGACTCATTAAGACTGTCTTGTCAGGGTAGGTATGTGATCATTTTTGGGACTGCAAACTAAGCCCAATAAATTGCTGAACTCGGCTTTAAAAAGTTAATTACCAAATCTGGTGCATGTTGTGCAGAAAAAGGACAGAAACTCCAAATTAATGTGCAAACCAGCAGATTTTTTTAAATTAACTTCAAAAATATAAATATACCACTACCATTGCTTGCTCGGGCACAGCTTTGAGTCACCACCGAGTTCCTGTGTCTTTTCTATTTTTCAGCCAGTTTCCTTTTCCGTTCACAGGTGCCTGTGAGGATGTGCTTCAGAACAGGTGTGAGAGGCTTTTCTAGATGCAATAAAAACTTCCACATTCGAGCTAAATGCAATGATCTTTTCAGCAGAAGGACACATAGAGTCCCCACTTTACAACTTTCCCTGATGGATCTCCTTTTATGACAGATACTCTTCGGTGCATTTTGGAGTTTTTGTTTTGTTACTCGGGTAGGCAAGGTAGGCGGCGTGAGCACAGCTCTTCCGTGCTGGGGGCAACTTGGAAAGGCGTCTGGGAACCTCCCCGTCCTGCTTTGTTTCCTCTCGCCATGGGCCAGGTTTGGATGAGCAGAGGAGGATGTGAGTCCTGACCTATCTGGTTCCATCTTCTTTGTCTTTATGGGTTGAACACAAATACGTTTTCTTCAACCAGGTTTGAAGGGCACTAGCTTTTCATTTAAGCAAACTTATGACAACAGATCCGGGTCAAAGTTGCAGTAGAGTTGAAACTTCTTATCCTAGTCTTGACCTTTGTGGTGCCTATCATAGTGCCTAGAGTCAAAAATTAAGGCTGGTTCTTAGTTCTTGTTGGAATAAGAGAAATATCAAGAAATATCGTCAGTTCACTTACCAGGACAGTTAACGAGACACAACACTCAAAGCTTGGCGAGCGAAAGTGATGATATCTTCAGAAAATAGCATAGGCCCTCCATATATAGGGTTCCAGGTAGCAGTTTTAAAAGCAGTTTTTTACTGGGCATATCCAGACAGTTTTTGTCATTATTCCTTAATAATAGAATAAGACAAATCTTTTTATAGTATTTGCATTGTATCAATATTATAAATAATGCACAGATGACCTAAAATATATGGGAGAGTTGTGTAGGCTGCGGGCAGATGCTACATCATCTTATATAAGGGACTTGATAAACCTCAGATTTCTGCAGGCACAGGGATCCTGGCACTACTTCTCCACATATAATGAGGGCAATATTATTTACCAAGTGCTCTGTGGACCATGAGGATGGATGCCCTTCCAGATGAGGCAGTGTTTAAACAAGTGCTGCAGAAACCATCTAAGGGCTTTCACATTCTTAATCTATCTACACTTTCACATTTTAGAACATGTTTCAGAAAGCTACTCTGTTACTGATTCTTCCAGCCCAAAAGAAAAAGCATTTCCAGAGCACCTACTGGAGAGGCAGGTGCAGGCAAGGTACTCCAAATTGCTGTGCACAGTCCTTCTATGTTGTTGCATAGATACAGTCCACAGAAGCATAGTTATACCGATTTAATAGATATAGAAATTGAGGCTGAAGAAATGTAGGTCACTTCCCAAAAGCATCGTAGTTGAAAGAAGCAAACGAAGGTTTCCAGTCTAATTATATCAAATGCCAAACCTTTGATCCAACCACACCAGCATGCTGTGCAACTGAAGGCCAAGAGCAATGAAATCATGTCCTCTTTGCCCAGAAGGAAAAATACAATCATTTAATCTCACCCCTGATTCTCCAAGTACTATATTCATACTTAGGTGCTTTAAAAAAGGAATCAATGCCTCACCATGACTTTTATTTGTTTTGTTAAAAATTAGAAAAAAAAAGGAGAGCCTAGAAAATTACCCATTACAACCACCTCCTCCTTCAATTTATCCTGGAAAGGCTTTGGAGTTGGGTAATGGTTACCACATCAACAAAATAACTTCTCTCTTTCCTCATTAAACTGAAGGAAAAATATCAATTGATGCACTGCCTTCTTGTTGACTGGTGGCTCATTACAGAGGCTAATAAGGAAAATACATTCTCATATACTGATCATTGGAGCTCAGAGAATTTGAGGAGAGCCACCTGCTGAGTAAGTATCCATTTTCACTCTGACTTTGTATATATTAGTCTCGTCAATTTCCCCAAGCCAGCCTGATTAGGAAAGTTTTATTAAAACAAATGGAGATGAGACTTGAAGTGAGCAGTATAAAACAGAAGTTCTGCCTAAACTATGCATACAATCTTTGCCCTTGGCCAGATGTGCTGACCACTTGGTGAAGGTCTGTAATGGGGACTGCAGTGTATTCACTAGAATCCTAAACTTTTCCTCATGCACATAGCTGGACTACATTTCCCAGTGACCCCTGCAACCAGCTGCCATCTTTCATCCTCCATCTTTCTGAGGAAAATGATTGCAGCTTCAAATCCCCATAATAAAACATGCACAATTCATATAATTGATATGAATCTCTCTCCCTCTCTCTCCCGCTCCCCCCTCTTCTCTCTCTCTCTCTCTCTCTCCCTCTCTCTCTCTCTCTCTCTCCCCTTTCTCATTTTTGGTTAATGGTAATTTCTAAACTAAATATAGTAGATACTTTTACTGAATAATAACCTCTGAATAACTTTATGTACATCACTATATCCTATTGGCAAATGAAGTCGCTAATAGGACATTCAATGATCCAGAAGTAAATTTTTTGTGTCTTACAAGCTTCAGATGTCAAGGCCTATCTGCTAACCACAGAGAGTGATGATTAACCTAATATAGATGGCTTAATAGCTACTTAAGAGACACATGATTTTTATTTTTAGAAAAAACATAGAATAATTATGCAATCACACTTCAAATTACATGTATTAAAATCCCAAAATAAATATATCACTCTACATATATATCTAATTATTTCACATAGGTTTATTCCTCAACAAAAAGAAATTGACATTTGTACACAAATTTGATGGGAAGCTTATTATACAACAGGTCGCAATACATGTTCCATGGTCTTAATGGAGATGAAAATGAAATTGAATACAGATACCTGGAAGATTTGTTTAGAAATCACTCACCCTCACGTCAAGAAGAACTTTCAGATATAAAGTAATTTATAAATACTGGAACACAAGAAAACAACTAAGTAAAATAAATAAGGGAAGAGAAATAGGATCACTTTACAGGTGTGTTTCTGTAATTCTCCATTATCTTAGTAACTTTTTCATTAATGTGACAAAGTACCATACATCTCCAAATTACACAGAGAGGTTTACTCGATTTCACAGTTTGTAGAGGTTTCAATTTGTGGTTGGCTGGCTCCAAGGCAGGGTGTCACAGCAGAAAGACACAGCTTATGGCATGGAGCTGGAAAGCAGAGAGGGTTCCGGGGAGGAGGGAAGGAGACAGACCCTTGTAGGCCACGCCCCAGCGATGCACCTCCTCCCAACCAAACTTCCGCTCCCAAATCTCATTTAGCTATAAACTCATCAGTGGGCTAATCCGCAGATGAGTATCATGACCCCAACCATGATCCAACCTCCACAATGCCCCACCTATCTGTGGGCGACATGTAGATATAAACCATGACATCCATTACAATTTCTTTCAAAGACCGAAGTAGAAATGTATTAGAATTGAGCTAGGATAAAGTCAAGAACAGAAACTTTAAATTTGATAAGAAGTATCATTGCAGACTCTGAATTCCTTGTGGAAAATAAACACCTCAAGATTGAGAATATGTTTAATTCAACAAAAAAATGAGAGAAGACATTAATAAGCCACTTTACAAAAGTGAAGCATGAATAATATCTAAGATATGACAACAGAGCTTCACAATTCAATGGAAAGGTAAGTGTAGGTAAGAAAATTTCAGTGCTCTGCAGTCCAGAGAGATGTGTACAGCATGCAACAGAAATTTCAGATGACAGCATATTAACAGAAGAGGCAACAGTGTGGATGAATCTCAACAAACAGGAACTTGTGTCTTGAGTAAGCGCAACCAGCAGCAAGCCATGGTAGGAAGACAGCAAAATGGGCCTATTTCTCTCTGATTTCTTTTAACCAAGACCCATTACAGTTCAAAAAAGTTACACATGCAAATTCATTTTACAGTTTTTATTAAGGATAAATCTATGAAATTTTGAAAATATGAAAAAGTACCCCAATCAGATCAAATGTAAAAACATCCTAAAAGGTAAACATCAGATAACATCTATTCTATAGGGAAACATAATAAAATCGAAATCCAAAATGCATACAAGAACATAGGCACTGTGGAAGTTGAAGGCAGGGTGGAGTGGAGCCTGCTTGGAGCTTCAGGGAAAGGAACTGCCATAAACATATTCAGCTTATTCTAGACACGGACAGTTCAGTCGGAGACGGCTCTGTGAATTCACTACAGCACCACAGACCTTTCACTGCTTCCTTTCTCTGCTCACAAAATGGTCTCACATTATCCTCTTGGCTCCAAGCACTGTTTAGTCACATAAAAATTCTCAAGTGGAGCAAAAGAGGGGAAGAGAAATTTCTTTTTTCATATGTAAGGTGGATCTTTCTCTTACAATGAAAGGAAAAGGAAGCTCCTCCCAGGAGAGGTCAGTGTACTTTCCCCTAGATCGGATATTCTTTACAGCCGCTGCCAGGCCCAGATAAAGTCGACAGAGCTACCTTAATTAGTACAGTAAAACTGTGGGGCCAGACTCCTAAAGTGAACTCCTCAAACTTGCCGTCCTCATATTAAGAAAGAAAAGGTACAGATAAGGGGGCAGGTGGGTCACCCGTTGTGTCAGGCACAGAGACTTGGACTTAGAGCCCAGTGACACGGAAGCTAGATGTGGCCAGAAAAGAATTGTCAGCAAAAGCATCGCTATTAAAAGTCTTTGGAAATTATGAGATTTGTGTGTCATTTCCCTGTTTTCAGCTGTGCTTAACAGTGGCCACTGCTTATGCTAGGAATATAAAACAGAGGTGCTAGTAGAGTAAGCCCGATTGCTTTCTATGTAACCAACTGGTTACATAGGTCCTCAAAAAAATCAGATTTCAAATTATTCACAAATTCCAGTCATCAGACTGTCCTTCTCCATTAAGGATAACCAAGGGCAGACTTCTGTAGTTGGAACTTACATTCACAAGGAGGCTTAGGGATGGGCAAATATATATTCAGGGAAGAAAACCACCAAGCTAAAACCAATAAACTGGAAAAAAATATTTCAGGAGTGCAAGCATAGGTGAAGTCAAAATGAACAAATTTGATATCTTCAGTGGACTTCATTCAATTATTGAGTACATTTGTGAAATGAGAACAAAAAGCAAAAACACACAAAAAACTATTAGAGATTTTGAAAAATGAAAAGTCACAACTGCAAAGGCAAAGAAAAATTGAAAATAAGAGACTTAGTTATCCCTGTGGAAAATAAGAGAATAGTTTCCCCTTCCCTTTTCTTAGAGCATTTACTTTAGAAATGTTGTAGTTGCCAATCTCGTTGTAGTATATAAGGCTAAAGAAGACTCACTGTGGGTTCAACACACAGGGACATCTTTCTGGAGAAGCTCTTCAACTCGTGACTGAAATGTAACCATTCAGAGAGACACTGTCCATCTTCCAGGAACCTGGAAACCTAACCCAGGTGAGCTGTCCCACCAAGCTCTAAAACTACCTACCTTTAGTCATAAAGGTATAAGATGGTGGAAAAAGCCATTTTCCCTTTGGATAAAGGTAACTGAATGACCCATGTAAGCATGCTAATTATCACGCGAATTTAGGCTAAATTTTGTGTGACAAATGGTGTTCTGTGTGCTCTTACCTGAAGAATTCTATTTTTCTTGAGAACCTCAATACAGTAAGTGTGTCTTTGTCTTCTGGGCTATGTAAAAGAGCAGGGTTCCATCCTATCTGTGAAACCCTAAGCTGGTGGTGCGTGTGTGTGATATGTTACTTTCTAGTTCAGTGCTTACTGAGCAGCATCATTTTTGCTCTCTCACTTTTGTAGAGAGGTTTTCTAAAGGGATACTGTTTGAGGAAACCTTGGCTTGAATAGTAATTGAAACAGCGGTAACGATGAAGGGACCTTAGGGGCAACAATTCCTGGAATGCATGGCTCAGGTTAGAGTAGATCTGTGGGACAACAGTCAGCAGAAGCAACAACAAGTTACTCTCAGAAATGTTTGTTCTGCTTGTTGTGTTTCCCTTTCCCTGATAAGATAGTTTAAGCTAGGGTGACATGTGTCATGAACAATCTACCCCCTTCCTCTCTGTACCCTGATAACAAACCCTATAAAAATGTCACAAGTGCATTTCTTCTATATCTTTATTCTCCTGTCCTCTATTACAGATAAACAACCTCAGAAGTCTCAGCTCACTGCTGTTGCCCTGAAGCTCTCTTATGATGCAGAAGCAGGCTCTCTGGGTCTCTTGGTGATGGAACTAATATCATGTCTCTCAGCTATCTTTCATCCTCTGTGCCCCCAAAGTCACGCACTATGACAGGATATAGTTTTGTTCTAATTGTATTTATGCAATGTAACTAAGGAACAAATTTAGAAAGTTAGAAAAATGCGCCCAGAAATTCTTTCAGAGCAACATTTTAAAGAAACTATGTGATAAAACATTAACTGAATAAAAGTTATGTATAATATGTGTAACAAGACTTTTTAAAAAGAACAAATATAGTTTATGTAAAATATAAGAAGGAAAAACACAACTTCTTAACATTCAAGGAAAATATAAACTTCTATACTAAAATAAGTACTAATCTCCAAAGAAAATAAATGGAAATGATTTCAAAAATGACACTTAAACACATTAAGTTATATTTTGGGGCATCAATAAATGAGAAAGCCCAAAACATGTTTATAGAAAAAAATCTGCATTCATGTTAAGAACATAAAATAAATCACTATCAGCATTATAGATTTTGGAAATAAATTAATAATTGAGTCATCCCTGTAAAGATGTAAGAAAAAATGATCTCAAATCTAAAAACTTAGGTACCCAGCTGAGAAAGATATTCCCATGAATGTCTATGTGTAATGTTTTTTGCCAGCATGCTCTAAAATATTACTTATCACCCAAATAAAAGGAAATACAGGAATAATAAAATATAAAAGTTAAGATACTAATAATAGAAAAACTTTGTGATATATCATGTAAAGAAACTATGCATTGAAAAGAAAGTTTTATGCTATTATCTGTTTCTCTTTTGTAAGAATCTTTTTTGTCTGTGACCTATACTCTACCATCTTGGCCATTTTTTTTAAGATTATGGTAACCTGTGTATTAACTTATTTTATCATTTAATTAATTTGTTATAAAATTTTGCTTTTTATAGAAGACAATTGTTTTAAAAATACATTTTCTTTATTAATATCTATTTGCATTACATTGCAATAAAGTTTTTCCAAAAAATAAAAAGCAAATTGTGAAATGAAACACAAAAAGATCTCCTTAAAGAGAGTTATGAAAGAAAAGGGAAGTTACTACCATCATTATAAGCCACTTTTCTTACCTAGGGGAAGATAAATACAGATTCCATACATTAATTAAAAGATTGAAAATGTATATTAAAAATATAAAATCATTAGTAGCAGGATAATTGAAGTGTGTATAACTGATTAGCTTCCAGTAGGAGAACATAAAGTAATGACTTGATTAATCTCACAAAAGGCAGAAGAAAGAAGAAATTAACAACAAAACAAAATAAACAAAAATATGAATGACAATTCTAGAATATATTCATGTATCAAAAAATCTCATTATATCTCATAGCAGACAACAATTATTTGTCAATTTAACATAAAATAATAATAAATCAAGTCAGTAAACATAAATCAGATTCACAATAGGTTTAAGAGGATTAAGTTCTGTATTAAGCAAAGACATTCTGGCCAAATAAAAAACTATTCATCAGTGTCCTTGAAGGCCCTACCCAACCACCAATCTAGGAATTGGTGAGGATGGGGCTGGGCATATTCAGGGTGGTGTGTCCATAGAAAAATTAAAAAAGTATTCAAATTACAACTATGATAACTAAAACCATCTGCCAAGAACTCTGGAAGACATTGGTATAGGAAAAGACTTTATGAACAAATCCTCAGTGGCATGGGAACTAACAGATAGAATCAACAATTGGGATCTCATCTTACTAAAAAGCTTCTGTACTTCAAAAGAAACCATCAGCAGAGCTAAGAGACAATCTACAATGTGGGAAAAAAACTTTTACCAGCTGTTCCTCAGACAAAGGACTATTATCAAGGATATATAAAGAACTCAAAACAATCAGTCCCCCCAAATATAAAGACCCGATTCAAAAATGGGCATCCGAAATGAACAGACATTTCTCAGACAAAGAAGTAAAAGCATCAAGTAAATACTTGAAAAAATGTTCCACATCACTGGTCATTGGAGAGATGCATATGAAAACAACACTGAGATTCCACCTCACCCCACAAAGAATGGCTGCTGTCAAGAAATCACAAATAACAAATGTTGGCAGGGTTGTGGGAAGAAAGGAACCCTTCTCCATTGTTGGTGGGAGTGCAGACTGGTGCAACCACTATGGAAATCAATATGGAGATACCTCAAAGAGCTTGGACTGGAGGTTCCATTTGACCCAGCCATCCCTCTGTTGGGTATCTTTCCAAGAGAACTGAAAGAATCATATCACAGAGAAGTATGTGCACCCATGTTTATAGCGGCACAGTTTGTAATAGCTAAATCTTGGAAACAACCTATTTGCCCATCCGTTGGAAACTGGATAAAGAAGTTGTGGTTTTTCTATAAAATGGAATATTAGGAAGAAAGGAGCTAAAGGTGTAGGGAAGGTGGGATGGGTAGGGGAAGAGTAAAAAGAGAAAAGAAAAAAATGTGAGAGAATGAAAAGATGAAAATAAAGTGTTTGTAGATGGGGAGGGGAGGAGGGGGTGAAGGGAGGGCAGAGGTAAGGGGAAAAAATGAGAATCAAGACTTGTCATGTAGCGGTACAAGATCCCAACAATGAATGTAACTGTACTGTATCCCTAAAATGTACCAATAGACTCAATTAAAGCTGGGGAAAATAAATAAATAAATAAATAAAACCATCTGCCAAGGTAGCTGTGAAAATAAGCAAATGGGAAAGAGAGAACTAGAATGAAGAATAAAGCACAGACACTACTTTGAAAAAATAAAACTCAAAGTGAAATTAGTGAGTAAATAAGTGACTTAAATACATGAAAGGATGAAACTGAATAAAAAATAACAAATATTGGAAAGATCTCTCAACAGTTCTCTAAAATGTCACTAAACATACATTTACTGTTGTGTCCCAACAACATTTCAGGAAACAGTGGTTTCTTTTGTAATATAAATTGTTCTAAATGCTCATCCTAACTATCCAAATAATTTCTGCTTAATCTACTGATAAAAATCTTCCCAACTTAGTTTTTTTTTCAAAACAGAGTAAGAGTAGTAGAAAAATTTGAATCTTAATGTGTAGCCCTTAATATGTATATATATTATATATTTTTATTATATATATATGTATGTGTGTATGAAAATATTACATAATATAGCAGATAGAATTTAAGAGTAAAATAAAATTATAAAAGAATAATGCATGAAGACCAAGTGATTTCAACTCAGCAATGTGCAGATGGGTGAACAGTTTGGAAAGTAATCAATACAGAGGGATAGAACATAAATGTGAATATGGAAAGAGAAAACAAAATTGTGAGCGACACTGAAGGACATGCCCTTGATAGGAGGCAAGTATCATCTCCTGACACTATAAAGGAAGAAATAATTGTGTTGGGCGAGGTAAATTTAAATATAAAGGAGAAAAGCTGAAAGTAGATAGGGGTCATGTGAAAACCACTCAATCCCCCCGCACCTCCCAAATTAAAAAGATATATTTCCTCACCGATTTCTAGATTTGTGATTTGGGTAGGACCTTCAAGGACACTGATGAATATTTAAAGGTGGTTGTCAACTTCTGTCTGGGCTACCTCCTTATTACTAAAGCACAATATCCAATGCTCACAACTCTAAGGAGGAGAGGTTTATTTGGCTGACCGACTGTAGAGGTTTCAGTCCACAGTCGGCCGGCACCAAGGCAGGGTCCCATGGCAGAGGGACATAGCAGAGGACAAACAGTCCGTGGCACGGCCGTTGCAAACAGAAAGGACAATCAAGGGAGAAAGGAGACGGACCCTTCAGGCCATGCCCTCTGACTTACTCCCTCCCACCAAGTTTCACCTCCCAAATCATGTGAGCTATAAACTCATCAGTGGGAAAATCCACTGATGATTATCACACCTCTATGACTCAATAATCTCCCAAGAGCCCCGACTATGAGTCCATGAGTCTTCTTCCTCTAAATATAAATGATAGTAGGTAGGAAATGGAAAAAGAAAACCCCAGCTGCAAAGGCATAGGGTGGTTTGATACCATGAGGTTACAGCTAGAAATGGAGTGATTTATTAATATAAGTGTTACTGGCACTAACCAGAAGATCTGTAAAAATCACTCTTTTTAATGCTAATTTAAGTTTTTCTGACTAGTGTTATTGTTCTAGAGGTTATTATTCTAGTATTGTTCACTAGCTTCATTTACCTTTCTTTAGGAAAAATATTTAATGCGCATTTTGAAAGAATAGTCTTAACCTGAAAAAAGAGACCAGAAGAAGATAGAAAATGTTCTAAACAAGACCTGCAGTCAAAGCAGGAAGCTATAAACTGGGACTACCCTGAACAGCAGACCCTGAAATTTGAAAATGAGAGAAAGAAGAGGGAGGTATACTCTGAAGGAGTTCATGTTCAAGAACATCTCCAAGCCCTGTGTCAGAAATGACAGTTGAGATTCTGGTGAAGAGGTGTGGATGACAAATTTTAATAGCTGTCATATCTAATGATACCTATTGTTAAGATCAGTCCTGCATTCTAATTCCCTCTTCAAAAATCCTAATGCCTTAGCATTTAAACATAACCACTTTTATTAGTTAGGTCTCAGAAGCACACTGCCATGCTTCTCTCTAAGTACTGGGGCAAACAGACTGGAAAAAATTCAGAGACCACCAGATCAGAAGCGACCAGGGAAGAGAGAGCCTCCTACAAGAGTAAGGGTAGTAGGTAGCACCCTGGACGTGCTCCTTCCCCGTAGGAAAACATGGAAATACTACAAGAGGAAGACATAGCATTATGATAATTTTCTGGGAAAAAAAAAAGCTATATTACAAACATAGGTGGTGTCAGAAGGTTGGAAAACTTGGAATCTTTCAAGTTCCTTCATTAGTGGTATTACCAAAAGAAAGCTTGATCTCTGAGTTCAAAGAATGTGAAAATACTTTTGTGAACAGCCATTCATGAAGTAATGCAATTCTGATGTTAAGTGTAGGATGGTTATAGATAAACTATTAACTAAAAAAAAACAAAAGTTGGATAGTTAAGGAAGTCTCCATCACAGCATGTTGAGGACACAGTTAATTGTGATCCATGCCTAGAAGAGGAAAAGAGGGGCTCCAGCACCTCCAAACTCACCTTTGCCCAAATACATCACAGGCTGTGACTTACGGAGGTTAAAAAAAACCAATGTAAATATATTTTTTCCAAATGTGACCTCCTGGAATACCAGGCATGAAATAGTCATAATGCATCAATTACAAAGTAAATATATTACACATCTATGTGTTTTCCTTAGAACATGATTCAGGTCAGGTATATGGAAAGTGCCTGGGGTCGGCTATAGAAAAGATTTTGTTCTTTGGCTCCCAAAGGCATCTATCGAGGGAAAAGAAAAGATTCCAAACAGTTTTTTCTAGGCTGCCTTCACTCCTGCAAGTCAGCTGGGGTCTACGTGGATCAACGAATTCAAGCAGGGGTCTCCTGAAGCCTTATCGTCCCTCTGATCCTGGCAATGCCATGCGGACCCTGTTCTTCAAAGGCTTGATCTCTAGCTTAAGCATGTGAGTTAAGTAGAGATTTTATAGGAATTTTTTGGCTTTAGGAAATAAAACATAAGAGACCCCCTGCCTCTTACAGCCTTCTGTAAATCTCCATCTCTAATAGCTTTTCCCCTTCAAAGCAAATTTCTGCAAACTTTATAATGTAAAGGTTCCAACTGTCACATGTCTAATTTCCCGGCACCATCCAGGCACAGTTCAAAGTGAAATGATTAGCAATATTCATTGTCAGGCTGTCTCCAGGAGGTGACAATTTACATCAAATCAGTATGTGTCAAAATGGGAGAATAGGCCCAGGTGGAAATGCGATCCCCCAGTTCCCAAAGGTGGCTGAAATTTTCTGAGCAGCATATGACGGTAATGCGCTTTCTGCTTATGGAGAAGATCTGGCTTTTTCTGGCAGCCCGGTTCCTTTTTGTACCACCACCCACCAGCTGATAAAGCAGCATCTCATTTGCTCAAAGCCATTTGCTTGAGTGTTGTGAGCCTTCCTCTCCTGCTCCCACCTGCTCTCGCTTTAGTCCTGTTTCTGCCAACGCAGAGCTCCCGGCTGAACCCTTCAAACTCAATACACCTCTCGCCTTCTGGGCTTTTAGTCTACTTAGCATCTGCCCGGCAACTTTCTCTACTGAACTGCAGCTCGAATCTGGCCTCGGTCCATTCTTCCCATCCTGCCTTGGCTGTGGTCCTCTTGGAAAGCAAACACTGATGCCAGCGAGGTATACAGTGCTTTGGTACACCCTCGCTGATTCTCCTGCAATGGAACATAGGGTCATTGCATTTATTTAAAACCTTGTCCATGACAAAATAGCTTACCATAAGGAAAATTCGATGTTCAGTATATATACAAGCAAATTCTGATAAAAAATGTATAGAAGGAATAAATCTTCCACCAATTCTTTTCTAAAATATAAAAATATCAATACATTTGATACATGAAGTGGTGCCCTGGTTCATGAACTTAAGTTGTTCTATGATTTTGGGAAAGGCGGCCACAGTTGTGTTTGCCACCATCATTGAGTTTGCAAACAGAAACAAAATTTTGTCAAACACTTCTGTTTGGGAACCAAATTGTTTGCAAACAAAAGCGTCCACAAACCGAGGCTCCACTATCCTGAGGAACTGTTCTTTACATTTTATGAGGGCAGCATAATCTTGTCCTACAGCCTGAACGTTTGTGTCTCCTCCAAAATCCAAATATCAAAATCTCCTAAGTTCCAAGGCAACGAATCAGGGGATGTGACCTTTAAAAGTAATTAAGACGTTAAGGAAAGAACCCACCTGACTAGAATAAAACAGACCATGAACTCCCTCAGGCCTTCTGCCCCTGCCACGTAGAGTGAGAGAGAGGGTAGTTATTTATGACCAGGAAATGGGCTGTCACCGGATACAGAACCTGGCAGTACCTGGATCTTGGATTTCTCAACCTCCAGACTGGTGAGAAAATAGTCTTTATTATAAACAACTACCTAAGTAGTTTATGGGGTCTTTGTTACAGCAGCCCCAGTATTCTTCCTCCTTCTCCTTCCTCGTCCTGCTTTCCTACATAAAACGTTTGCCGTTTACTGGAAAAATACAAGACAGACTCAATTGTCTGCCTCAATTTTTGACAGTTTCATTGGCCATCACCTCCACTGTGGCAATGCTACCATGAGTGTTTGCATAAGTTCAAACTCATCCAACACTACACATCACTCCTGCGCAGTCTTCTGTGTATCAGGCATACCCAGGATTATTCCTAACTTAGGCAAAAGCACGGCAAGACAGAACAATCTGTCAGAATAGGACTCTGGGAGTATTTCCTTACTGCTGTGCGGTTGTCTTTCCAATGTTCTTCTCAGCCCATTGCTGAGACCCTCTTTCCAGGCAACATAGAAGAATCTTGTCCGTCCTCCCTGCTTACAAGGGCGTTTTCTGTCCCCTATTGTCAATTCCAGTTAGGTAAAGAAACTAAATCTATCCAGCTGCCTGACTTTCCCCTCAACATTTTATTTCATAACGCCTGTATCCCTCAGCCACCCCAAGCCTGATTTTCAATATTTATCAGCAAAGCAGAGAAAGAAAAACCTACTAAGATAAGATGAAGAGAAATGAAGACAGTGTTGTCCTTGCGCCCTTTTGACCTTTCGGAAAAGGGAGGGGATATATGAAATGCACAGTGCCCACTAACACCACTCTCCCTCACTCCTTTGCAGAGTTCGTAAATGTTCCTGTCTTCTCCCTCTATTGCAATCATAGGCATTCCAGAAATAAGAGACGCATCGAAAATGGGAACTCTGTGACTTAGCAGCTCCTCTCAACTTACTTGACACAACAGAGAGATTTTTGGATTGTGTTTTAGGCAGTGACATCAGCAATCACCGTATGAGAGATGCACCGGCACCATAGCATTAGTGGTTGAAATTCAGCACACTGCAGGAAAGCCACCCTCTAAAACACAGACATAATCCCTCCCTCGTGAACAAGGGTGTCCGTCTATCACACACATTTAAAATATTCCCTATGATACATACAAAGATAACACATATTATGGGTGAACATTGAATATCTTGGAATGGTTCCATTTCCTGGACAGTGATATTTGGTGTATTTCTTCTACCTGGAATTGCTCAGGAACTCTTCCTTCTTCCTTTCCACTCACAAGTCAGTTCTCCACAACTTATTAATGACTCACTGGAAAATAGAACCACACCCCACCTTTGAAGTTAGCGGTCAGGAGCCAACTGCTGGCCCAACGCATAGCCCAACTGGCTCAAGAAAATTGGAGGCCAGAGGTTGTGTTGGCTTCTCTTCCGCCAGAGGATACATCACTCCTGATAACTGATGCAAAATGAAAGCTATTTCCTTCTCCCCGAATTGTGGACACTACCACTGCCTAAAAATAAGGTGAAAAAACTAGCCCAGGGTTACTTTTTTTCTTCGCGTTTTTCTACAGTGCACTGTGTACTCTGAATCTGTGGCTCCTGAGTGTTCAGCATTATGAATTCATTGCTCTGGAAAGTGAAACTGCAAAGATACAAAAGCAAAATGTGACTGGAAACAGCAAGTTTGCCCGGGTGTCTTTGCGCACCCTCAATGTTAACTGAGTCATTTATAGTGCCCCTCATCGTAGGCTGCCTAAAGCTGGCCATATAAAGTATAAGGCATTGTCTTCTACCTTTTGTCTTCTGAGGGTGTCTAATTTCTTTTCCCAGATGCATGTCGTGCCTGCTCTGGTTTTGTCTTTCGAACAGACCTGTTGCCTGCAGCTAAATATACAGTACTTTGAACACGGCAATGAAACTATTTTTAATTTGTCTTTGTGTTTTAATTATGCTGCTGGTATTATTTTGTAGGTGTAATTTGCAACATTCTTGCTGCCACCTACAGGTGCCCCTGACTACCAACTGTGATGGTGGGGTAGGTGGAGACTTAGCTGTTTATGCTGAAATAGAGATTTTACAGCATTTCTAAACATTATTTGTCAGCCTGGACTTGAGGGTGTTGAGAATATTTTAAAACAATATCTACATCTTTCTTTATTTCACGAAAATGAAAATATCTGTAAGATCCTTATAAAATCAAGTAAATAGGACAATCTCTGCAAACAGAAAGAATTCACCTGGGGGATAGTACAAGGGAAATTCTACTCTACTATGTTCTTAATCATTTCTATAAGTAATAAAATCAGCATGTTTATGAAAAACCTAAATACATAATTGATCAAAGCAATTTTCACAGTTTAAAATTTATTAGCTATGGAAATAGCTGATGTGGAAGGAAGGTTAAGAGGAAAAAAACAACTAAGTCTTGTAAAGAGTAATTCTCTCTCATCTTGACAACTACTACTAACTACCCCGAGCTAACTGAAATTAAAGCACACAAAAGAAAAGCAATAAAGAGGGAGCAGCTCTTGAGAGACCACTTAAGCAAAAAAAGACAGGATGAGGAAGATCGTGCAGGAGCTCATAACCCTCTCATGGGTCTCAGCCCTCACCGAGGCATGAAGAAAAGCCCACACTTGGAGATCAGAAGCCGTGCTCTTTTGGGGTGCTGGCCTCAGAGAGGTGCTTTGCTTGTGGCCGTGCTGTGGTCTGAATAATGCCGTGTGGCCCCTCACTAAATCCCTTTCTAGTTCTTACCAGTTTTCCTTCCAGGAACAGTCATCTCTCAGAATGAAAATCGTTACTCACTATGTGATGAGGACTGCGTCACTGTCTTCATCTTTAAGACGTCTATCTCCTGTCCTAGGATATCTTTTTCTTCACAGAAGGCATTGTTATGCTGGGGTGTTGAAGAGCAAACATGTGTTTCTGAGGAATTCCACTGGACTTCTCTGTACAGTCTGTTTTCTTTTCTTTTTACCCAAGAAACTAGCATTTGCTTACTATTTATGCAAGACACAGCCTCCTTTGTTACAGGCACTGCTCTGTGCTAGAGATTTAGAGATAATCTGACGGAGTTTTCTCTACAGAGCATCGCCTCTTCTAGAGGTAAAAGGAGCAAGTAAGTGCGGCAGAGTGACGCGCATTGCTGTGGAGACAGAAGCTGGGCACAGGGTCTGGCCAAAGCGGTAGGGTACCTGTCTGCTTCAGTGAAAAGCCTGAAGGACAAAGGGATGAAGAGAAAAGTGAACCAAGCAGCAACCGGAAGCCACAGCATTGTGTCGGCCATTTCTTTTAGTGCTTCCTTTCCTTTTTTTTTTTTTTTTTTTTTTTTTTTTTTTTTTTTTTTTGGTATGCTGTCAAAGGGTTTTAAAAACATAACCAAAATCTTGGCAGGACCATCTTGACATTATCAACTAGGACACAGGCCTTGACACTTGAGTTGCCAAAGAACACTTCATGAATAGTTCATTACCAATGCTTTTTCTGTTCCGATCACTGACATTGCAAATGTTCTAGATGTGTGCAACAGCCAAACCTCCCCATCACAATTTCCTCCACGAGAGCAAGAGGAGAGAGAGGTGCTCGTCACCACAGAGTTATTAAATAAAGGTTACTACCTGATGGAGATCAACCCTGTGAAATCCTTCAAGTTCTTATCGAAATGCTAAATTTTCCTGATCTTTTTTCCCCCAAGTAGTATTCTTTTCCAACTACTTACAAAATTTTAGCAATATTAAGGTTAATTGATTACAAATTACTACCAGTATCTATACTATTTTAGTTTGTGAAATCTAAACTTATTCACATTACAGAAAATAACAGAACTAAAAATATTTTATTTCAACAGTCATGTTTTTACAAACTTCTGTATACCTAAGATTCTATGAGATCGTGTATGAGGTGCAATCTTTGAAAATATTTCTTCTCTGTAAGGAATTATTCAATTGTATATGGAGAAATGATGAAAAATATTGTAAACCCTATATAGAAAAAACATATTTGGTATGGGAAAATTTTGAAATTGATGAAAACTGTCATTACTATCTCTAAATTACCTCCCAGTACATTGTTCCAATCTTCCCAAAGTATCTTCTGTCTCTTTGCTATGCATGATAATTTCTAGATCACCAAATGACAATCCTGCTCAAAACTCTTTGTCTCCCTTATAGTGAAGGAAGAAATGAACCAATGAAACGGAAATTTTACATATTGTATTTTCCAGCATGATTCCCTGCTTGGTTCATGGAAAGCACTGTTTACCCAACCACATAATCATTTGTGGTGGACCATCTGATGCCGCAGGTGACCTATGCAAAGAACTTTAGCAATCCTAGAATTGGACTGCGTTGGAATCCTTGGCAACCACGTTTCTGCAAAATGGCTGTTCATAGGATAAAATGGCGGCCTGTGTGCTGGACAGACAGCAGAAGATCAGAGAATAAACCTATTAGTGTATCCTCAAATAGTCTGGAAAAAGTGAGATTTGAACATTTTTTTTTTTAAGAAGAGCTACAATCTGGAGCAATAGAGAGAAAGTATCAGGACTACTTTGATAGAACAAAAGCGAAAACAAAGAAGGAGCACAGTATGTACGGATGGATGGGGGACAAATTACTTTTCATGAATGTGTTAAAATAAAATGTTTTAAATTTATGAGTAATTTCTGTTAGATCTAGATGATTTTCAGAATACCAAATGTAGAGTACTTTTCTGATAGAAAGGAAGAAAACTGTTTCTTTTAAATAAATATTTTCCCAGTTAAATATCTACCTAATGTACAAAACAGATATAAATCCAAGATATTTTACCATTTTTACAATTATTTCCAAATACAGTATTTGTTTTACAGAAATAAAGCATTAGAACTTGTCTTTTCTGTGAATTATTAAAGTCTAATCCCAAAGCAGGATTTTAATTAAAAATAAGAACTAGGGAGTTTTTGGAATAAATTCCCCTGGGTTTTTGTGCAAACAACAGGAAACAGACATGTAATATTACTCTAAACTTCCCCATGCCCACTGATTTCTGACTTGAATCAGTCTACTCTGATTGGATTCTGAGCATTATAAACCAAGTTTAAGTAATTTAAGATGTAGTTGTAGGAACAGAAAATATTAGGCATGTGAAAGCTTTGTTCTTTTTTTCCTAACATATCTAATCAGATATTTAATCTATTTTCATTCTTTCTTCTGTATTAATGTAACCTTTCAGGAATATGACTTTTCCTCTGAATTCTGTTTTAACTCTGTCACATATAACAGGTTGTTGTGTTATTGCTTTTGGAAATTCTGAAATTTAGGTGTGAATTTTTAAAAATCTGAAATCCAAAGGAATATCATGTCTAATCTTATTATATAGAATCAGAAAGTGCATTTTCTGTACTACTTTTCATTTTTAGATCTACAGTTTCTGTATTCTAAGAATGTTTTAAAATGTAATATGTATAGGATATTTAATTTTTTCACTACATTCCATATATATCTTCTTGTTTAGGTTGTTAAGGAATACTATATTCTTACATGTGTTTTGGTCCTTTTGCTCTACAGTAGTCTAAGAGCAGTGAACAAAAGTCTTCGGTTATTTTTAGATACAGCAAAATCTTGGATTGTGAGTAACTTGTTCTGTGAGTGTTCCACAAGATGAACAAACATTTCTAAAACATTTTGACTTGATGACCAAACAATGTCTTGCAGTACATGCATTATGTGATGTCAAATATCACAGGGTCACAGCTGAGCCAATGGTTCTTCTATATCTCTCTGTGTGATATAGAATGGTTCTTCTACATCTCTCTGGGCGATCCTCTCCCAACAGCAAGAGGTTATTGAGGAGATCTTGTCTGCAAAGGAGAAGAAGAAGGTGGAGAAAGAAGGTGGGAAAAGATGCAAAATTTTGTAGAAAAGAACCACCTGAATAACCTTATTCAGGAGTGTGGTGATGCGTCTGTCTAACAACAATGCAATGTCACATTTCTGTGAAATCCTCAAAAGAAGGCAAAAGTAAAGGTTATTGGATGGGTTGCATGAAAAGTAAAAGGCTCCCTTGAGCCAATGGATAGCAATGTTCCATTAATGATAGTGAAAGTCATCCTACACACTACCCCTTCTCTCTTATGTCCCTTGGACCAGCCAGGAAGGTTTTCAAAGGTAAGTGCAGGTTAATTTGTTTGTTTTTCTTTCTATTTTATATTTTCTTTATTATTTTGTATTATATTACAATATTGTAATCATTTTTATATAAGTATGTTTGGGTTATAGAATGGATCTTCTGCATCTCCATTATTTCTTATACAATATATAAGTGTTTTAAATTATAAACGTGTTTTTAGAATGAATTATGCTGGCAAACCAAGGCTCTACTGTTTTTTGGCTTTTTTTGTTTGTTTGTTTTTTGCTTGTTTGTTTTTTGAGACAGGGTCTCACTATGTAGTTGAGACTGACCTGGAACTCACTATGTAGCCCAGGCTGGTCTCAAACTCACAGTGATCCTCCTGCCTCAGCCTCCCGAGTGCTGGGATTACAGGCGTGCGCCACCATGCCTGGCTCTACTGTATTTTTTAGTTGATTAAGTTTATCAGTACATTTTAGGTATACAATATGATGACATTCATCATTGGGAACTTTTACCTTTACACGATGTACCTTGGTTCCTATTTTTATCCCCATTCCTCTGCCCTCCCTATTTACAAAGACTCCCTCTGTTTTCTTTCCTTTTCTCATATTTGTTCCTTTCCCTTCTTTCCTTTCCTCTACCCCTCTCACTTCCCCTTCCCCTTCCCCTTTGGCACTTTTGTTCCTATACTGAAAACAAAGGGAAATCATGTCCAGGTTTATTACACTAGAATCAGAAAATGCACTTTCTACACCATTTCTCATTTTTAGATTTATAGTTTTATGTACTAAAAATGGTATTAAATGTCAATGTAGTGCTCACTTCGGCAGCACATATACTAAATTTCTATGTACAGGATTTTTAATTTTTAAAATACTATGTTCCATATATATACATACATACATATATATATAACATATATATATTATATATATATATAAATTCTCATGTAGGTTGTTAAGGAGTACTATATTCTTAAGTATGTTTTGTCTATTTGTTTTAAAAGTAGTGAATAGAGGTCCTTGAATATTTTTAAATACACACGGCTTCTCATGTAATTCATGATTTATGAAAGTTACAGTGATTCTATTTGGTGCCTTGGTGTTCAAAACTATTACATCTTCATTTTGAAATGTACTTCTTAATGTTAAAATTTGTTCTAGAAGTCACAGAACTGCTTTTTGATTTGAGTTCTATCTTACTTGAAACCAACATAATCGTGTTTCCTTTACGTTCACACTGACCTGGGTGTATCTTTACCTTAACTACCCTTTTTCCCCTCTTTTTCTTTTAGTTATTCTCAGACATGTTACGCGTAACTCACACAAATTAGAACTGAATTGTATTTGGGGATTACGTGTCATTATGGCTTAGATAATATGCCGGTGGACGATGGTTAAACAAGGGATGCAGTTACTCATCCCGGATTCATTCACGGACGGACCGCCCAGGAGCAGGGTGTGCCGCCAAGGAGGCCAGGCTTGGCTGGCGGTGGGCCAGAGCAGGCTGACCTGGAAAGACGCATTCTTGGTCTGGCTCTTCCCTTCCTTTGCTGCTTCCTGTCCGCCATGATTAAGCAACTTTTCCTCTGCCATGTCTCAGCAGCCAGCCATGGGATGAAACTGAGTCAAAATAAAGCTCCCCTCTGAATTGCAGGTGTTGGGTATTTTGTCCCAGTGATGCCAATGTAACTTGGACACACGTCAAGTGTTTTTCCTTTGAATCGGTGAGTCATTAACATTTATTAATATGATGTGAATGTTTCCTTTAAATTACACGTTATTTATGTTCACGATATTTTCTTTGCATTTTATGATAGTCTTATAAGAATTTATATTTAAAATTATAATATTTACTTTCAACTATTCTTTTGAAATACTTTTTGTTCCATCTTTTTAAGCCATACCACTCACTCTAGCCCATGAACAGTATTAATTAGGCTTATGTTCCTTCCTACTCATCTCTCTTTGCTTTTTGGGCAACATTTAATTTCAATCTACAGAATTATATCTCTTAGTTCTTCCCCTGTGTTTACATTTCTCCTTTTTTAAGTTTACTGGTACATTTTAGATACACAACACAGTTACATTCATCATTGGGATCTTGTACCTTTACATGACTTTTTTTGGTTCTTATTTTTCCTCATTCTCAGCCCTCCCTTGACCCCCTCCACCCTTCCCTGTTTACAAAACTTTGTTTCCATTTTCTTCCTTTTCACATATTCTTTCTTTTCCCTATTTACCTTTCCCCCACCCGCCTCACTTCCTGTACTTTTTTAGACTTTTCTTCCTATTACACAATATCAATTATACATTTTGATCCTAATTGACATTTAGTTTTTCACACCAGAGAAACTATCGGTATTTACACATGTATGACTTATTAATTTCATTTAAACGTATGGCCTCAATGTGCATCCACTTAGCTATAAATCTCTCTAGTTTCTCATTCTTTATGGCTGACTAGTACTCCCTTTTATAAAAAACAAAGAAACAAACAAAAAACACAACTTCTTTATCCAGTTTCCACTTGGTGGGCAATTGGGTTGTTTCAAAGTTTTACAAACTGTGCTGCTATACACATGGGTGTGCATATATCACTGTGGTATGATTCTTTTAATTCTTTTGGGAAGATATCCAGGATTATAATCTTAGTAATCCTGAGGTGTCTCTATACTGATTTCCACAGTGGCCGTGCCTGTCTGTGCTATTTTATTTCACTTCAGATTGCACGTTTTGATTTGAATAAGAAGGCAAACCCCCCTTTACACAGTTTTTTTTTATTCTCCATATCTTCATGATTTTTTCACTGCTGCTGGGTCAGAACATGGCAGCATATTCAATTTTGATATATTTTCATCCAACTCAGTCAAGTTTTAAATGTAGTGTATGGTCCTTACAGGTCCTTTTGCTAAAGTTCCTCCTGAAACCTTTCTTTTGTCTAAAGTTGATCTCCTATTAGTTTCCTTGGGAAGATATGTCTTCATTAAATATTAAGAAAGACATCTCTTCAAAAATTCTTTTAGTCAAATCCATTTAACTTTGAGAAAAGTTTATTTGAATTTGAACATCTTGATTCTTTTTGGAATATATGATAGGTTTTATTTCATTATCTCCTTGCCTTCAATGTTAAAAATTCTGTTGAACATCTTATCTTCTTCCTCTTGAAACAACAGTGACTATAAATTCTTCTTTTAATCACATTCTGACAGTGACACTATTTATATTTAATTAACAAATATGCAAAATACAAAATAGCTCAAATTAACTTTCTCTAATATATCTGGTTCTAACTTTTCATTTGGTTGCCCCAAAGGACCTTTCCTTCTATCATCTTATCTATCATAATTTTATCTTACTAACTTTACATTTATCTTTCCTCTAATTTTTCTTTCCTTTTCTTCTAAATTATACATGAGTGTTGGTAAATATTAATTTTCTCTTATTGACCTTCAGTATGTATATTAAACTCCTTTCATGTGAAAAAGTATTTCTTAAATTACAAGGTTAAATAATCAACAACTGTTTTGTTTTCTTTGTTTTCCTTTGCCTATATTTTAAAGCCTTTTTCCCCATTTCTTCTTTTGTTATTCATTTCTGTATTTTTATATTTATTGTTCATGTGGTGTGTGCTAATTAGAAATTGCTAATTAATCCTGCTCCCCAACCTCCATGCACTTTTTGTAATTTCTATGCACACTCACTCCTGACTCAGTTATGGGACTTCTTTGGCCAACAGAAGTCTGACAAATGTAGAGCTTGATAAGCACTTTTTTGCGCATTGGGACTGCCTTCTTGAACTGCAGCCATCCCTATTTGAAAAAGCTTAGTTTGAACATCCTGGGAGTGAAAGAATACATCACAGAGTAACTCAACCCAACACAGCAGAGCTCCCAGAAAATTCAACGCTTAATGCAGCCTCTTGCGTGAGGCAAGACCAGTAGAACTACCATTCAACTCACAAAACAGTAAAAAAACATATTGTTCTAAGCCATTAAAGTTTAGCTAACAGAAAAAAAATTGTTACTTAGAAGCATGAGTCAGCTAAAATCTCCAAGAAGAGACACTGGCTTTGGAACTGGACAGCAGATGGAGGCTTGAGAAATACAAGGGCTCTATTGGCAAAGGCTGAAGGAATGGCAAAACCATTGGCAAAGGCTAGAAATGTGTTGAGGAAATTATTAGTGGCAAGGAAAAAAACAGAAGCTCTTATTTTACAATGGCAAAACGTTTAGTAAACCTGTCACCTATAGCTAGAGAGAAGAGAGAATTATATCTGGTGAACTGACAGAAAGTTGACGTGCCAAGTAGCTAGTTTTGGGTACATACAGCAAGGCTCAAGAAAAAAGAAAAGCTAAAGACACTACCGTTCAGTTTGCAAAGTGAAATTTGACTTGAAAAAGTGACAGAGATTTCTACGTTGGAAAATAAAATGACCTCACATTTCTGATCTTTTCAGTAGGCAAGATTCTCATTATAATAAATAGCCGGGTAAAAGATAATATCAAAAATGTCAATACAAACCCCATTTTATGGCCTCAGAGTGATTCAGAGTGAGTCCTAGTAAATTTTATCGAAAGAGAAAGAGAGAGAGAGAGGTTTTACCCCACAACATACTAATACAGAAGTTAGAATGAGGTTTATCTGAAGAAGAATTATGGGCATGACCTTGAAGTATGGGATAAACCCTACTAATATTCATAGGAAATACTAATAATTTTTAAGATAGTTAAAAACAGTGAGAACCTAAAAACCCTGTCTAGAAAGAGAGGCCAGCCCTCCAAATCCTAGTAACATTTTAACTGGTACAGACCAGGCTTTGTGAGATGCTAAAAGCAAAATTCAAGAAAGAAATGTCCAATATATGAGTACAATCATACATTTAAATCTAATAAACAAATTATGAAAGTGTTAGGTACAAAATCAACATATAAAAATCAGTAGGTTTTTGTTTATGTTTTGTTTCGTTTTTGGTACTGGGGATCGAACTCAGGTCTTTGTGCTTGCAAGACAGGTGGCAGAACCACTGAGCTAAATCCCCAGCCCAAACACCAGTAGTTTTTATATAGACCAAGAATAAACTAGCTGAGGGAAGAATCAAGAAAGCAATTGCATTCATAATGTCTTTTTTTCTCTTTTGTCATATATGGGATTGAACCCAGGTTCTTTGCTCTGAGCTATACCTCTAGTCATTTTTCCTAAAATTCAGATGCAAATACAAAAGACCTAGAATAATCAAAGCAATTCGTAAGTAAAAGAGTAATGCTGGAGGTATCACAATATGTAATTTCAAAATATACTACCACCCATAGTAACAAAAACATCATGATACTGGCATCAAAACAAACATAGAGACCACAGGAATAAAATAGAGTTCAAATAAATCAATCCCCAAAGCTACAGCTGTGATTGGATGATGGATCCCAGGAGGATTCCTTCCAGGGTCTTAGTGTCCTGAACAAAAATTGGGAAAGACACACAAAAAGGTAGTGGGGATGTATATTTATTTTAGATGGAAAAGAAGTGTAATTTACAGAGTAAGAGTAGGCTGGTGAGTAGACTCGCAGTAGCCATGAGGATAAAAGAAAATGCACCTTTTAAAGAAAGGAAGGTAGGACGTGGCTAAAACTGGCTGGGAAAGAAGATGTGACGAGATTTTGGAACACATGTGCAGAACAGTCCTCAAAGCCCTGCAAGTGGACTTCTTAAGAGAACTCCAGCAGGTTTTTAGTAAAATGACCTAGAAACATAAGCCTGGGGAGTGGGTCATACAAAAAAGACAGTCCCCACTGAGACTTTGCCACTGTGTTCTCTCTAGCAGAGTGGCCCATTCGCATGCTGTAGAGTGTACTTATTTTCTTACTTTTATTTAGCTGAAACTCACTATGCAGAGCCTGTTTTTTTCCCTACTTTGTTAAAACTTTGTTACTATCTGTACTTGTCTTGACCAACTCTTTCCTCAGAACACAAAGAACTTAGAAACCACCTCAAGGAAGAGACTCCAACACCCACAAACCCAGTAACATACCTGGCTTGGCCAGCAAGGAGCAGCACATAGGCCCTCTGGGTTTTGTTTGTTTCACTTTAAGATGCCATGAAAGTTTGTGTGTTTTTCCCAGCCATAGGAGGCCTACAGGTCCACTTGAAATTTATGTCCCCTTTTCTCCTGTCTCCTTTTTGATCACTCATTGCAGATACAAGTCATTGAAAAACAGCCAGAGAGCCTGTTTTTAACCCAGTTGCAAAACAAATGATTCACATACCATGGGTAAGACCTGGAGTTCAGTATGTTTACCTCATTTTTCTGTTCTCCAAGGTTCTTTGCTCACCTTTTTCACTCTTTGGAAGAAAAATCGCTGTTAGTGATGTGCTAGTCTGCTTCAGTAGCTGCCTAACCCACTTTACTTCTTTTGAGCATAAAGTCTAATCTTTACTTTTCCCCTAGGTGACCATTTCTTTTTCAGGGTCTCCATTTGTTTCATCACATGGCTTGACACCATCTTCTCTTGTCATGTGACTGGCCACCTGTTTTATACTGGCCACCTGAATTCCAACATGTTTATTTCCCTTTCTTGTTTCCTCTAACACAATGCAGGTAATTTAGAAACATATGCCTTAAAACCATGAGCAAAACAAAAGAATTCTAGTAAAGCTCAATTCAAGTGACTGTGAGTCATTCTTAACATTTAAAATTTTTAAAATTTATTTATTTTTGAATTTTTTTAAAAAGAGGTTTCCAGCTTCCCTTGACCTAATTAGCCAACAGGTAGATCCTGATGCATGGTGTATAAGACACTGGATTTTAGAAAACACTTCTTCCACTACATGTCAGAAAACAGGAATTGCTCTTAGTGTATCGACCTAAGGCTAGGACAAGAACTCTTCCCAGTGGCATACTTTTCAAAAAGTTACATGGAGTGGCTGATGGTTGGCCACCCTATATGAGGGCAATAGCAGCTACAACTGTGCTAACAGAAACCTGCAAAAGTAACTCTAGGACAGAAACTAGAAGTTCTGACTTCCCATCAGTTCAGAGAAATTTTGGGGACCAAATGTTACTTGTAAGTAATAGGGGAATGCCTTTCCAAGTACCAGGCCATGCTCTTAAGACATCCCCGAGGTTATTGTAAAAAACTTGGACTACTCTTAATTCTGCCTCAACTCCACAGGCCCAGAAGTTAGACACTCTTGTGTACAAATTTTCTCTCTGACCTAAGCAACCAGGCAGGACATCAGTGACCTGCTCCTCCAACAACCTGAGGAACTGTGGTTCACTGATGAAAGTAGCTTTGTCCAAGAAGGACATCAAAAGTCAGGTTATGCAACATGTCAAGTTTGCAACCTGTTATCTAGACCAAACTCTTTCCCCTAGACATCTCTGCTCAAAAAGCAGAGCTCATAGATTTTACATGTGTATTGATATTAGGAAAGGGCTAAAAGCCAAAAGCTATACAGATTTCAAATATGCCTTTCTAGTTCTACATGTCCATGCAACAATCTGGAAAGAAAAAGGCTTGCTAAATACTAAGTGATCATCTATAAAGTAAAAGCAGCAATTGCTGAAGGCAGTCATCTTCCCAAGCAGGTTGTAGTCATGCATTACATGCAATCTTAAAGAGACATGCCTGAAGTCTGCTTGGGAAATTAAAATGCTGATAAATGGGCAGGAAAGGCAATCCTTCAGCCCTCAAGACCTTAGCCATATTCCCAGTTCCTGAGGAGCCATTATGCATCCTTAAGGGATGCAGTGACAAGCTATAGAAATCCTACATGAAAATTTGTCACTAGAATGTTCACAGGACTGAGGAGAAAGCTATTCCTGAGGACCTGTGGAAGACCTGAGGCTCCTCTTCAGAAAGCAAGACTCTAGGGTGCAGATAATTTGAATCACGAGTGACCCTAATTCACCACAGTCTAAAGGGACACCTGTTTTTTGTTGTTGTTGTTGTTGTTTTTTGTACCGGGTATCGAACTTGGGTCCTTGCACTTGCAAGAAGGCAGACAACAGAACCACTGAGCTAAATCCCTGGCCCCTAAGGGACACCTGTATTGAGGCTCCTGTTTTCAATCAGATCCACTATGTGGGTTATCTTGCTAAGGCAATGCCTGTAGGGATCTAATTTATCTAATCTCCCTGTTTTGTTTTTTCATAAGAAGAGTGGAAATCTGACTTGCTCCTCAAATTTGGGCTCTATTACCCCGATATAATAGCAAAGTTCACTAATTCTTTTAAAATTGTCTTCTAAGAAGAGTTCTCTTCAACCTGCCCAGTGAGCCACAACACCCTAAAGTAGTTGGAGAGTGCATGATCCCCAGTAGGCAGGGTCTATGCCCCTTCTGCCTCAAAGAAGCTGTAGAAGACAGAGACCTCCACTCCCTCAGCAGCCCCTAAGGAAATATGGGGGGAGGCGTCTTTCCAGGGGAAATAAGACAAGAAACTAGGATGTGGGTTAAAATGGCTAGGAAAGGAGGCCTGAGAAGATTTCTGAACATGAGAGCAGAATAATTCCCAAAGACCTGCACACAGACTTCTCGTAAGAACTCAGGCATAGTTTTACTAGTACAGCTGAGACCTGATGTCAGCCCCATGAGTGGATGATGCAAAAAAGTCTACAGTGAGTTTTAGCCACTGTGTTCCTTCTTCCACAGACCCCCCCCACGCATGCCCGAACACACACAAACGTGCTGTAAGGCATCCTTATTTTCCTACTTTTACTTGTTCCAAACTCACTCTGCAGAGCCTGTTTCTTTTACTAGTTTAATAAAACTTTGCTACCCTTTGTGTTTGTCCTGACAAATTCTTTGCTCAGGACAGAAAGAACCTAGAAACCACCTCCAGAAGGAGACTCCAGCATCCCAAAACCCAGTTACATAGTATACCAAATTCCTGGATTGGCTGCTTTCTCTTGTAAACAAAGTGTTGGGACAGATGTCCAACAAAAATTCTCTTGGTCTGGCACAAGATTTAAACTGAACTTGAATAGTACTTCAATAGCTGAAAAAATAATACTGATGAAACAAAGTAGAAGAAATAAATATAGGTGAAAAGGAGACAATGACAATTATAAATTTAAAAATGAAAGTATCAGCATCAGAGCAGCTTAAATTTTTTTTTCTTTCTCTCCTCCCAGAACACAATAAGCTTGGGGAATTCCCCTCTATCTTTCTGGGTTGCACATGAAAATTGTCCTCCTCCAACTGTGAATACACCACCTTTTAACCTAATCTGTAAATTAGGGCTTCATCTGTGCATCGATCACTATTTACTGTGAGAGAGCAGTCCTCCTTCACCAGCCCAACCATGATAGAGAATACAGATTGACAAATTCCAAGGGCTTCCACCATGAAAAGCACAAAAAGATCCCCACCTCCACATCATAAGGCACCTCTCTTAGGGCCTGCACTCCACACTTGAACGTGTACTGAAGATTCTGCCTCATGAACCCTTCTCATACCTCTCACAGACTAGTGTTTAAAATTCTTTCACTACAAGGGGAGTCAGTGAACCTGAAGACATTCTTTGTTTAGGGTAGGTGAGGTTTATCATCTTAGCTTCTGGAATCTCCTCAGACCCAGTGACAGCAAGAATCTACAAATGCAGTAGCATCGAATTAAAATACTTCACACAGCAAAAGAAATAGCAATGTGTGAAGAGATGGTATACAGAATGGGAGAACATCTTTGTCAGCTACTTTTCCAACAGAAGATAAACATTTAGACTGTATAATGAACTAACAATTTTTTACTCCAAAATAACAAATAATCAAGATAAAAATGGGCAAATGAACTGAACAGACTTTTCTGAAAACAAGAAATACAAATAGCCCATATTCAACATATTTAGCCTTCAGGAAAATGCAAATCAAAAGACACTGAGATCCCATCTCAGCCTGGTTAGAATGGCTGTCTGGAAGAACCTAAGGAAACAAATGGTAGCAGAATTGTGGGATAAAGGAAGCCTTACATACAAGTTAGTACCGCTGTTACCAGACAAGGTCCAAAGAAGTTCCTGAAGTGGGTATAAGGAACCTATCTCTCTCTTTTTTTGTAGAATAAGTTTGCAGGTTTGTTGTCTCCCACCATGAAAAAGAAATTTCAGGACAAGTCAACAAGTGGTAAGGAAAGGTTTTGTCAGGCCTGGCCTAAACCAGCAGGACAAAGCAAACAGGCTGCTTTGAGGAAACAACAGCAGCTTCCCAGTAAACAGCACAAACACACTCAAAACGAAGCCCATAACTCCCTGGCACCGAGAAGTCCGACGACTGTCTACACAGCAGAGCAGATACCCTTGGGCACCCGAGTTACAAACTTTACCCAGAGTCCTCAGCACTTCCTCGCCCACGTAAGCCTAATTCCTCTCTTAGCTCGCTGCTGACATCTCTTTCCTAGTGGTAGCCCATCCACCCACAGACAAAATCTTTCCCACATAGCTGCTAGAATCTCTAGATTCTAGGCACTGATTTTAGTCCCTGTTCAGTGGAATGAACTGTTCTTTCAAAAGCCTATTTTTTGACAAGTGGATTTATGTGTGCCATCTGTAACCGGTTAGCAGGCAGACATTAAAAGGTACATACTCAAAGAAACAGATCATAGGCCTTCAAGAGATTCCATTCATTCCTAGGACAGGGAATTCTAAGAGAGAGAGAGAACACAGTTGCCCAGAGCCGAATGGCCACTGTCCTTTTGTATCTGCCACTCCTCGAGCTGGTGTCAGGCTAGGCTTTCCCATCAAAAGCTCGCTCGAGTTGTCAGGAGAGAAACTGAAGACCCCTCTCTCGGGGTGCAAGTGCAGGGCATTGAGAATGATCCGTTCACCCGTCCTAGGATGCTGTAATGACCTTCACGCCTACTTCCCGAGCCAGCTTCGCCCACCTCTAATTTTGCCTCAGTCCCCCTGAGAGACGCACATCCTCGCAGCGGGGCAGTGGAGTTCCGCATCTTCACACCGCTTCTTCTGATGGAGGGCGGTAGGCCCTACCTACTCAGGATTATGTGCTCTCTGACCGCCTTGGGGTTTTTGCGGCTCACCCGCTGAATTAAAGAAGAATATATTCGAGACAGTGCGGTGGAAGTTAATGCTTATAAAGAGCCCAGGGAATTTGTCAGACAGATATTTCGTCTGTCACGCTGGGGAAGCAGAACCCCCGTAGGAGAAGGGGCAGGTCGGATTTCCATGCTTCCTATGGAGGGGAAAGTATGGCATAGGGCAGTGCTGGAGAAACTATGACACGTGGGCCGCAGCTGGCTGTTATCATTGAAGCTCTGAAAGCCTTCCCATCACTGGCACAGAGGCACGTTAGATGAATAGTCAAGAGCCTGAAAGCCCTTGCCTTAGCAAGATTACGCACATCATGGATCTAATTAAAAACAGGAGTGTTAGTACAGGTACCAGTTTAAGCCAGGGTGAATTAGGGTTATTAGGGTTTCCACTTATCTGCACTGGAGCAGCACTGGACTTGTGACTTTTAAAGAGGGACTTCAGGCTCACAGAAGTAGCTTTCTTCTTTGGGATGGTCTGGGCATGGCAGCCAAAAGCCCAGAGCGGGCAAGCCTGGCAAACACGTTGAGTAAACCCTGCTAATCTTAGTCCTGTAGAAATTCAAGTGGCCATAGCCCCTGCAGGGCTTTTATAGCTTTCCACTGCATCCTTTGAGGAAGGATGAGTTTAATTGTTCCTCAGGAAGTGAGAAGAAAGCTTGGATTTTGTGAATCTGTAAGCCTACCCTTCTTGTCCCATGACAGCTTTTTTATTTCTGAAGGAGACTTTAGACATGCCTCTTTGGGGCCCCTTCCGATGAGGGATAGCAACCTCTTTGGGAAGATATACTGGCTCTAGGAGGTGTAGAATTTTCTGTTTGTGTTTCATAAATGATTGCTTGTTAGGCAGCAAGATCCTTTTTCTCCAGTTTGCTGCATGAAAATGCATCATTAGAAAGGTATTTTTGACTTGATGTTAATGGCTGAGTAATGGCCCTGAGCGCTGCCTTTTAAGCAGAGGCCTTGGGGAGAAGGTGGCCTTAACAACCTGTTGTGAACTGACAGCTACAAAACCTGCCTTCTGAGGTGCTTGTTGGACAAAGCTACTTCCATCATGGACTACACCTCCTCAGGGTCTCGCAGGGGCAGGTCACTGATGTCCTGCCTGTTTTCATAGGTTTAGGAAATCACTTGGTCATAGGAGTAGCCAACTTTTGAGCATGAGGGCATCAAAATGAAGAATTAAAAGTAGTGCAGGTTTTTATAGTAGCCTGAAGGGTATCTAAGAAGCATGGCCTAGTGTAGTCCCGGTAGGCAAAATCTGCTTTTGCTTTTGCCAGAATTGGTGGAAACCAATTTTGCCAGTAAATCCCTTCCTACTAAGAGAGTAGGAGACTGTGGGACAATAAAAACCTCACAGTTCAGTATCTGACTTTTGAAATGACAAGTCAACTAGGAGGAGAGAAGCGCAAGTTAGGGCTCCCCTCGACCCCAATTGTTGCTACAGATCTAGAGGAACTCTTTCCCGAGAAGGGAGTTAAAGTGGTGGCCAAAGGAACGGAAGCTTCTTCCCACCAAATCCAGCGTTACTCAGGATTTCTTGCAGAAATCCCTGTCTGTGCACAGGGGTCTTTCAGGTTTCCCCAGGCCTATTCAGTCCTCTTTATCAGAGTGAGAGGGGAGAGTTTTGCCTGACCTAGCCCCTCTCTGGGAGTAGGGACAGTCACTCTCCGGTGCCAAGAGTCAGGCACGAGGGTTACCTGACATGGGAAGCAGGGCCCAGGCAGACGCTTGGAACATTCTCCTGTGCAGAGTCTGGTTTTCCCTGAGATCTCGATCGGCCCTGGGTTTTCCCTTGCACAACTTGGGTGAATTTAAAGCCATACCAGCTGGAACAGCTATCATTTCGGTCTGGCTTTTTTCCTCGGCCCTTTTCGTTTCACCCTCATCTAGATCCTGGGTGTTGAACAAAGAGGAGGCCATGTCCACCAACTGGGGCATATTTGAGAGTACTGGGTCTCTCTGGAGAACCAGCCTCTGGACAGAAACAGGTGGGAGAGAGCTCCTAAGAGACAATGGCCATCCGAGGACAGAATCATCAGAGGGGTCACTCCCTTCTTCCTCAGAGGCCACTAGAAAGCCATAGCATTGGGGCGTTTCCAGAGATAAAGAACCATCAAAGCCTGAACATAAGAGATTTTACTCCACTTTCTATCCTCTATGTAGAAATGATTTACCTAAAGGGCCCAGGATTTAGCTCAGGTTCCACTGCCTGCCTCGCAAGCGCAAGGTCCTGAGTTTGATCCCTGGTACCAAAAATATAAAAATAAAAAAAAAGAGAAAGAAATGATTTACCTAAAAAATAATACCATAATTTAGACTGTCGTCCTGTTCCCATCTCTCACCACTCTCTGGTTCACGTGAGACCTAACAGTACAGACAAGGGTGGGGTCCACCAGGCTCTCTCACCTTCAGTGTAGTGTTCTTCCCAAGTTTTAAGTACACAGCCTCATGGTGAGCTACAGAGACGCGATATCATACACATCTACCGATCCTATTACTCAGTTATAAAGAACAAAACTGCCGTTGGCAGGAAAATGGATGAAACCAGAGACTGTTACGGTAAGTAGAATCAACCAGATTCAGAAAGATAAGTTTTGTATGTTTTCCCTGACATGTAGGATCTAATAGAAAAACAAACAAAAGCACAAAATAGAAGACACTAAGTAAGGGAGTATTAGATAAGATGACTGGAGTAAAGGAGAATAATGCAGGGGATGGATAAAATCAAAATACATTGCAGGTGTGTGTGACAAGTGGTGCCACCTGCCGCGCAATCACAAGATCCTGAGTTCAGTTCCAGGTACAAAATAATAATAACAACAATAACAATAATGTACAGTAATAAGTATATACATTTTTAAAATAAGGAAAGGAGAAGGATCATGTGAAAAACAATATAGCTTTGTGAGTCATCCTGATTATTTCCAAAGCCTAACTTGGCATTCTTAATTTCCTTTGAAGTTTTTTTTAATTTTCCTCTTTTTTGTCTTTACACTTCCCAGAGTTCTCGCCTTTTCCTAAGTATCTGCCTTCATCCAAATATTATTTCTTCTGTTACTGTAATACCCTTATTGGAATACTAAAAACCATGTTTTTCTCTACTTTCTATTTCCATTTAACTATCCAGTGTTTTTGTTTGTTGTTAGGTTGGTTGGTTTGACCGTTTGGGCACAGAGGCTTGTATGTCATACATTTTTTCCTATAATAGACAGCATTTAACTGTTCAGCTGGTTCTTTTCATTTAAAATTCCAACCAATTAGAGTACCTCAATGGGCAAACTAATTTCAAATTTAAATTAAATCTAGAAATTAAAAATAGTTAAGGAGTGGAAGAGTCACGTACAGAAGCATGTAGGAGTACACTTTCTTGAGAAAATGTGTCTATATATAACTAACTTCCTATGATTCTTAAATTTTAACTTCCTTAATCACCATTATCCTCTGGTTTACTTCCCATGTTGATCCCACATCGTTTGTCATTAAAAGATAGAGCTTCTAAACTTTAAAGGACCCATTCACTCGGAGTATTTTTAAAGTTATTTTAATGGCATGTTCTGAGATCTGCCATCTCTTGTTCTCCTTTCTGGAGTGCTTACACATCGTTCGACTTCAGCCCTTCTCCTAATCGTGTCTGCTTAACGAAGGTTCCTTTTCTACAGGTGAAGAATTTCTGGAAATGTTTGAAAGCTGGCCTCAAGATGACAGCCCTTGTCCTCCACTCTCACTCTGATCCACTGTGTCCCATTCGTGGCGGTGGGGTCTGTCTCTCCTACTCTCAGTGCTTATGCAGATATTTAAGTATAACTGTGGGTTTATGTGTCATATATGTGTACTGATTTCATTGAGTATGATAGCTTTTTCCTGTATTTTCATTCTCTATCAGTTTTGGAGTTTTCAAGGTAATTGAGCAAAGGAGCTAAGCTGCATTTATTGTTTTTGCTTTTTTTTTTTTTTTTTTTTTTTTTTTTTTTTTTAGGCTTTTTGAGACAGGGTCTCACTATGTAGTTGAGACTGACCTTGAACTCACTACGTAGCCCAGGCTGGTCTCAAACTCTCAGCGATCCTCCTGCCTCAGCCTCCCAAGTGCTGGGATTACAGGTGTGCGCCACCACTAAGCTGCATTTATGACGCTATTAAAACCCTTTCCTTGTGGTTTTATTTTATACTGCAGCTTAATTTAACATATCAAACCTCACCGATGCTATGTCTCAGAGCCTGTAGAAGCTGCCTTATTCCAGATACCAGAATGATGCTCCCTGAAAACCATCCAGGAGCTCAGAGCTTAGAGCTGAACCTGGCAACAGTTACACATATGCACAAGCAGGGGCAATGCTGAGTTAGCTGAAGAAATATCAATCTTCAGGTATGAGAATTACTCCTGACCATGTAAAAGGATGCTGTTGCTGAATACTTTATCCAAAAGTTAAGATACAAAATTATAGTTTATGTGAATACAGAACACTGAATCACCATCACTGACTTATTTTTGATATCTGGTACATCTTTCCATTGGTAGAAATCAATCAAACCATGAAACCCTTCCATTAAGATTATGGTCATTATCTTTGATAATAACAAGTAGGTCTAGTTAGAAAGTTTTTCCGTTCTCATTTTTTTAATTGGAACCTTGGTATGCTGAGTTATAAAAATACCAGTACTTTTCACAAGGCAAGTTTTCAGCAGTTGAAACAGAGCTTATAAGCTTGAACAATTGCTTTACTTTCTTCCATCCACAAAAGGCAGACAGTATGAATCTGTTCCATGAGCTCTAACCTGGATTTTAATGGCTTGAAATATACTGAAATTCAAATGGACACAACACAAAATCTTTGTCTTGAAACAATCTACGAGGTTGGGCAAGCCTTTGGGTCAAGCCGAATATGAGAATATTGTGGTTTATTAAAACCTCTCATGCTATAGAAGTTCTGCAGGTAGATTTCACTTTCATCAGAATGAATCTTCTAAAACCATGTCACAAGTGCTAGTGTGGTGGTGAAACACTTCAACTCGAGTCACTGCTGCGTAGACCCATGTTCAAAGTCAGCAAAATCTCTTCCATTGCTCTGGTCGAAAAAGTGCTGAAAACCATCAAGGTTGATGAACTTTATCAAAGGCAAGACCTTACATTACTGCCTGTACACAGATGTCCATAAAAAGTAAAAGTATAATATTAAATTAATTTCTACTGCAGGGAATTTTATTGGCTTTTAGAAAAAATGATACTCCATTGAAATTCAGAAAAGTTTTGCTTTTTTCTGAGTGAAGGAAAAGCCCATTTTCAGAACACTTCTATAGAGAGATTTATTCATAGACTTCTTGGATATTTTTGGCCATATGAATGAGGCAGATCTTCTGAATCAAGTCCTTGAATTAACTGCTTTGAATGATACTGAAACTCCGTGGAGACTTCTGGATAAACTGCTATTTCAGAAGAGCCTTCTCTTGGATGCAAACAACTTTGCAAACTTTCAAATTTTGGAGGAAGAACTTCTGAAAAACAGTATTTTAAAACAGCTGAGCCTGTGAATTTTTCTGCCATCAAGAAATTTCATATAAACGCACACATTTCACTGCCCAAAAAAGGTTTTGAATTCCCTTTCTTACTATCAGAGATTGCAATATTTTAACATTTTTAAATTATTTAACTCTCCTGAATTTAACTCCTTAGATATTTTGGAAATTATTTTGTTATATTTAATGAAGGAAAAATATAATTAATTTCTGCTTAAATAGCAAGTGCTCTCCAGTCTATCTGCTGAATAACTTTTACTGTGTTTTCAGATATTAAAAAAATTGTGTATCAAATTATATGGTAAAGATATATCTACTATTTTCTTATATGAAAAAATAGTAACAAAGAAGGAAGGGTAAAAGGAAAGACAAAAATGAGGGAAGAGAGAGGGAGGAAGAGCATTGGGTATTTTGTTGAGGAATTTTACATGAACTGTCTGTAATTCATTGTTAAACTAACCAAATGTTTTATTACTTCTATGAATACATTTTACAAATTAGAAAAGTGAAGTTCAAAAAGTGAGTAGTTAATATTTTTGGTTGGCAAAGAGATTTGCTCAGATAAATGATTATGAAGAACTAAATTAGCATGGAAGGAAATTGGGCATAATCCATTCTGTGTGTACACACACACACACACACACACACATC
>NW_022900914.1:3784370-3788535 GCF_012274545.1 Fukomys damarensis | reverse complement strand
ATATATATATATATATATATATTATTCCTCTGATTTAAAAAATTTAAATTTTATGGAGACAAGGATTGAATATGAGCTTTTACTAACTTAGTAAGTAGCATGGTGCCTAGTGCATCATTCATATTAAATTAAAATATCAAGTCCTTGCTCCTTCTGGCCCCTGTGGCTATCAGTATGGGTTGTTCCTCACAAGAAGCCAGGTCTGGATACGCCCACTGCCACCATCCACTTAGTAACCCAGTTTTACAGCATTTCAAGGATGAAGAATCTTTATTTCTTGTTGCTATAATAACCCAGCCTCTCAAAGAGATGTCATGCTGGTGGAGATATTTAGTCAGTCAAAGTGGTATTTTAGAAATTATATGTTTTCATTTAAAATGAAGATTTTTATTGAAAATTTGTGTTGCCCAAAACTTTTGAACAAAACTCTCCTACATTTCTCCAGTGAATCGCCATTTATGTCAGGAATTATCTTGACAAGTCTTCTCAGATGCTCTCTTTTGTCAGCCATATGGAAAACAGTCATTCCTGCGAGAAAACATCCACCTGCCGCGTGACCCAGCACGTACCTCGGTGCACCGCCTACATCAAAACATTTAGTTCTTAATATATTGTTAGATGTAGTTTTTAAACAACACTATGCCACAAAAATATTTCACACACAAAAATATTCAGTCAATAAGAAATGCTTTATTTCTAGTTGTGTGGGCTTCAAATATGGACCAAATAAATAAAATAGCATGAAAAACTCCTATGTGCCGCCTACCCAACTTTAGCGATTATCAGCAGCAGTGGGTTATGATTTTTGTCTCTATTCTCCCCCACTTCCTTGCTCCCTACATTGGTTTATTTTAAAACAGACTTTAAGCATCATATCACTGCACTAGTAAATGCATAAGTATGCATCACGGAAAGATGAGGATTTACAAAGAAAAAAGACAAAATGCCACACTCATATCAACTTACTTTGAATAACTCTTTAATATAATCAGCATTCAGTGTGCAAATATCCCTGATAGGCTGTACACGGTTGTTTCGGTTTGTTAAATCAGCATTCAAATTCCTCATATTGAATTTGGTTGATTAGTTTACTGCATCTCTTATTATCTCCCCATCTCATTTTATTTCTCCCCTTGTTATTATTTTATAGCAGCATTTCAAAAGGTTCACCATTTTCCACTCTGGCTGTAACACAATTTATTCAGACATTTTTCTATTATTGAGCATTTAGCTTCATTTCCAATTTTTCTCCTATTAAATAACATTCCAATGAATATGCATATAGATAAACCCTTGAGCACACCTAGAATTATCCTATTAGGATAAATTCTTAGAAGTAGAATGCCTCGTGGCTCTTTTCTTAAGATTCCGATTCCGCTTGTCAAATCACTCTTCAAAATGATTGAGCTAAGTCATACTCCTAACAGCAGTACCCGTGTCTTTGCCCTCACCTTCATCTACTGCGTAATATCTTTATTTTAAATATTTGCAATTTGATAGACCAAAAAGATATCTTGCTGTTTTAATTTGCATTTTTCAGACTAATCACAAGAAAGAGTGTCCTGAATCCTTGAATCTTTGTTCAGTGCTTCTTGCAGCCGTAAAACCACTTTCTGGTAAGTCCGAAAAAGAGACAGATGTTTAATGATAAGACCTTAAAAAAAAAAAAAAAAAAGACTGGAGTTGCAAAGCTTAAGAAGAAATTCTAGTACTTATGAAAACTTCAATGTATGTATTGTTTCTGTCTTGTGGTCAATTTAAGCGCTTTTAAAAACATTCTTTCCCCTAGTGGGTTGCTCTGGAATGCTGCCGATGTTCAGCTGGGATATACCTTCAGGGCTCTCCCTCTGCATCATTCAGAGGACCCCAAGAATGCATGACCCCAAAGCACTCTTTGTCACTAAAGTTACATGTCATATTATCACCAAACTGTCACCATGACTTGCTTCTGGGGAATATGGGCTAAAACACAGTCATGCCAGGGGGGCAAGAAAAGACTTTTTTCTAGAATATGGGAGAAGTGGCCAACGGAAGATTAAACTTTTTTCTCTGCAATTTGTGGTCATTAGAGTGTGCCTTTTGTGAAGTACCTGCTCATTTGCCTTGCCAATCTGTGAAAGATGAATGAATGAAAGAATAAATGATCACATTTTGGGTACAGTCTTTCAACAAGTTACGAATCAACCAAGTTGCACTGTCCTTTAGCCTGTATTTCATTTCTAGTCAACTTTTATTTCAAGAACTATCCAGTCAGTGGCCATCTATTTTAAAGGAAGCTCTTACATTTAACTTCTTTCTCAGAATTCTTCAAAGCAACTTAAATAGCCAGGGTCTTGCCTTGCGTACCCTTTAATGCAAGCCGGGCAAGATCCCACTGGTGGGAAAGGCAACTGACCAAAGATCACAGACTTATTGATTGTGAGTTTACTTCTTTTGCCATTGTATAGAGAACAGATCCCCCTTCTGAGGAAGACTTAACCGTGTGTCTTTCATTTTTTGGGGATTCACTTCCTCTCATCAAAAGCCTTCTTTCACCAGTCATCTCTTCTGTCTTAGCTCATCATTCTCACTGAGAAGGAAGGCAGTAGCAAAACACACCTTACTCGAATAAGAAATACATTTTCTGTTCTTACAATGCTTAACTCATACACAGAAGTGGTGCTTTTTAGAAAAATGTAGATTTTGAAAACTACAAAGGGCTGCAACTAATCTCTTTATACACTCAAATGGGACATTGTCGACAGCATCTTTTATATAATAAAAGATGACAGCAAGAGAAAGACAAAAAAGTAAGGAATGAGAAGAGAGATAATAGGGAGTTGACAGGAATCTTTTGCTATCATTTTTTATTGATACATTTGTGCATATTTTGAAATCAAATCTGTTTTTGATTCATCTTTGCATTGGGTCGTGATACCCTACATAAAATTTAACATCTTTTGTAAAACAAAGGAAACAACAGAACAGAGATAATCTACAAAATAAGATAAAATATTTCCAAACTAACCATTTCACAAGAAATTAATATTCAGAACATATAGAGAACTAAAACAGCTCACTAGAGAAAAAGAAAGAGCCCAATTAAAGATGAGCTAACGATTTGAACAGATATTTCTCATATGAGATAATTCTTTATGTCCTATAGAGCGGCATTTTTTAAAATCGTGTTTCAAGAACCTTTTGAAGTGTGGCTGTTAATTGATATGCATGGATATTATTTTGTGGCTATATATATTTTGGAAATACTTGTTAAATTGCTCAGGTTTACATCTCTATGTGCATAGAAATATAGGTATATATAGATATATATAGACATATATATTAAGCTCTCTGAGACATTTTGCATTGATGCAGCCTAACTTAATTTGACCAGTTTCTCAAATGTGTTTCACTATGTAATGACACATTTTATTTTACTGAGTGCCTACTAATATTTTCTGTAGTTTCTTCAAGATGAACTATGGTAGAATAGCAGTTATCTGGAGTGGCAAATCAGAAAATGTACTAAAAGTGGTATTGTTTTTTGGTCATTTTCTTAACCCCTGTATGCTCTCTCCCGGCCTGTCTACCTCCAGTCTCTGTAGGTTCGTTAACTGTAAATGTCTGAGAGCTCCTTTAACATAAAGTCCTGTATAATACTCCCAATTTTATGCACTCTCTTTGAAATATTTTTTCTCAGTTTCATTAGCAAATTCCCATGCATTCGTTAATATTCAACTCACCTGACTGCTATTTAACCCTCACCTATCATATTCCCAAATATTACACTCTTTTTTATCCTGGATTCCATAGGCCAAATTTACCAGTTTTAATATTCAATCTATACTATAATATCTAAATATTTATCTCTTTTTTAAAAGATTGTTTTCTTTTTGAAGTCAGGGAGAACATTTTATTAATATTATTTTACACCTCCCCTCAACTAACACAGTGTTTGGCACACGACTGTTTTATAAGTTAGTTAATTCTCTCACCCAATACATTTTTTCATTGAATTATAAGAAGCACAAATAGCTGCGACCACCCGGCGGTGTGCGCGTGAGCTCCCGGCCTGCGCGGGAGCTCCCGGCCTGCGCGACAACAGACCAGGAAGGCCCCAAAGACCCCGGAGGGGGTTTCTCCAGCTGCCTGTCTGCCTGCCTGCCTGCGACCACCCGGCGACGTG
>NW_022900914.1:3746305-3778996 GCF_012274545.1 Fukomys damarensis | reverse complement strand
GTAGGGGAAGAACAAAAAGGGAAAAGAAAAAAATGTGAGAGAATGAAAAGATGAAAATAAAGTGTTTGTAGATGGGGAGGGGAGGAGGGGGTGAAGGGAGGGCAGAGGTAAGGGGAAAAAATGAGAATCAAGACTTGCCATGTAAAGGTACATGATCCCAACAATGAATGTAACTGTACTGTATCCCTAAAATGTACCAATAAACTCAATAAAATTAAAAAAAAAAAGAAGCACAAATATCCTGCATCCTGTCCTCAGTGTGCATCTTGCAATATCCAAGGCTGCATTATTTCCTTAATGAGAAACAACAAGGATTCTCCAAGTATTCCCTGTGGAAATGATGAAAAGCCTGCTTGCCTAAATGTCTGGGTCATTCTGTCAATCTGGCTATGAGTGGAGCCACAGAACTATAAAACGTCCAGGAATAAGTCGAATCATACACTTCTTCCACGCCCTCTCTCCATTTATTGTGGGATATTTTTGTAGTCTTCCAAAATATTTACATATGTAAGTTTAACTGTGCATATTTTTGGATCCACAGAAATGCAACAAATCTATATAACAAAATATCAGATTGTCAGGAATTCATGACCCTGAAGGTCTCTTAAAGATTATGGACATTTTCTAACACTGTCCTCATAGGGGACAGAGGTGGCAGTGTGTTCAAGTACGTGGGTATAGGAGTGATGCCAGGTTCAGCTCTCATACAGGCAGCAGTTCATGCGTCTTACACTCTTCCTAAATTACTCTTTAATAATGGATATCGCATGCCAGGGAATGATTAAGAAAATCACCCAATGTGTTGCTTTCTAGTCACTGTATCATCAAGGGGCGCTATATCTGATAAGTCACAAATAAATCCATAGTCTTTGTTGCTCTTCAGCTGTCATTATTAACTCAGACATTCATAAGCCTGATTCCTACCTAGAAACACTCCTTTTTTAATTATCTATGTTGAGTTGTAGGCACTGTATCTGAAGATATAAAAATAACGTACGTTGTGTGAATAATGTTATTATGTCCGTCTGGAATCTGCATCATGAAACAAAAAGAATTTCATGAAGTTAGAGTAACTGACACTCCTTCTGTGAGGTTATTAATTTAACTACTCAATTTAGAACAATTCTAATAGCCAATCAGCACTGCGGATTTATTTCCATTTATTTATTTACCCATCATGGCATTCAATCAATTATGCAGTAAAAATAGGTATTGAATGCTTATTATGGGCATGGTGGTGCACACAACACACAGTGCTTTTCAACGCAGTCCTTAACATGGGGCTTTTGGAGCTCTGCACAGGACAAGGGCACAGATTTCTAGTAGCTTCATGTGTAAAAGTAATTCCCTTAAGTGACATCTTCAAAGACAGCAAACGCATCAGGCTTGGAGCAACTTGTGTAATTGCTCCACTGAGGGTCTATGTAAAATACAGACACTGTACTGTGCATGTGTGCTGTCTACTGAGGCAGGGACTGGGTCCGAGAGCTTCTGGGACACCTGAAGTCTTGCCGCCTTTAACTGATCGCATGTGTCCAGCACACAGCTAATCTGAAGACTAAGCATGAAAAACAGAAAGCAGGTCATTTCTAATTATATGTGCCTCATTTGTAAAACTGACAGTGATTAGAATATGTGGAGTTAAATAAAGCATCACCATCATTAATTTCACCTGCTCTGTTTGTTTTCGTGATGTGGCCATAAGACAATTTAGAGTTGCACACACAGGTCACATAATATTTCTAGGGGCCATCAGTTCTAGAGATGCTTTACGTCCATCGCAGCTGTTGCAGATTGGCTCACAAAACATCTCTTCCTACACCTATTTCTATAGTGGAAGGGCTGACACAAATGATCTTCCCACGACTCCTGTCCGTGGGGTATCTGAGATAAAGTGTGCCTAATGCTTAGAAGTACAAGTCTGAGGCAAGAGTAGGTAGGGACCATGAAGGAGTGGTACAAGCTGTACAGCATCCATTTTTCCGGTCTAGATCATGAGAAAAGTGACAAGGCTCTGTCCAGCAGCTGCGTCCATGGACCCCATGTGAACAGCCCACCGTCTTACTGGGGAAGAATAATCAACCCCTTGGTGACGCACTTTTAATCTGAAAGCTCGGCAATCAATCCCAGAATGTTCTTTCAGTCTTGTTAACAACTGCATAAGGCCCTATAGTCTATAACAGATCTGTTTCTTCTTAAATGAACTATACTTGATTCTAATCCCTGCAACTGAGTGCTTCCCAGGGTAGGATTGAGAGTTCAGGCATTTCCCAGTTAATATTAAACGTATAACTGACTTAATGAACACATGCAGACAGATCACTTGTCAATATCTGTTTCACCATTGCATAGTAGGAAAGCATTTCATAATTGCTAAATTTATTTATATATAATAAAAACATACAATCAAATGACTTGAAATCACATAGTACCTTGAATATTATCATTCAAGCCTTGTTATGATTAATAAGTCTACGGAGAATTGTAAAAAGTTACATTATTTTCTTCGGTGCTTATGCCAATTCTTTTCTTAATAAATGAGTCATTATCTGTGTTTTGTGTCCTTCCTGGTGACCGAAATGTAACATCATCTTATTTTTTCCAGAATAAGTGCCATACACACTGCTTTGGACTTGACAGAATCAATTCAGACTTTATGAATAGAGTTTCAGATGAGGACAGACCCTGATCTGACCACCTAGAAGCTGTGGGATCTGAGTTTATCGTTGAGTTCCTGGCTTGGCATAACATCAAGAAATGCGAAATGCAAGAAATCTGTGAATGCTCCAAAACGGTCAGAACAAGGCGAAGACAGATGTAACTGAGCATCTGTAAGATGGTGCAAAGGACAGTCTGAGCTGTATCCAGCTCTGGTCTCCTCCCCACTGCTGCCAAGACCTTTAGGAGCTGCAGTAGTCTTGGGGTGATGTAATATAAGCCAGATCTCAGTAGATGTAATGGGATAAACAAACACAGAGACAAATAAACCTGGAAGCTTGGCTAGTTTCATTTTCCCAGATAATCAGCTCTAGAAGGGTACTTGGGATCGCCTGTCCTTTTCCAGCAGGCAAATTTTTAGCTTGCTAAATCCGTGGTGATCATAGTAACACCCAGGCTGGATGGACAGAAGAGATACACTTCTGTAATCGTTCTCAGACCTGTCTGTTTACACTCTCGTGACTTTCCCACTGGTGGCCATATCCTTCTTTTAGTCCTCTTCCTCACACTCATACTGTCCATTATCAGTGAAGCAAAAGGCTGAGTTAAAGAATGGCAAAAATGTTAGCGTCTAGTTTTCTTTTCTACTCCCGGGTGAAAGGTATAGTGAAATACTGGTGAAATACTTTGTGTTAGTTCCTGTGCTACTGAAGAATTGTTACAGCTTATTGTTGAATTTTGCTTCTTTATCCATTTTGCCAGTCTATTTCTTTTGATTGGTGAATTGTGGCCATTGACATTGATAGTTATAACTGATATGTATCGACTTATCTTTCTCATGTTACCTTTCTGTTGTTGGTTCATTTTTATTTTTCTCCCTCTCCCTTTAAATTCTTACCTATTGGATTTGCTCTGTTGGGCCTTATGGAGTTGTAACCTTTATTGTCTTTTCCTAGGATATTTTTAAAAATTGTTTGGAGTGCTGGTTTCGTATTTGTGAAGTTTCTCAGGTGTTCTTTGCCATAAAAGCATCTTATTTCTCCATCAATTTTGAGAGATAGTTTTGCAGAATATATCAGCCTAGGTTGGAAGTTGTTTTCTTTTAAAGCTTGAAATACCTCACTCCAGGCTCTCCTTGATTTGAGGGCTTGTGTTGAAAAGTCTGTTGTGATTCTGATGGACTTTCCTTTGCATGTAATCTGTTTCTTTTCTCTACCTGCTTTCAGTATTGTGTACTTCTGTTGGGTTTCTGGGATCTTGATTATTATATGTCTAGGTGTAGTTTCTTTATCATAACTAGTTGGAGTCTTATATCCCTTATTTATCTGTATGTCGAGTTCTTTTGCTCAGTTTGGGAAGTTTTCTGCTATTACTTCTGTGAACAGCTTTTTTATGTCATTTGTGTTTCCTCCCACTTTTTTGAGGACTCCTATTAATCTTATATTATTCTTTTTTGTGTCATCTAGGAGTTGATTCTCGTGGTCCCTTGCTATTTTTAAGAGATCTCTCTTTTCATAGTCACTGACCTCTCTCCTGTCTTCTATATCTGATATTCTGACTTAAGATTGAGTTAGTCTGCTATGTATCCTTGTAATAGAGTTTTAATCTTCTGGATATCAGTTTGAATCTGTTTCATGGATTCCATTTCTTTCTTATGTTGGGCCTTCATGGTTTCCATTTATTTCCTATGCTGAGCATTCATGACTTTCATCATGGTCCTGAACTCACCTATTTTTTTATCTGTTTGTGTTCTGCAGTTTATAATCATGTCTTTTTCTGGAAAAGTATTTCTGTTTTAAATATTTCTAGAGCCTCACTCACCTGTTTTTTACTTCCTGTGCTATCAGTTCAGATTGTACAGGTGGCTGATTATCAGACTTTTCCATGTCGTTTCTCCCAGAATTTGCCTTTGGTAAGTTGGAAAACTGTGTTTTGTTTAAATGTCTTTTCATTTCTATTATTGTTGGTGGTATAGTCCTTGGTTTCATTCCTGGGTTGATACTTCAATATTACTTATTGTAGATATCTTTGTTGCTTGTATTTAGAACCCTTAAGGAATGACTGCTTGTCAGAGGTGTCTTCCAGATATAGCTGACCTTTAGGATTTGAGTCTCTGATAACTCTGGGGCAATCTCATTTTTATTATACCAGGAAAGATAACTGATTAGATCAATCACAACACTAGCCCCTAATGATACAATCATCAACAAAAATAGAATCAAACACAGCTTAGAAATGACAATTTGTTGTAGTTATTAATCTATCGCCTTTAACCATATAAAACAAAATGAAATAGAAGACTAGCCCAAAATATGTTTATAATGAATCAATATAGTAACTTTACCCTTCTGGATCGGGACTTAAGAGTAAGGCCCTCTCACTATTATTCACTTCCACTCTAGCTCAAGGCAATGGCCTGTAAGACCCCCTGTGCCTCTGCAGTGTAGCTGAGGGATAGGTGTAGCCAGGAAGCCAGAGGTGCAGGGGTGGGGAGGCTGAGAGGTTTGGGTTGGTTTGGGTCGTTGGAAGCACCCACATGGCTCCAGTACTTTCTAGTCCATTGGTGTCGCGAGGCCTAGGTGGGGGAAAGGCTTGTGCCAATGGCTTCACAAGATCCCAACCTCATGGTCTTTTTTGTTCACCTCTCAAGTCATACTCCACATTCCTCTTTTCTGTACCCTGGAATCTTTTCTAACTTCCAGACATTCAATACTCTATAAGCCTCTTTTAAAAGTCTACCCAATTCATCCCTCCTACCTCTAACAACTGAACATTTTTTCTTTTCTGCCCAGACTCCTATTCTCCACTCACATGTTTTTAAAAACAATGCTAGGAAGAAAGTAATACTGTGTAATCTTCTTAGAATATGGCTGATTTTTTTAGATACTAGGATCTGTCACTCAGTGTTCTCAGAGACTTAGATATGTTTTACTATAAACACTGTAAAATGAATTCCTACTACCCATGGTGAGAGGTGGGACTAGACCCCTAAGGTTCTTTCAATCTCTACAATTGGAAGTTATGGGTAACCTGAAGTCTGCTCAGCTCCGGCAGCGTAACATATGTTTTGAAGCAGAAGGTTGAGGTGATGAATACAGAGCTAGGTTCTGAGGGCCCTTTCCCAGCTCCGAAGCTGTTGGAGGCAAGACAGATCATGTTTCTATTGCTATTTCCACACCTGACTTAACACAAGCCCTGGGAAGACAATAATATATCATCGTTTTTCTTAGTCAGGGTCAGATAAAGTCTATAAAGTTCACAAAAAGCCAGGGTTGCGGTCATTTTTCTCTTCTCAGTGTACCACCCGAGTCTCTGGGAGTCTGACTCAATTATAATGTAATTTAGTGTCAGAGAAGAAGACATCAGGGCCATCACTGAAACTAGAATAGAGTTGTTTTCTGAGATATTGGCATTTGTGGACAGCTAAGCCCCTCAGGGTTTACATGGCTATCCACCCAACTCTTAGCTTTTGGTTGAACTTGCTCTGTTTTGACAGCAGTCCACTGCTGCCGTCATCCACAGGGATACACTAAGGACTTTGGATGGGGTGTGGAACTTGGTGCTGTGGTTCTGCTACAACAGTAGTGCAGTTAGACTAGAAACAGGAGGGATGATGTGGCAAGGAGGTTATCCAAAATGAGGGTGTTATTATACCACAGAGCGACTAAGATTTCCTTCTTCAGAAAACATGTCATTTGTCTCTTTCCAGCCAAGGAACCACATGCCAATAATATCAGATGTTATCCAAGGCCATTTCTTTAAGAAATGAGATGGGCAAAGTGTTTTTTACAGTTTGGCCCAAGCATTACCAGGCACTGGCCTGGGCTTGGGGTTACTGCATTCTTGTCCCTCTCCAGAGTGATGTGAAATTAGAAGACAAATGACAACAAAACTCACTTGTCCTGGGTTTCTGTAACTACCATAAGAATGCCTTCTGGTTCGTGTGGTGTAGGATCTGGAAACTTAGTTCAGACACCAGAATTCCCAACAGATGATGCTCATACTCAGTCGTCCTCATGTTCTGTCCACATCAGTACAATCTACAAGATAAAAATGCTGCCAAGACAAAAGCATTTATGGTGGTGTCGGGTGTCCTGCAGAGTGACCAAAGGATCTAGAGGGGGGTTAGTAAATCAACAGGTCTGTATGTAGAACATGCGATAAACATGAAGGCTTCTGAATGTTTTCACACAGGATTGTTTTAAAGAAAACCGGGAACCTCCTGAGAAAAACAGCCATAAAGTGCATCAAGAATAGTATTTAGAGCACTCTTTCCATACTGGTAAAAATAACTGTTTCCTTAGCGAACACAACATCACGCGATGGCCCAGTAGATAAGTGCACATGGAATGTCAGCTTCCCTTTTGGCTGAGAGCTCTAGGATGCCTTCCTAATGCTCCACATTCCCACCTGCTTTTCTCTCCCACCTCCAAGGTGACCGATGCATTGCCTGTATTTCCACTTGCCAAGGAGTAGGCAAGGGCATACGCAGAGCAGGACCATCTGGAGATACCCAGGGGCTTCACAAGAGACTCTGCAGCTATGCTGGACAGTTTCAGTGGAAACTTCGCATGCTATATAGAGCCATGTCTCGCAGATATGGAGTGAAGAGAGAACCAAAGAAATGTGCAGACCTACAAGTAGTACATTAGATCACTTAAATTTTAAATAAGATTCTCAGCATGAAATCCTTCTGCTGGATTCACAGGGTTAAATTGGTTCATTTGACTTCTTCCAATGACCTTCTAATTTCAAACACTATCCCCACAGTGTGAATGTGACTAAAGTCTGACGTAGCCAACCGCCTGATTCTAAGAATGAACCCCGAATATGCCCAATCTTGTCCGAAATCTGAGATATCCTCCCTACCAGCCTAAGTAATCTTATGTCAAGCATTAAGAGCAAACAAGATTACTTATTTATATTTAAAGAAAATAAGTCTCTACTTACAAAAAACATTGCTCTGTTGTCATCAATCATCAAACAAGGTGGTATTAAGCCATTTTTTTCTTTTGTACTTAGAATTATTTAGAAATAAACCAAGAACGATGTTCAGAAAACCCAGACTTGACCTCAAATGCACTGTAAAGTTTCTAATTCTATTAAATGTGACCTTGTGAGCCACTGAAAACTTCTGAAAAATTACTATACTCCAAACCTCCCAAATACAGTACACTAGCCAGGGATTTAGCTCAGTGGTTCCACTGCCTGCCTTGTGAACGCAAGGACCTGGTTTCAATCCTTGGTACCAAAAATAAGGGGGTGGGGACAAATACAGTAGGCTAAATTTGTAGAGATTAAGAGCACTAACAAGTACTGCTGCTCTAGCAAAATACACAGGAATGGAAGAGTGTCACCCAAAGCCATTCTGGTCATGGTTGGCATACGTCCCCAGTTTAGTATTCGCCAGGGCCTCTCTGACAAATGGAGTTATTATCCACAGATGCTGTAAACATGAGTCAGGAGGGTATCATCAATAACACTGTGTTCTCTTTGTCCTCATTGTGTTTACAGATCTCGCTTTGAACAGCGCGTAAATACTTTGAGCATATTGTGGGAAACATGCCACTCATCTTATTAGCTCTCTCTGGCTCCGAGCTCTGACGCTGATCATCCCCTGACAGTGTTTGCCAACAACAAAAGAACCCTATCGATCACATTGCTTCCCTCATCGGCAGCCATTCTGCCCACGAATGCCTTGCGCCACTTGCCTGAGGTCAAATGTCACAGAACCACTTACAAGGGATGGATCCATCTGGTCAAGCAAAATATAGTAGTGTGAGTTTAACTGAAGGAAAATCCTTTGGTAGTGTGAATTGCTTACAATTTAAAATTTTACTTCTTGGCATTTATGAACAATCAAAATCAAAGCTTACCTTGTGAGCTCCAAATCCATAAAATGGTACTCACTTGCAATTTATTTTCTGAACACTTTACAGGATCCCGAATAACTTGGTAGCTGACCTATCAATCACTCTCAAAGTCAAGCTATGTGTGAAGAGCTTTCTCTGCTGGCATTTTCCTTCTGCAACAGAGGATCGCTATTGAAATTCCCTGGTAATTTTTCATCTGTGTGCTACTCTTCATTGCTTTTTTCAGTTCATTTTGGATAGACAGTATGAAAGGAAATATTTTTAGCTTAAACAGAAAAGAGCACTGTGCAGATTAAGAATTTAGGAATGTAACTAGGACATATATATCCTCCATGAAAAATTGAAGGTAGTTGTGGGATTATTGGCCAGAGGAAAATATTATTTGTGTTGGAAGGCCACGTAGAGTAGGTGCTAACTTCTAAAGACAGATGTCCCATGACTGTCTACTTGATACTTTATAGCCTCTACCCTGTTGCCTATAATTTGTAGGTTGTTTGTTACATTCTCCAAAGGGACTGACTGTCTACATCTGACCCAATCAGGAGCAGTTTTACTTCAGTGAAGAACATCCAATACTTTGGGTATCAGCAGCACCTCCAACCCCAAGTCCACCAACACAAACCATGAAAGATTCAGGAAATATCCCCCTTTCCAATCTCATTGCTATCCTTATATTAATAGACACACTTCTCTGATGAAGAAGTAAAAACAACAAATAAATGTATACAAAAATAACATCACTGGTCATTCAAGAGATACAAATTAAAACAACACGGAGATTCCATCAAACTCCAGAAAGAATGACTGCTGTCAAGAAATCAACCAATAACAAATGCTGCAAGTGGTATGCGGGGAAAGGAACCCTTCTCCACTGTTGGTGAGAGTGCAGACTGGTGCAGCCACTGTGGAAATCAGTGCAGACTCCTTAAAAATCTAAAACTAGAGGCTCCATTTGACCTTGCTATCTCTTTCTTGGAATCTTCCCAAAAGAACTAAAAGCATCCTACCACAGTGATATATGTGTACCCATGTTCATAGCAGCACAATTTCTTGTAGCAAAATTTAAGAAATAGCTCAAAAGCCAATGAACTGATGAATAGATAAAGAATACATGTTTTTTTAACACAATGGAGTACTAGTCAGTCACAAAGAAGGATACATTTGAGAAATTTTTACTAAATAGATGCACCGAGTGTCCATGCTCTAAGTAAAATAAATTGGACACGTGTGTAAATGAATACTGAATTGTGTCTTTGGTGTGAGAAGCTGGATGTGTAAATATAGACCTTTGTATAAAAGATATTGTGAACTAGGAATAAAATGTTCAAATTGGAAGGGGCACAAGTGGGGGATGGGGAAAGGAAGGAAGGGGAAAGAAACAATGAGGAAATAAAGATGAAATGGAAGCAAAGCTCTTGTGCATAAGAAAGGGAAGAGGAGTAGAAGAGAGAAGAGTGGAATGGGGAAAAACTGAGCACGATGATATATCATGTACAGCTACAAATTCTATACAGTGAATAAAGAGACGTCTTCCTGCAAGTGGGGACTTTGATTAAGAACGGGTATGGAAGCCGGGTGTGATGGTGCACACCTGTAATCCCAGCACTCGGGAGGCTGAGGCAGGAGGATCACTGTGAGTTCGAGACCAGCCTGGGCTACATAGTGAGTTCCAGGTCAGTCTCAACTACACAGTGAGACCCTGTCTCAAAAAACAAAAAAAAAAAACAAAAAAAAAAATTGGGATGGAAGAGGCTGCATCCCTAAAACACCACATTCAATAAAGAAAGTTAAATCACCTCAAGTCACAAATCTCACTGAAACAAAGACTTACAGGGAAACTACAACCTGACTGACCCAGCGCCCACTAGGGAAACACTTTGTTTCATGTGGATCCCCTGGTATTCTTTTCTCCTGGAAGCCACCACAACTTCAAAACTTTAAACATAAAATAATCACACCGATGTCCTCCAAGAAAAGACATACTTCTAAGGCCCTGTGTCATTTCCTGAGTATTTACTGTGTACTTGACCATTTTCTTTCACTTTGTCACACTCATTGCTCACAATTTTTCTTCATGGTTTTAACCATGCAAACCAATGTCCATTCATTTCTTGTGTTTTCTTCTTTGAGTTTTCCAGAAAGCCTTAGTTTTCAAGAAAGTCTTTTAGAACTACCCACACCCAGTTTGCACATTAATGTGATGGAGACGTGTCTGGCCTAGATTCTGGAGCACTACCTCTGTTGCTGTATTCATTCCTTCAGAAAATAAGCCCGAGCAAGGTAGACCATTTCCCTGGAATCTTTTAGTCAACAACAAAAAATAATCAAGGCTACCATAATCCCTTTCTTACCATGAGCATATTTTTGTCTTTTTTGATCTGTAAGCATTAATGCATTGAGCACCACAGCTCTAACCCCTAAAGGTGGAAAAGGATCAAGACCCTAGCTCCTGCAGGGAAAATAATAGGTGCTATTCTGGCCCCTGCAAACCTTATCTTCTCCATCTACCTCATCTCTGTCCTGAGGATATTTGGTAAATAATTGAAATAATTGCAGAGATACATACTGAAAGGCTCTTTGCAAATCCAGGGTATTATTGTTTCTATAATTAGGCCATGCGCGGTGTACAGAAATCTTGATTAGAGTACTGCTCTTTCAAAAGCTAATTAGTTTGCCCAACAATATGTTTCCTGGATGTGTTTCAGAGGATCGTTTTATATTTTCTTTTTACTCCTGTCTTCAGAGCAGATGAACTGAAGTGTCTTCAAGGAAAACTCAGGAGGGTGAAAGCCGCTGACAGAGGCCGAGGTGAGAACGTTTCCCGGAAGTGGTCTGGCGTGAAGTTTCCAGTTCCTGAGCACGGAGACCGGGATGAGGAACCGTGGGGAGGCCACTGGCTTGTCTCCCATCCCGTCAGAGGCAGAGAGCCCCCGAGTGCAGAGTTTCCTCTCTAGAAAGACTTGGGGATCCTTCCATTTCTGAAAAGCCCTTCGCTATCTCCTCCGATGGCTGCACGCCTTCCCTGACCTTCCAGGGACTCTGTGTCCACAGCACTTCTGTGACGTATGTTGTAATTATTCCTTTGGCGAGTCTATCTCTTGCACCAGGCCAGGGCCTTGTTATGGAAATGGAGTATGTCACCTTATCTCTACACTCAGTAGGAAGAAGGCAACAGGAAAACATGTGCTTATTCATTAACAAAATGACCCTATTGACTCCTTCTCAAATGAAATACTTATTCATAAAGCTTTCAGCACATTTTTAGGAAATTTATTAACTCCTGCTTCTTAAAGCACATGTACTTTCACCAGGAAACACTTCAAACCCTTTCTGCTGCTGTCCTGTCCCCAAAACTGATCTTTGGATTTGCGTGTGCACCAAATTGAAGGCAAGCATCAGATGTCTTGTATCTGAACACTGGGAGAGTACAAGAAAATCTGGCTGTGTTTTTGAATCCTTAAGAAAACCCCTTCATGCAGCAGGCATTTTCTCCTGAAATTCACCAGGGAACACCACGGGGCCCTGTCCCAGCACATCCGGTCACTGTGGGAACCCACAGACATATGTAAAACATCTGAGGGGAGTGGAGCCTACGGTTGTTGCTGAGGCTGGAGTCAGAATGCAGGAAATTCTGCACTGTGGCTAGAATCTGTGTGCTCCCAAGGCACAGCCACAGTTCACCCCAGACTCCTGCACCCTAAATATGGAGCGATTCTCTACCCATGACAAGGGCAGAGGATAATATTATAGTCGCTCAGGAGCTCTTATCATCATGCACATTCCCAGGGCACATGCAAGGAGAAAGGGGTGCTGTACTGAAAGAAGTGATTTTTCTCAGGCTGAGGTCGCCCATGCTATTCTTTCAACGGGTGGCGCACACAACTACAATAATCTTGAAAATGCACATAGAACCTTGAGAGCCTGAGATACTCCAGGCAGTATCCCAGTCCAGCCCAGACCAGAGGCCCTCACTCTACCGAGCTGCTGGATAATTACAAACCCTCACATCCTCCTTATGCAAGGGAGAACTACTATATCAGCTTGAAGTGGAAAGCTAGCAAATCCTCCTTCTGTTCCCAAGAAGCAGCCCCATCTTCCCAATCCCCCAATTAAGTCTCACCTTCCCCGCCCCTATGCCCATCCCCGTAACGTTGCCCATGATTAGGAAACACAGCTCTTCATTAAAGTCCATCCCTCCATCCTGTTGGTACAAATTAAAACTAGCAGTGGCCCGTGCAGTGAACTCAGTAGGATCCTAGCTAATCATTTCTGCAAATTGAAAAATAGGCTGTTTCTTCACAAGCACCATCTGTACCTTCAGGACATTCGCATTAACACTTTCTCTCCCAGGCCATCCCTTTCCCTGAAAGTAACCAAAGCAAACTTTGCAGGGTTTCTCACACGCCCTCTGAGAGTTTTCTAAAGGGCTTCAGGCAGCCAGTGCCCAATCGGCCATGGCTCCGCGGGGGTGAACTCGAAGACTGGAGCGAGAATTTCCAAATTATAGATGAGGCCACAGAGGCGCTGAGCTGTGAGAGCGTCGGTCCACTCCCTGAGCAGGAGCTTGGCTTTCTCCACAGTGTGTCGGGATTATTCTAAATTCTTCAGATACACCAGGGAGCGTAACAGAAATCCCTGACTTCGTGGAGAACACGTGTTGGTAAAGCAAAGACAAGCTGAGTACTCTTTTTATATTATACATCGTCCTAGGGGCGCACTGGGATGTCTGTGTTTGCTTAGCCTTATGGACAGTTACTGTTTGGCTTTTGAGGAAACTGAGCAGAGGCGGGGAATCAGCACCTCTCTGTGATCTCACTGGTGATAAGAGGCAGAACCAGTCCTCGGGCCAAAACAAGCCGGTGTGAAGTCTGTGCTCTTTTTTTTTTTTTTTTTTCAGCCTTTGGAAACAGGGTTTTGCTATAAGACTCAGACAGATGAACCTTAAACTCAATATGTAGCCCAATCCAGCCTCAAATTTGCAACAGTCCTCCTGCCTCAGCCTTCCAAGTGCTGGGATTACAAGCATGTGCCACCACGCCTGGCTGGGGTCTGTGTTTGAACACTGTTGTGTCCTTGTACTGTTATGCAGCTGGCTAGTAGTAAGGAGGCCATGGTACATCTCCTGGCTCTTGATCCAGATTTGTATCCCTGGCTAACTTTCTGGGAGAAAAGACAGCTGCTCTGATCAAACTTCTGGTCTGTTTCCAGAGGAGTTTTGCTTATTCGCCATTTTCCCACCTGGGTTGTGGCTGAATATCTTGCATTTCTGCATAAATTCAGCTGTGGCCCAGATTGGTGTCCTTCCTCTCACTAACCCACCATCTGGCATGAGGAAGCCCAAGTCTCCCAAGCCCAGTAAACCAAGTGCTGTCCCCACAAGTCTGCTTTAACTATGAGATCGATAATTCAGCACAAGGCCAGTACATAGTACGCACTCAGAGAAATTCCTATAAATAAAAGATTTTGGCTTTCAAAGACTCGTACCTCCTTATGACCTATTAACTCTGTCCGTTTAATAGCCACTGACAAGCCAGTAGCTGGTGGTACCAGCTTAGCGCCGTCCGCTGGCAGTGGAGGAAGTGACTGACCCAGAGCCTGCCTGGGTCTCCGAAACTGCAGAGAGAAAAGAGTGGGTCTCAGTCCAAGTACAGAATGAAAGGCAGCACCCATTGCATCTAAGGGACAGCTGTTGTATGTGAGGACAGAACAGAGTCTCTAACTAAGGCGGGTCTCTCCAGATGTGCCCCGGGGAAGTGGTATCCAGGGTTCTGAAGCTTTACTTGTGGTTCACTAAGCTTTCTACAGACATTGTGGTTTATGATAATATTCGTTTGTATTAGACTATCTTTGTAAAAGAAATTTGACATAGATTTTTCCACAGCAGTGGTGTAAAGTTGGTAGGGCCTGACAGTGCCCATTCATAGCTGAGGATACTGAGCTCCAGGGGATTTACAAATCTGAATGTCGTTCAGCCTATAAATGGAGCACAGCTCTGACTTCAAACACGTGTGCTGTGTGTCTGTGTGTACCAGAGGGTGTGCGCATCCCAGTGTAAGCCCGCGTGTTCACCGACCAGTCTCACTACACTAGACAGTGTGTGGGACGCACACGAGAAGTTAAGGTGGAAAACACGTAAGCAATCATTACTCAGAGTCGTGAATGTCATATCAGAGACATAAACAGAGACCGACAAGCAAGCGAGCAGCTGCCTACAGGGGAGGGGTCAGACAAAACCGCAGTGTATTTCAGAAGAAAAAAGACTGGAACAGTGGAGAAACGGAGAGGAAGACATCCTGTGCAAAGAGTACGAGGTGAGGAGAGGAAGGCTGCTGGAAAACTGCGCACTGGGGACGGCTGGAATCCCAAGGGCAAGAGGGAAATGCCCAGGAGGGAAGCAGGAAGTAAAAGTAAGTCCAAATGACTAGGGCCTTCAAAGGCCTGCGACTGGCTTAGGCATCGTGTGAGTGGCCAGCACAAGGGCTCGCGTGGGGAACATGTGGTCCCCAGGGTGGCACTGCCAAGAGGCCCAGGACCTGCAAGAGGTGAGGTCATGGACGGTGCCACCCCGGAAAGAGCTTGGGGTAGTTTAGTTCTCATGAGCAGCTTGTCATAAAAGAGAAAGCCTGGCTGTTCCGTGGCCACTTGGGCTTCCTGGCTGGCCATGTGCTGCTCCTGCCACTGGGACGCCATCCGCCATGAGATGAGGTAGGCAAAGGAGGCACTGAGGACATTCCCTGGAGCTGACCTGGCCGATTTGACTCTCAGATTCCAAAACTGTAAGGTGGATAAGCCTCTTCTTTACAGGGTATCCAGCCTCAGGAATTCTGCTGTGGTAACAAAATAATCCAATACATTCTGCCAAAAATGGGGACATTTTATAGATACTATAGAGGTCTCACAACGTCCAAGTGAAGTGGAAATATTTTTTGTGAGAGGAGGGAACAAAGACCCCAGAAGACATCAGCAGGGCTGTCGTGGGTGATCAGGAAAGCGTATACACCTCTGCGTCACTCCCCAGTGGACGGTAGCCAGGCCACCTCCTGAGTCAGCAGTACCTCACCTACGGCCCAGAAGAAGCCTGCGTGTGCTCTTCTAGTTCTGCTGTAGTTTGTCTTCCCTCTTCTTCTCTACACAAACATGGTAACTGCCATTCTGTATACAATTAACCTTCGTATCCCACACCTTGTGCATTGATTCGCTCAAAGTAGCTGCTCGACTGAAGGCCTCCTGGATTTCACTGAATGGCACGCTCAGGAAAGGAGACCAGGACGCATAAAAATAATGGTGAGTTTACACAATGAAAGTGGTTAAGAAATTTCATGTCTAGCAGTCATCATTTTTTCAGTGAGATAGGAACCAAAGTCATCTATTGGGAGAAAAAGAACAAAGTATTGTGATTTCTTAGGGAAATCAGTAAAGCTTGACTCTAGAGTATAAAAAACAAAATAGAAATGGAAAAAAGAATGCATTCAAAGTGATAGTCTCAATAGTGTTATTGTAGAAGAGAGAATTCATTTATAGTTATGGGGCTTCTTTCTAGAGAAGAAAATGTTTCATGCCCGGGTTGTGATCTGCATGTGTGTGGATTCAAGAGGTAAAACATCTCAGGATGGCGGAGAACAAGGGAAGAAAATATCACAGATGTGCGGGACAGAAAGGCAACAGAATGCAGGGAGGACTGCTCCACGGAAGAGTTTCAGGGTCTGGCCCCAGAGGAAATGCAGAGATCCAGAACCCAGTTCAGAAGGTACAGGAGAAAGGTTGACTGTTAGGACGACTGAGAAATGTGGTGCATGGCATTAAAAAATCTCCCTCTCACTTCCAGCTCCACCGGTACACATCGCTGTGACCTCGACTGGATTTACCGATCACTCAGAAGCTACTGATAGGTATTTTCGCATGGTTTGGAAACAGGTTTGCTGTTTCCACATCAGAGCTGTGAACCCATGTGTCCCACAGACTAAGTTGAGAGACACAGCGGAAATTGGGATCTGTTCTCGTCCGGCCATAAGAGCCACTGATAGAAATAAGAGGCCTCAGTAACCCCTGTCACTCACTGATGTGAGATAAAGGGCATCGAAGGATCCCGAAAGGAGGTCCTCGCCTTCCCGCGCTGATGTCAGAGTGCTGGGCTCGCCCTTCCGCCGCCTGATCCGCCCTTATGCACCCTGCTCTTGTCCTGAGACGCAGCCTCTGAATGTCAGCACCTGATCCAGGCCTCCGGTGTAGGGCTGGATCCTGCTGTACTGTGAGACACCAGGGGGAAGTGGAGAGCAAAGGAGAGAACAGCCGGTGTATGCGCCTCCCTCTGGGGCAGGCAGCAGTGTTCCTGGGATAAGAGCCCCTGCCCGGCCAGGCCTTGCACGGTTACAGCCCCCGACCCATGGCCCTGCTGGGGAAGGGGACTCCAAGGAACACCGCTTCCCATCCTTTCTGATGAGTTAATTACCTTTCATATTCCTAAAGACATCATTTGAGCACCATTTCTCACCGCTTAAGGCACAAAAATGAGAGATGATTTCCTAGGCGCTTAAACAAAACGCTCCGCTGGCTCTCAGTGAGTGTGTTGTATGTGCTGTGTGTGTGTGTGGAGTGTGTGTGTGTGTGTGTGTGTTGCACTGTGTTTAACAGAGTCTTGTCTTTTTGCCAAGATTTGTCCTTCATCTTAAGATGGAAGTCTAACGAGAAACAAAAGTGGGGTCTCTGACCTCAAAGTTCTACTCCATTTAATTCTGGTTGAGGTTGACAGAAATTCACATAAAGGATATTTTTTTTCCTTGAAGTTCTGCCTAACAGAAATTATAGGAGCTCTAAACAATGCCTGAAAATATCAGCCTGCAAGACCTAGAAAAGACCAAGCATTAGGTTTTCCTTAGCACCGAGATATTTTAGAGAGGACTTCCCGCACTTCTGAGCTGCTATTGATGCTATTAGGAGGCCACGACATACAAACAGTGCTGCAGGTGCAGCGCCTCTGCCTGATGCCCCTCGGTGGAGTGGACAGCTGGGGACAGACCTCTCCGGCTCGCCTCCTAGAGGCTCTAATTCCCAGTGCTGAGAAGCAAAGAAAGCCTAGGAATAAAACCTGTCATCTCTGCGTACTCTTTCCTACTCAGTTTCACCCACGTTTGCTTCTCATTGTTCTCTGTTTGTACAGGATGACAATGGCAGTTCAGTCATTAATTAGTTATTAATAAAAAAACATTTTTTGACCTTCACAAATATCAAATATTCATCAGCTATACACAAAGAGGCTGTCCCTGAAAGCAGGCAGGAGCTGGATTAGATTTTGCTCAACCATTTTTGGAAGGACAAAATAGTAATTACAATATTTTATTATAGCCACTCTTTGATAAGGCTATTCTTTCTCATTATAAAACATATTTATGTGGAAGGGATGGTTTATGCATTTAAGTCTACCCCTACCCCAGTCACATGCAAATCACATGAAAACCTAGGAAATGTATTTCTGAAATAAGTGATTCTACCAGTGCCATTAACAAACCAGACCATTTCAGGACTTTCTAAGAGATAGATAACAAGCATAATTAGAACCACATAAAAGCAGAGCCAGAAGAAAGTACAGCCAGACATACAAATGACTACTGATGCTTAGCTAAAGGTGTTCTGGGGACTGTAGACCCATATTTAGTGAATTTAAGGGCATAGGGGAAGGGAGCGCAGGTGAGTCCTTTATGAGGCGAAGACTGGAGAACTCTATAATCAGACAAGGCCAGCCGGCTTCTTCCGGTTCGCACGTGGCAGAGGGACGCACCATGACTCCCCTACCGAGCGAGGCAAGCACAGTGGTGCTCCAGGAGCTGGGCCTCGCCCTGCCAGCACCCGAGCTTCAGTGGTATATGGGAGCATATCCTGCTGTTAGCTGACTGCTGCCATGTATGTGTGAACTCCGGGGTTCTTATGTGGGAACATTAGTTTGCAGCGCGACCAGCATCGGAAGGCAGGCCCTTTAAGAGGGGGGAGGAGGACAGGACTGCCTTGAGTAGTTTAGTACCCTCATTGCCAGAGGGTTCAATGTCAGGAAAGAACTCAGTTTCTCAAGTAAGCTCTGGGCCTCCTTGCTCTCGTGCCCCTCTACACTTGCACCAAGACCCCTGCCTGCTGTGGGGCCCTCGGTGTGCAAACTGCCGGCCTCTAGAGCTGTAAGCCAAACAAACTTCCTTTGCTCACAAGTCAGCCAGTGTCAGGAGTGGCACTCAGAAAAGCATAGGTGAGAAGACAGCCAGAGAAAAGTGTAAAAAATGGTTTTCCCACCCACCCCCATGGGAACAATTATTTAATTGAAAATAAGTAACATTTTTAGAAAATTGTTTCTGTTTCAATAGAGAAAAAAGACATCCCCAACCCTCTACTGCGGCATGCTTTTAGCATTAAATGCAATTAAAATTGAGGCAAATGTCTCAGTAGTTTATATTAGCTATTGTTACATAATATAACAGTGTGTTTTCCTGGAATTTTACTCTATACTTCTAGTTACTTACTTTGCGTAATTTGTGTAGATGAAGGTAGCAGACGTTTAAGAAGTACAAATGAAAATGTTTCGTCCAAAACGTAAGTTACCATTTCCTTAAAAAGCTGGGTCAATAGAAAGAGGACAAAATGGAACAAAGGAAATAACATAAATGATAGCACGCTTTTGCAGAAGTTATTATGATGATCATCCTGCATGAAACAATCACTGAGCTACATGGAAATGTTCGAGTGTTCTAGACATCCAGTAGACCACACACCAACCACACGCCTGGGGTCATCTGTGGTGATCATGAAGCACACAAGATTCAGTGCAAGCCAATGCTCATTGATTGAGTTTTCTGAATTCTTGATACTCAACCTCAGGGATTCACTGCATATGACGTTCAAAGTCAGAGACTCAGAACTCAGGTCAGGCAGGGAGAGGAGCAGAACATTAAGAGAAACATTGAAAATCAGTAACTGAGAGAACACGGCCAGGGAGCCCCTAGATTCTCCAGTTATTCATGCAAGCAAAAAATAGACAGGATATCTAAGAGTAAAGATCAGAGGAAAAGAAAGAGATGGAGAAACTTCAGCTAAAGAGCACAGGGAATATAATAACAAATAACTGAACGAAGATGGAAATCTTCTGACTTGAAGAGTTAAAATAAGACTAAATAGGATGCAAGAGGGGAAAGGCTATAAACTAGAGGGAGTAAGATGTACAAATTGATTCACCCAAAAGCTATAATATTTTCAAATATTTTAAGAGGCTATATATCTTTGAAATATTTGAAACAAATCTCATAAAATACACAAGAAGAAATTGAAAAATGCGTAATCATTTTTGGAGAATTTAGTGCTGTCCCTCTCTCATGGACAAAACAGATACATAAAAATAAATAAAGTTCATCAAGGATGAAATAAAGCAATGGCACCGCACATAGAAATGGTACCCTTCAAATAGAAAATAAACATTCTTCAAATGCAGTGAAAAATTTCCCATGCATGATAGCTATAAAATGTTCACTAACTTACTATTGTATTCATGGAGCCATAAAATAACAAAAATAGAAATTAAACATAGGTTGGACTACCATAAAGTCTATGTACTCGGGAGGCTTCACAGACTTTTACATGACTGCTGGAGCCCATGTGGTGGTGCAGGCTGTAATCCCAGATTCTGGGAGGACGAGGCAGCAGGGTGATGCGTTTGAGCCCAGTCTGCGCAACTTTGAGCGAGATCTTAGTGCTATCTTTTCTCACCATAAAAAATAAAGGGTGCATCGCCTGGTGCTGGGGCTCTAGTTCAATGCAGAGATCCTGGGTTCAATCCCAGCATCGATCAATAATCATTCAATCGATATTGGTTTAAAAAGCAACCTGAAATAGATTCATTCATAGGAAAATGGATACATACTGAAGATATACTTCTAAGTGAAATAAATAAGTCACACATGTGTAAATACCGAATAGTTTCCCTGGTGTAAATAATCTGCAACAATGCATAAGATTCTAATAAGATTACTGACATTTAGAAATGGGAAGAAAGGAGCTAAAGGTGCAGGGAAGGTGGGATGGGTAAGGGAAGAGTAAAAAGGGAAAAGAAAAAAATGTGAGAGAATGAAAAGATGAAAATAAAGTGTTTGTAGATGGGGAGGGGAGGAGGGGGTGAAGGGAGGGCAGAGATAAGGGGGAAAAAAATGAGAATCAAGACTTGTAGAGGTACAAGATCCCAACAATGAATGTAACTGTACTGTATCCCTAAAATGTACCAATAAACTCAATTAAAGCTAAAAAAATAAAATAAATAAATAAATAAATAAATAAAAAGCAACCTGAAGAACAATTTGGTTACCGACAGAGCTAGAAACGTGCATTTGCGGAACACTTTACATAAGAAGTCTCTACCCATGTCAAAGACCGAGTCTGAAGACACAGACGGTGTTTATAAAATCCTCAGTTCTTATGCTTCCCCATTCTCTGCTCGCCAGCCCTCCAAAATAAAAAAATGAGAATCAAACATACAGTAATAAGTAGTCTATTGTGATCTGCTTTAGAATAAGGAACGTTCTACTTCCACGCAGCACTGATTAGATTATATATTGGTGAATACGTTGGTAGGACAATTTTTCAGTATCTATAGTGATTTTAAGTGTACACAACTTTTGACCCAACATTAGTACTTGTAGGAAACGAATATAAAGCAATAATCACACATATATAAATATTATATAGTTGAGAATATTATTTGCATTACTAAAATCAGAGCAAATAATAGGAAACAAATAACTGTAAATCAGCCCAGAAATAGTTACAACAAGGATTTCCATCTATTCAATGGGATATGAAGAAGACTGTTCTATTTTGTTTTAATGCTTTATTTAATAATGAAGGATAAGTATGTTCAATGTGGAGGCAGATTCCAGTACACTAGTAAGGCCAGCCTTATAATGCTTATAAATGTGAGCTTACTTGCTTTAAAAAGATGTATACTTGTGCATTTATGTTCACTTAAGTATAAAAAGTATTTAAATGAAGACATAGTAGATCTCTTTACACGTATTTTTAAAAAGTCTAGTACAATAGGTAGTGAAAGCTTAAAATCTAACATGGTACCTTAGGGGATTCTCCACGAGCCTTATCAGCTCTGGATGCTGACTGTTTGTGTATTCCCTGGATCTTAAACAATGAACATGTCCTTACAAATTATAATTGGATATATACAACAAAATTATTATTCTACCTAGAAAATTGAAAATACTAAGAAAGCAGAAAAATCTATCAAAATGTACAAAATTAATCACAGCAAATATTAGTGCCCTTATAATTTATTTTATTTTAGAATATCTGATCCAAACACTGCCATCCATTCTGTTTGTGTAGCATATTCTTCATCTTTTCCCTGTGTCAGAGCCCCAAAGGATAACAAGCAATGCTCAGAAAATGATGGCAGAAACCTATTGGGGCCTTAAGCAGAAGAGAAATGCCCAGTTTCTTCATTAGCCTCCACTTAATAAAGCAGAGAAGTGGATCATAATGCTTCAAGGGAGGTTTCCTGTGAGATTTGATATGTACCTATGATAATATTAGTATCCTCTTATTCTCAAAAAATGCATTTTAAGTGTCACTTAATTATTTCCACTTCTGGAAGAAACAATTTATGGTGTTTAATATTGATCATCAACTTGGGCGGCCGGAGAGACACTCAAGAGCTCAGTAAGACGCACTCTTGGGTGTGCTGGCTCAGTCATGGTCCCATGCCCTTAGTGACTCTGGTCCCTTCCTCTGGGACTCTCACTGCTCTCTGCTCTCAGGCTGTCCTGCTCTTCTGCAAAGCTCTCCCTCAGTGAGCTTTCTGCCTGGTAGCCAGCCAACTGTGGACTGAACCCTCTGAAGTCACGAGCCCAAAGCAGTCCTTCTTTTAAGGCACGTGTGTCGGGCATGGCATCTGGCGGTGGAAGGCTGACTGACACACTGTTCTCTCTCCCAGTCTCACAGCTTCAATAAATGGTTCCATCCGTTCTGTACTGACCTCATTCAGCAATGTAGCCTCTGTTCTGCACGCTCCACTCCCAATCAAACTCCACGGCTCTCCTCGGAAAATGCACAATCCTTTCTCACAGACCCACTTCCCCTCCCATCTACCCTACAAGATTCCCAAGGCTTGGGCCACTGTCATTCTATTGCCACCTTTCTTCACAGACTCAGCATCATCCTCTAAAACGTTGATGGTAAACCTATGGCATGCATGTTACAATATTTGTTTTTCTTTAAAAATATAAGATATTGCTATCACTTGGGTGTTTTTCTGAACTAAAACCTCAGTATTCAGGTTTCACTGCAGTGCTGGCCCTTTGCAATACATAAGTGGGTTTTGGGTTGCAGGTCCTAAAAGGTTCTCCATCGCTGTCTAAAGTAGCACTCATATCTTTAGTCAAGATACATAGGTTTAGAAATGTAAAATCTGTGTTCCCCGCCACTTCTTCTATGACCCACAGGGTGAAGTGCCTGCCTCGCTCTTCCTCCCTCACACATCGGTCCAAACAGGTTGCCTTGCTGTGTTTCCCACACCTAGCTCCTCTCTGATGGAGCCTTGGTTCTCCCCGATCCAACCGAGAGAGGATCCTGGCCTCCAACCCACTGGGGCGACTGGTCACCCTGTGCAAGTGTGAGCTCTGCGTGGAGCATCCTATCCAAAAGTAGCACCTGCCACACCCTCCAGCGCAGGCTCCCTCTTACCTGTCACACCTACACGTGCTGCACACTGTCTGACTAACATAGGCTCCATCATGCCAGGGATGGCGTCCTCTGGCACCGCCGCGTGTCTTGTGCCCATAAGAGTTAACAAGCACACATACTGTAATCCTGGTACTCAGTGAAAATGTTTATGAGAGAAAAAATAATAGAGCACAGAGTGGGGAAATCACAGAAGACATCAGGAGGTGATAGCAGCTTGTACTTCGGTGATGGTGGTGAAGACCTGATCATCAGTACTCTTCACGGATGGTAAAGGGAGCAGGAGGAAAGGGGCTGTTTCAGGAATCAGCTAAACGCATGAATCGATCCCCGTGCCATTGACTGGGGGAGGTGACATAAAATGCGTCCTGGCTGAGGAGTTGTGAGATCGTCTGGGTTGGCACACAGTGGGGGTGACTTTGGCCATCGGTTTCTGGTCCGAGAGATGGGGCTCCGTTCTGCCTGTGCTCCAGGGGGTTACCATCAAGTATCCTGCTGATGACCTTGGTCCCGAGCTTTAAACCGAGGCCTCTTTTCTCATCAGCAATCCCATTGCTCCTGGCTTCCAGCCCCACGTGGACACTTCGGAGGACTTAACTAAAAACAGTGAAAGGCGAGTGAAAGCTCAGCCTGGTCAGGCCACAGGAGGACTTACTTGTGGATTCAGTTTGATAGCACTTTTTGTTTGTTTGTTCAACGTCTTCCTTTCTTCCTAGAAGTGTTTATGGTTTACTTTCAAACTCTGCCTGCATCTGATTTTATCATCTTGCTTTACATTTCTGGATGTATTTGTATGATTTGGGTCTTTTTGTTTGTTTGTTTTTTTGTTTTGTTTTGTTTTGTTTTTGAGACAGGGTCGCACTATGTAGTTGAGACTGACCTGGAATTTACTATGTAAACCAGGGTGGTCTCAAACTCACAGCGATCCTCCTGCCTCAGCCTCCTGAGTGCTGGGATTACAGGCATACGCCACCAAGCCTGGCTGTCTGATTTGTTTTTGCTACTTGTGTCTTTCCTCCAGCTCTGCCTTTCACCACATGGACTATTCAAAAAAAGAAAAAAGAAAAGAGAACAATTTTCTATGGGAATTTGGGATGCAGATAAACTGATACTATTCAGTGACTGATTTTATACACTTTAAAAACCTGGTTGAAATGCTATATAACTCTTGCAGTTCATAATGATCACATTCACCAGAAGGAGGTAGTGCATATACGTAACACATCTCAAATTCTCCCTTGCAGACATAAATATAATTATTAAAATCAGACTAAAACAGCCCATCTTTCTGCTTGTGGGACTAGGAATTTAGTGTGAGGAACTTTGTTTTTCTACTCATCATCTCCATCCTTGCAGCCCATGCATCAAGCTAAGATCACAGAAGCCGTCGAGGATCCCCTTTCAAATCCCACCAATTTTGCCACCTGCCTAAGGCCCATTTCCATCATATCTGCCCCTGTAACTTCCCTCGATTCTCACAGTTCTGAGTCCAAGGTGTCCTCTTACAAGCAGCTAAAGTGTTTATGGAACATGAGGACGCTCTGACCCTCTACAAAAGCCTTCTGTGAGTCTCGTCGTTTCTGGGTGGAGCCGCCATCCCACGGGGATGCCACACAGGCCCTCTTACCATATATTTGTGCCCCTTCCTGGCCCTGAGTTTCTTCTGTCCCTACCTTGGAGTTCTTCGATCCAGAAACAAGAATCTGTACCTATCCATTATTATTAATGTCTCATATTATCCCGCTGTCATGAAAAATAGTTTCCATCTTCCTACATCTAGGGCTTGGATGTATTTTGTATTTCTGTATTCTCTTGGAACTCTGCTGCATCCAAAAGGCACACGATGGGCAACCATTCTTCACACGCTGCTGCAACACCAACAAATTGCCTCCCTGCTGGGATTCTCTCTGAATTTTCCATCTTTATGTCACTGCCTTCTACATGCTGTCCTTCCGATAGCACTTAGCCCTTGCAGGAGAAGGATGAACTTTTATTCCTTTTTATCAAGATATTACTTATACCGAATAATTTCTCTGGTGTGAAAAACTGTAATGGTACATAAGATCCTAATGCTATAACTGATAATGTGAAATAGGAAGAAAGGGGCTAAAGGTGTAGGGGAAGTGGGAAGGGTAGGGGAAAGGTAATAAGGGAAAAGAAAAAATACGAGAAAATGAAAAATGGAAATAAAGTGTTTGTAAATAGGGAAGGGAGGAGGGGGTAAAGGGAGGGCAAGGACAAGGGGAAAATATGAGAACCAAGACCTGTCATGCAAAGGTACACGATCCCAATGATGAATGTAACTGTACTGTATACCTAAAATGTACCAATAAACTTGATAAGAGGGAAAAAAAGGAATTATGAAGTGATATGCATTAGGCTCTCAATAAATGCTGTTGGCTTTTTTATTTCTAAACATTGCAAGAGCTTTATTTTTTAATGTGGAAATTGCCTTTTTTTTTTTTTACAGCACAGAAAATTGTCCTGCTGATAGTTTTTGTTTGTTTGTGTCAGATCTACTTGCTCTGCTGCCCTAGAAATACCTACTACTTGTAGGCTGGCTACCTGCTCTCTGCCTTCCTCTCTACTTTTCTTTCCATGTGCGTCTCTGTGACTTTTTGCTTTGCATTTTGATTTTTACTGATACAATATTGATTTGGTCTTGTACAGTGGAAGTTCTGTACTTACTTTGTCTCATAAGGGTTTTAATTCTGCTCTTTTGGGGGGAACTATTGAGTTTTCTTTTTTTAACTGTATCATGGAGAGAGACTACTTCGGTGCCAGAGACCAGCCGTGTGTGACTTACAAATAACTTACTCTTTACAGCTTCAGTTCTCTAATATGCATAATAAAATAATAATAATGCTTCCTTGTAGGGTGGTTATGAGATCAGAAGATGAAAAATGCTCCCAGCCCATCACAATCAGATGTGCAGAAGACAACAGCTCTTACCAGTTGATGTTTCCTCCCATTCAATGAGGCCTTCAAAAAGAAATACTCTCCTCCTTTCTGCCCTACTTCCTACCTCCTTTGGAATAGTTCTCAGCCCTCTCCCCCTGCCCTTCTCCCTCTCCTTCTCCCTCTGTCCTCTCTTGGGCTTTCCTAGTCTAGTTGAAGAAAGTAGTGTGCCTTCATTGTTATTTTTAAACTTAAAATTTTAATGAATGTATTGTCCTTACAGTTTTTACATCATTTCTTTTTGGCAACCTGGTTCAGACTCAACTGTAAAACAGGTATACTATTTATATGCTGTTTCTTTGGCTACCCTAAACTCCCAGGATTTGGTTGATTAGCCTGGGAATCTTGTTGGGGGTTGCAATTTAGAATGTTTTTGGGGAGAGTGTCTCTCAGGCTGGTAGACATTTTACTAGATAATGACCAATGACCATGTGAGACTTTACAGAGAGATGGAGAGGGAGAGGGTGGGGAAGAGAGAAAGTAAACTAAGAGTAAACAAACTAAGAGTTCTAAGATTAGAAGTGATGTATTGCTTCATGTGAACATAACACTACTTTCTATTTCATATTCCAATATCCATTGTTTCAATTGTGTCATTTACAGTTCTTGCTGGCATTTTAACGATGAGTAAAGGTGATATCTTTAGTAGAATTGTGTTAGTCAGCATTCTCATTGTTGGGACAAATTATCAGGCACCCACACTGAAAAGAAGAAGGATTTACCTGGCTCACAGTTTAGATGACTCCGTCCACGGTCAGCTGGCACTGAGGCAGGCACACCATGGTAGAAGGACATAACGTGACAGATACTTGGCTTACAGCAGTTAGGAAGCAGAGCCACGGACAGTGCCCGAGGGAAGGGGTCCGAGTCCATCCATAATACCCTGGATAGTGCCTCCTTCATCCAGGCACACCCGGAAACAAGCTTCACTGAGCTCCGGGGGAGCTCCCCGGCCAATCAAGTTGACGATAGAGTGTGACAGTCCTAAGCGTGCACTGCTTTTTCTTCTCTGGACCCACCTAACTCATAGTGGAGAGAATTTCCTGAGCCTTGGTGGTCACTGATGCTCCACACCTAGCTGACTTGGCGGGGAATTAGCCTAACACAAAGAAAGCCAGATGTTTGGTAGAGAAGCCTTGGTAAACTTTCATGTAGCTCATCGGTTTAGGTTTCTTCACTATATGTATTTTTTTCTTCGTTTTTTATTAATGCTATTCACATATCATAAAATCCTCATTTTCAGATTGTACAAGGCAATGTTTTTTGGTATGTTCACTAAGTCACTCAGCTATCCCACTTTTTATTTGCAGGACTCTCCACCACCCTGAAAGACTCCCTTGAGCCCATGAGCACTCATTCTCTGCTGGCCTGGCCTCAGCCCTGGCAGCCATGACTCTACGTTCTACCCATACGTAGCAGTCTATTTGGGGCGTTTCATACAGCAGAGTCACAGAATGTATTGTGGTTTGTGTCTTTTCCACTCTGCACAACGTTTTTAAGTTTCTTTTATTTTAAAGTATAAATCAGTACTTCCTCCTCTCCATGGCTAAATGCTTAGGTGTGCATATTATACCATGCTTTGTTTACTCATGTATCAGCTGATCAAGATTTGCATCCTTTTATCTAAGGGTACATTTTATTTTGTGGACAAATTGCTCTATGTACCAGGTGCTGAGCAAGGAAACATATTCTTCTGCAAGCCTAAACAGGAACTACGGGCCCAAAAAAGGCACAGGGCAGGCCATGGATTTAGCTCAACGGCTCTGCCGCCTGCCTTACAAGCCCAAGGTCTTGAGTTCGATCCCCAGTCCCCCCAAAAAAAGATAGAAAGAAAGAAAGAAAAAGAGAAGGCACAGGGTAGCAGGTCATGACATGAGCAAGACAAGAGCAGCAGTGCTGACTCTGCTAGTGGCCTACGAGGACATAAGCAAGTAACACTTCCAGCTTTAGTGGTACAGGGAGCCTCTCCAGAGTCTCTGTGAGGCTGACCCTAACCTACAAACAGGCAGGGAATCTGGTATGACAAGCTGATTTTAACGTATTTGCTCCATTTCATGGAAATAACAGAGATTGCTGCTTTTGAACCAAAATCAAAAAAAGTTGAGTCACTCACCTTTTGGATCCCAGCGACAATCTAGCTATATAACAACTCAGCATCAGAAACAGGCCAATGACACTGGACCAGCCAACAAATTCCCTTCTGCGTCCAGGCCCAAGAAAACAGTCATAAAAGAACTTCCTGTGACTCTGCCCAAGAGTGAAAAGTAGTGGCCAACGGCTGATGTAAAGTCAGCTCCAACCCAGTTTGATATATGTGAGGAATTTTTCCAGGAAATCATTCAAGCTTCCTCAGGCCAAGGACATGTGTACAAAGCACCAGTGCAGACGGCGTGGAGTAAGGTGACAGGGTCTTCTCGGAGGACAGGCAGGGTTCTGTGTTAGTAATGTACCTGCCTCCGCTCAGCCAGGCATACACGGAGAACTCAAACAAGAAACAACATTTAAGAACTTTGAATGGAGTAACCGGGAAACAAATGTACCTCAAATGCATCCTGGTGACTGGAAACGCTATCACGTTTCTGACTTTACCAGGGAGGCAGCAATGTCTCAGAGGCTGCTTTCAGAGATGGTAGGAGAACTTGGTAAACATGGAAAGCCAAGTCGGTTTCTACTGGGAAATTGTTCCTGACTGGGTTCATTATGGGACATAAATGAGCTCACATGCGATGGGTATATGAGGACCTCAGGGACTGAGGCAGCTAAAATGTTTGAGGAAGCAATAGTGCTCCAACCGCCCTGGAAATCCCCTCAGCGGTGGCTCTAGTCACACGGAGAAGCACAGCAGAGCCTGGGACATGTGACCATCGCCAGCCACAATTAATCCTCCAGGGAGGTTTGTCCCAGTTCAGTTCAGAGGCCACGGTTCTCTCTCTTTTCTTCACTTTCTCTATGAATTATGGACAACTAGAGCCAATCATTAGGCATCCTGAGCAGCCGAAACAATGAAAATACACAGGCTACAAGACAAACAGAATTATTTGATATAAAATATGGATAGTTTACACAACTGGGTCCTAGAAAGAATAATCCAAACTAGAATAATTGCTCTAGTGGACAAAAATGAGGTTGTTTCATAATTCTGTTATTAGAATCAGTGTTATGTCATTTGAGAGATGCAGATGAAAACAACTCTGAGATTCCACCTCACCCCAGAAAGAATGGCTGCTATCAAGAAATCAACCAATAACAAATGCTGGCGGGGTTTTGGGGAGAAAGGAACCCTGCTTCATTGCTGGTGGGAGTACAGACTGGTACAACCACTGTGGAAATCAGTATGGAGCTATCTCAAAGAGCTAGGATTACAGGTCCCATTTGACCCAGCTATCCCTCTTCTGGGTATCTTCCCAAAAGAATTAAAAGAATCATACCACAGCAATATATGCTCACCCATATTTATAGCAGCACAGTTTGTAATAGCTAAAACCTGGAAATAGCTCAACTGCCCATCAATTTGAGACTGGATGAAGAAGACGTGTGTGATTTCTTTATATAAAATGGAGTACTACTCAGCCATAAAGAATAAGAAACTAGAGTCATTTATAGGGAAATGAATGCATGTTGATCCCATGCTCTTAAGTGAAATTAGTAGGATGCACGTGTGTAAATACTGAATAGTTTCTCTAGTGAAAAAGTAAAAATGTAAATAAGGATCAAAATGTATAACTGATATTGTGTAATAAGAAGAAAAGTCTAAAAGAGTAGGGGAAGGGGGTGGGGGAAGATAAGAAGGCAAAAGAAACAATATGACAAAAGGAATAAAATGGAAACAAAGTCTTTGTAAACAGGGAAGGGTGGAGGGGGTGAAGGGAGGGCAGGGGAATGGGGAAAAATAAGAACCAAGATAAGTCATGTAAAGGCACAAGATCCCAATGATGAATGTGACTGTATTATTATATACCTAAAACGTACCAATAAACAAAACAAAAAGAATCAGTGTCAAGTTTCAGTCTGCCACAATTTTAAAAAATGAGGCGCATGAGAGATTCGAACTGACCTGACCCTGCGTGAAAGGACACAGTCTCTAGTGCTCAAGAGCTGTGGTAGTTAAAATAGGCAGCATGGCCCTCTGGGAGGACCTCATAGCAACAACCCTTACACCCAGTGCCAGCGCCCAGTACGGCGTGGCACCGACCCTCTGATGACTGTTAACTCCTTCAAGCTTCACAGTAACGTCACGAGCAAAATCAACCTCGTTTCACTGGTGCAAAAAGCAACACCTTGAGACTTCTGCTACACTTCTAGGCTCCAAGGGGAAAATAGTTTCCATTTTCCATTAACAAATTCAGAAAAGTACGCAAAGAGCGTTGTTTGGGGAAGCCCGAGAGGCCCTTTGACGGGCACCTCCCGTACAGACAGTGGATCTCCTGCCTCGGAGGAGGCCCCACCTGCTGGTGACGAGGACAGAGACAGCCAGCGCGGGGTGTGTGTGAACAGCAAAGGTCTGTACCCTGTGGAGGACCCGCAGCGACGCACTCTGTGGCTTTGTTCCACCTGTTAGTCTTCCCCTGCCAGAGGAGGAGAATTTTCGTCACTTAAAAGTTAGGAATGAGGACTTCGGCATAGCTGTCCCTTCCCAACCCAGCAGCTGTCTGTCTGCAGTGCCCCTTCCCGACCTGTCCCCCCACACAGTGACAGCGGCGTGCCCAGGCTTGCCCGGGGACACTGCTCACCAGGGAGCCTGTCCATTCTGACGTTCGCTGTGCCTGCATCCTGGAGTCGCTCCCTCAGTTCTGCTTCCTCTGCAGTGAGTGACGCCTTGCCCCCGTCCGTATTTATGCACATTGTGTACTGATTAAATCACTTCCAACTCCGGTAGGAACTGGTCCAGGCGGTGCTCCTTTTGATATCTGCCTTCCTGGTTTGGGCTTCGGTGTGAAAGCACCCAGGCCTAGATGGCTAACGAGCAGAAATCGATTTGTTACACATCTCTCAGCCGGGCCTCCAGGAGGCCAGATGCCAGCGAGGCGCTGTCTGCCGAGTGCCAGCGGCCACCGCTCCTGGGGGTGCGCACGGTGGGAGGGGCACCAGGGCCACCCGAGGGGCCTCCACAGTCCAGACTCAGCCCCACCAAGGCTGGGCACACCAAGGGCCTGCCATGGCGTGGACGTGAAAGCCGCTGCAGCACCGTGATTGCCACGGGCGGCGCGCACGGGGGTCCCCACCCTCACGAACCTGTTTCCAGTTCACCTCCGCCCGTTCAGGCCTCGGAGAGCCACGTGTGGGTTTCAGAAAGTTTTAATGTGCCTCCAATATGTTGTCTTGGAATTAGCTTCAGGAAGAAAAGTTAATGAAACGCTCTTGTGTTTGGTGCAGTAACTCACGTCGGCGGCGTCCCTTGGTCCCTTTACTTCTGAATCCTCGTGGTTTTACATTATGTTTCTATTTTTAGCAAGTGCGAACCTTGTCTTCCACACTGAAGGTTGGAAAGGGGGTTTTATCATCACAGGTACTTGCAGCCCTGCCGAATAAATAGATGGCACGTATGTGGACCTCGGGGCGCGGCGAGGCGTCGCAGGCTCTGGTGTTATTCCCAGGGAGCCGCTGGGACGCGGGACGCACGGTGGTGTCATTGACGCAGGTCCTGAGCAGGGGCCCAATCTTCCTGAGAGTGTTGTGGACACGGAGACTCCGGGGCCACAGAGCAACAGAGGGCGTGGAAGCTTGTGCTGCTCCCAAGGAGGCTTTCCGAGGAAAGCAGGGTAAAGCTCACAAGCTATGAGCAACCGTGCGTGCAGGCACCTGCCTATAATCCAGCACTCCGGGAGGCTGAGGCAGAAAGATCCCGACTCAAAGTCCTACCTGGGCGAATTAGTGAAATCCGGTCTAAAAACAAACAAACAAAAGCACACTCACGAGGGATAAAGGGTTGTAGCTCAGTAGGAAGATCCTGGGTTCAATCTCTAGTGATGGCAAAAAGAAGCTATCAGCAATGTAGCATCACCAGTACTGCAGTAAGAATCCTTATAATGAGTGGAATTGTTCACTACTTCCATTTCCCAGCAATCACACTAAGAAGGGAAAACTTGTCTTGAATACTGTGGGAGAAAAAGTGGCCCTAGTGCTTCTCCTAAGTTTAATTTGCACAAGGACACAGATGAGATTTAAAAATCTGGACTCAACAAAGCAGAGTAGAACAAAAGAACAGGGAGAGGTGGAATTTTTGGAGAGAAGTTGAATTATGCTCAAGACTTGGTTTTGTTTTGGGGCATTAGACATTGAGCTGAGGATTCATTGTTAGAAATATATAAACTAAAATTCAGGCACAGTCCTTAAAGAATAGAAATTCTGCACTTAACTTGTAAATTAGCCAAAAGAAGGGGAGAGAATTTAAAGAAAAAAAAATGTATCAAGGAGCCTAGAAGCAGAGAAAGAGAAAAAAAAAATGAGGCAAATGGGAAATACAAACAAGACAGTAGAGAAATATATATAT
>NW_022900914.1:3717498-3746268 GCF_012274545.1 Fukomys damarensis | reverse complement strand
ATATATATATATATGTTTATAAACACTCAGATATCTGTAAATAAAAAATTAATCCTTAAAGGAAAAACTCATGCTGATGTTGACCAAGAAATATGTCCAGTATTTTGGTTGCATCTTTGTTTATAATAGGTAAATATTGGGGAGAATTTAAATGTGGAAATGGATAAATAAATTGCAATATATGCAGACCAGTAAAACCGTGCCATTATTAAAATTCATAAGCAAGATCCACATGTATAAGTTAGAGATAGCCCAGAAACAGTTTTAGGTAGAAAAATAAACAGCTTAAAGAATGATGCATACAGTACGACTACTTACAGGGTAATTTTAAAACCACAAAATATTATGTGTACTACTGATGGATAGATCATATGTGGGAGTATAAGGAAATGTAAACAGACATTACACACCCAAGTATCGAGAGAGCAGTCATCTCTTGGGAGGAAAAATTAGGAAAGTCTAACCAGACTCATTTTTAATCATCTGAAGCCAGTCTGGCAGCATGCTACAATAAGTTATTTCACACACGGATGTGAATTTCTACATTTTTTTTCAACCCCAAACATCACACTCTTGACATTGTGTAACTACAAGGAATTTTCTTGTTATAAAATAAAATGCGAGCAGGGTGATCAGAGGATGAAGAGCGTCTAGGAAACCACTTTAAAGGGGGTCAGCATTGTGCCTAATTTTGTACCATGTATGAACGGAGGGATCCAAAGAATTGGACGAGCTGCATTTCTTCTGTAATGAGTGGAAAGGACTAGGAAGGGAGAACGGATACAAGAAGACAGATCTGGCTCTTTTAGGGAGAGAATGCTCCACTCTATGGTTTCTGCTTCCTGTAAAATCTGAAGCCGGGCTCTTCTGCTGAGATGGAGAAGGGTAACGGAAGGCAGAGGTCAAGGTGTTCAGTGATTTGAAGAGAACAGGACTAGCTCCTGCGGGAGAAGCGACTGGTGGCCCAGTGAGTGAGGGTGGGCCGGCTGTGCAGCACCAAGGAGGGCGACCCCTCACCGACTGGCAGCCCGGACAGCTTCGCAGGTGATTCAGTCACAGCAGAGATCGGCAACACACGGGAGTTCAGCACACTGGCGAGAGAGTGGCTAACGTAAAAGGTGGGGACGTCAATCGGGGTGGACAAAGCTAGGGATGCAGAGAATGGAGAAGCGGGAGGAAAACCAGAAAACAAATAAAGTAAAATAATAATAATATAAAGTACTATCACAAGCCCTCCACCCAAATCTTGCAGTTGGCATACTTCCTCTAAAACTTTAAATTTTTATAGATACATGTAGACACATATATGCGCATCCGGGACTGATTTAATAGATAAATACTCTTGCACTTGGAGGGAGTAAAATAGTTTGTAACCTAGTGTAGGACATTGGTATTGTTAACCATTTTTGCTATCATTAAATATGGCTGTAATAGTCGCGGTGAGATTCAGTCGTTCATACACCTTAATTACTTTCTTGGAATAAATTTTTAGGTGCAAAATCATATGAAACAGTCAGAAATATACGATAAATTTTACTCCAGAATCTATCTAGTTTCTGTCTCTCCATCCCTCCCCCCCTTCTCTGTCCCTACCCATCTTTGAATCTCCAGAGGAGGAGAGCTTACAACATTACAAAATGCAACTTCTGAGGTCTGTAAGTGAGTTTCTCTGTAACCCTTCAGTGACTATGATAGGTCCACATCATAGAGATAAGCAAGCTTTGAACTAACATTTAATTTGATTCCATAAATTTCAGTCTGCTAAGTGTCTTGAAAATTGACACAGCAATGGACAATCAGTTGAAATTTCCTTCCTTGATTCAATTCTTCACTTTGAAGAATAGTACAGTATTCTTCTCACTACCCAAGTCAATCACTTTATAATTATTCTGCCTCCTGCCTGCCAACATCCAGCCAATTTTCCTGAGTACACAAGCCATTCATCTAGCAAAAATCTATCAGACTGACCATGCAGCAAGCCCTTTCCAAGCCTGGAGAATTAAAGTGATACTCAATTATACAAAATGTAGAGTCCTTCCTCTTCAATGTTCCTATAGCACTTATTATGTGTACTGCTCTTCGAACCTGAAAGCACCCAAGCTGTGGTAGGTAGATTAGGTTTCCCTGGAAACAGGCTCTGAGTTGGAGATTTGTGTGCGAGGGGCTTACTGAGAGTTTTCTCAGGAACACCAAACATAGCCAAGTGAGGAGAGCCGGACTGGGCACAGAAAGGCACCGAGTGGCGATGCTTCGCAGCAGGGGCTCTCGCCAGCACCCAGGGTGCTCTGCAGCTGGAGTGGCCATTCCTGGGGCCTCAGCTGAGGCACGGGAGCTGGAACACGGAGCCTCCCACTGCCTGCGACATACTCATCTGTGAACGGTAAGAGGGCATCACCTCAAAGAAGCAGGCACTGTGCTCCTAACAAGGTAGAACTAGGGCAGCACGATGGGATCTGACACCCACTAAGCCAGCCAAGCTAATCTGTACTCCTGAGCTGGGCTACCCTTCTTTTGTTCATATCAAGAACTAACTTTTATATGAGCGTTATATATCTCCAGCTGGATTACAACTTCCTGGAGAACAGAGTGCACCCTGTTTACTTACAGCATAATGTGTTTGCAGTATTAAATGTTCAATTTGACAAAATCCTCTTAATTTTATGAAGCACTTGTGACCACTTTATCTTGCTCAGACAATTGCCTAAATTGTATAAACAATTTTTATATTTTTTCTTTGATAAAACATCTCAAGTTGAACAGGAAGATGGTGGAGTGTACTCGATAGTGGGGTAATGAAATTAATGTCTCAGAGAGGGCTCAATCATTAATTATGAATGTTCTCCTTTTGAATTGTGCATCTGAATACCCAGAGTTGTGTCTGCCTAACCTTCTGCTTAGCACTGAAATCCAGATGTGTGGTTTTTCAGATGAGTAGTTCCTGATGAACTTGTGAGTCATCTTGGGATAAAAGCTGAAAGAAACTAGATGAAGCTTCAGCCACCACCATTCAGACAACAGCTAAGCAAGTGTGCTGGCCCAAGTGTGACTAAGAGGTATGGCATTTTGGGTCCAGTTTTATTGCTTTTCCTAAAATTATATGGTCAATGAAATTTCCCTTTCATTTCTTCTTTCTGAAGGTCAGAGGCCCCAGTTGCATAAGACATTCTCAATAGGAGAGCAACTCCCAGAATCCAAAGACAGCGTAGAGGCTGCCTCTCAGGGAGGTTTGTACGTCAGGGCACATGAAGAACACAGTGCACACTTTCACTCAACCATATCTTAGAAGTTTGAAATGGTGTCATTTTCACTATCCTCTGAGTAGCCCCATGTTTGGAGCTAGAGCACTTGAATTTTGCACTCTCTCCTTCCTTCAAATAAATGGTTAATTCATCTTCGGCTTCTATCTGTCTTTCTGTCATGCCATCACTGTCTGCCCATTCTCTCTGGATACCATTAGTCAATGTGTGTTGAGATCCAGGCTTCACACACACACTGCCTTACAGTCCACATGTACCTAGGGTGATAAACACTCACAGAACCCACCCTTACTGGTGATGGTCGCTGTTGTACAGCAACTGAGTTCAGAGATGCTGAATTTCTTGCCAAAGACCACAGTTCTTGCAGGTGAACAAAATAAAATTATGAAATAGTCCTTACTTTTGCCAAGATTCCATGCTGACTGTCCAGTAAAGGAAAGTATTCATCTTTGGGATACAAAAATATAAATAAATAAAGCATTTGCACTGTCTTCTTGGTGTTGTAGAGACCTACTCTTTTTCCAGCAGGGCAAGAGCCAGCTAAAATTGCATCTGCTAAGGTTGACAGGTGAGGAAGGGGGAGCCCAGCTGGGAAGAAACTAATATAATTACAAAGACAGGCTGGGACTGCTCTTTTACACATGTACCATTACAGGAATCTGCCACAGATAACGCTGACTTCTTACAGCTCTGTGAATGTGTGGCTGCTCATTCCCAGACTTCTGTGAAGTGGGGTGACCAATCAATAAACATAAGCATGAGATGGAATGGAATATATTGTAAGAAATATATACTACATTAATGTAGCATAGACAGTAACATATTCTGTGGACCTTCCTGAACATCATAGTGACACACCACTGCGTTATTAATGCTTTGGAAACATTTATTTATTCCATTCTATTAGTGTATTTTAACAAACATTGCTCTGGGACAGTGTGCCTGCCAATTTATGTTTATGAGACTGTCAACATAATTTACATGCAGACAAAAATATGATACAATATTGTCAGTGCAGAATCACCTTGACACATGATACTGTTGTGAAAGAATGAAACAGCACCCCAGCTGAGTAACCAAGCATATTCATCACCGGTGGCTGCACAGAATTTGAGGTGACATGCTGAAATACATCGAGTGCCCTTTTTTCATGCATCAAATGAATAAAAAGTGAGTGAATGAGCTATTTCTGACTGCCACAGACGGAGCAAGAGCAAGTGGGTTTCTTGCCCTCCCCCAAATAATAGTTGGGTTCCCAAAATAGTTGACAGAATTATATTTATTACTCATTTGGAAAACTGAGTATGCTACAAAAACCACAAATGATTCCAAGCACTCCACTGCAGAGGTAGAGACTTTCACAGGAAGAGAAAACGACGTCCACACTGATCCAGGAGGAAGAGCTGGACAGTGTGGAATTAGTTTAGTTAGTTGGCCCGAGATATTGTGTCCAATACAGTAATGCAGGAGATGTTCGCAAAGCCGCTTTAGAAGAGAATGCCTATTCCAAGAGCAAGGTTTCTGGACACTGATCACTTCAAGTCTTGAGTCTATCAGTCTCAGTATATGTAAATACTTCAGCCAAGAGGTCTTCTAACTCTCCCTGTGCTGATAGTCTGTGAGTCCAAGGGATTTAACTGATCAGAAAACACTCGGCTGCTGGGGGTGGCGGTGGCAGTGGCCCCAGAGCTTTGGAAGCCACGGAGAAATGCTCACCTCACAGTCTTCTCCCACTCATGGGAGCAGGAGGCTCCCTCGATCTGGAGAGCCTGCTCAGAGGTGGTGAAAGGGACCGAGATGCTTGTGCTCTCGGTCATCTCTCTAAGCAAAGGAATCCTTCAGTAAGAGAACCCTGGTTCTAGTGAATGCCCTACTGTATGTACACTCAGCGTGTGCAAGGGCAGAAAAAATGTCTCAGGTGCAGGAGCCAATGGCAGCGGCTGGGTGAACAGTACACTGAGAATGTGGAGGGCTCTCCTGAAACTCAGACGCCAAAATGACAGGGGAGAGCACTCCGTACCATACGGAAAACACACTGTACTTGAATATGGAGCCCTGACTTCCATGTACTCTCCAAGAAAAGCCCTGTGATCCGCGGTGCCTTCATATATAGAATGGGGTTATAGTGGTCTCGCGGCTTTGCTGTGACAATTATATGGGAAATTGCTAAATCACACGAAATGCCTGAGAATCGGCCATTTTTGATGTACTAAAAAGGGAGTATGTTGTACTTCACCTAGGATGATATCAGACATGTTGTAAATGTTGATTAGATATGGGCTGAATTAAATATATCCAGTTAAAAATGGAAAAAGCTATGCAAAAGTGGATAATGTGCTATTGTTTTATACTACGATGACTATTATTACTACTAGAAGACTAACATTCTCTGTCAATGATCTTTGAAATGTAACCTGTGAAATATAACATTTCAAATCCCCCAGTACCCTGTAAGACTCAAATGAAACCAAGATTGTCTGCCTTAAAATGGATTCAAATTTTTAGAACAAATAGAATTTTGGCTACTCATCTTTAGACTTTATGTATATAGCGATTCCTAGGAGAAAACAATTTCTCCAAAACTGACTTAATTCAAGACCCTGAAAACCTTGGGTAAATTAAGCCTCCCATTAGGCAGCACGGCAACTGCCATTTTCCCTTTTATGCCCTCTTTGGCAGCCACGTCCAACACTAGGTGGTTCCAGAATGTCAGGCAAGTCCTGATTAACTTGGGGCGTAGAAAATTGGTGGCAGGATGGCGTGGGGCCCCCCACGGCGCGGGGAGAAGGGACACAGGCTCTGAGCGCTCCCCTTCCAGATGCATGTGCAGAAGAGAAAGGGGCAGGATGTGAGGAAGAAGGAGTTAGAAAGAAAGAGACAGTGCACGAGGCAGAGGAAGGACGGGAGTAGAGTCGCTCTGGGAGAGCGGGCGGTGACACCTTGTACAGAAAACGCGGCACCTGCTGCCTCTGAGTAGTCACCAGGCCGAGCTCGAATGTGGCGCTTTGCCTCTGGCCAGAAAATTTCCTCCCTGACCCCAGCTGGTGGTCAAATGGTGCCCCAGGGAATGAAGATGAACGGCTCTTGTTATTTCGCTCTCTGCATTAGGAATTATCATTGCTTTCCACATCGAAGTGCTACACCCACATTAAAAATTGGATGGAAGCAACTCGCTTCCATAATAAGTTGCAGCCAAATGTAGAAAAAACAGTTTGGGTGTAAAAGGAAGAATTTAAAACAAACAAACAAACAAACATTTTTCCAGGCCTCTGAATACGTGAAAGATTAAATGCATATTTTATTTTCTTTAATTGCAGGGGGGTTACACATCACCACTACTGACTTTGAAAAATGACTGAATCTAAGACTTTTGACTAAAAATGCAAATGGATTTTAATGATGTACTCCAAACATATTTAAGGCTAAACCAGAAAATTTATACCCTCTGGAAAGATTTTGAAATGTGGAGTCACATTGGGATAATTTTAGTGTCGGATGCTGAAAGAGCCTACTGAAACAATACAACATTTTTAAAATCAAGAAACTATGTCAAGACTGAGAAATGTCTCTGAAAGTACCACAGCTCTCGGCCTTAGGCTGTCAAAAAGATGAAGCAAGTGACCATCACGGCTCAGGCAAACAGTGGCCACAGCCCTACCCCCCTGGTCCTGAAAACAGCAGCCAGTGTGCGTCTGAAAGCTGGCACTGCACGTTGGTGAGTGACTCTATGAGAGTTTTATGTGTAACGCGGACCAGTAATTGACTCATATATGAATATTTTTGTATCAAATCCATGCTGTGAAATTTCTTTTAAAAATTTATAGGGGGAAAAACATGAGTTGGTTAGAATGCATTAGATGGATAGCATGCATATGAATCTGGCAAAATTATGTCAAAATTGTGACTTTGGCCCTCGAGCGTTAAGTTTGCAAAACTGGAATTTCGACGGAGACAGGCAGAAGTGGCTCTGGGCCAGATCTCCAGATGGTAGAAAGTTAAAAGGGATGGAGCGGGTGTCTGCTGAGAGAGCTTTGATGGAGTGGAGAACACCCGGGTGAAACCACAAGAACGCATTAAAATAGCACAAATGTAACTTTTTATATTTTAGGTGCAAGACAACATCAGAACAAGTGGCGAGAGTCTGGGGCCTCACTTCATGGCAGTTCATGCAAAAGTAACATTTTTCACTAATAATATCAAGGTCCATCGTGTACAGAATGTATTCGCATGTTCTTCCCTTTCAGCTTTAATGAGTATCGCTCACAGGAGTCAAGAACTTCCGAAAAGTCTAATGGAATTCAGAATGTAAACAGAAGAATAGAATTAATGGACGAGAAAGCAGCATTAATCACAACCGCAAAAGCGACAGGGGAAAAAAAATCCAGTCCTATTAATTCAATCATGATGTTTACACTGGAGCTTAAATAAAAATGGAATAGTTCTACACTCTTTCTTCTAGAACACAAGGTCTTGCTTTTGCCTCTGCCCTTAGCCCCTTTACCAATATAATTACAAACACAGTTCTCACTAAATCATTAATCTGACATTTTTTTAAAAAAATTTACATTCAATTTTGTAAGTGGAGTTATAAAACATCTATTTTTACTTTTATTTTACATGGATTTGCCTCTACCTCTTCATGTCACAGTCCCTATATTCACGAGGTTTGGGTTTGTTTTGTTTCACATTTACCTATCAGGAGATGCTGCCCACCCGGGCACAGGTCTGTGTCTACATTTCCGTGTGTGTGTGTGTGTGTGTGTGTGTGTGTGTGTGTGTGCATGTTGAGTGTAAGATCGGAAACTTTCATATCTGAAAATATTTTCTACTACCTTTCTACTCTTGGAAAACAAAAAATAATGAAAGCTGGGTAAAATAGTCTCAAATCACCAAATAAAATTTTCTTTAAATTTCCATAGATTTTCATCCATTTACCTCTGACAGTCTGTGTGATAGAGCAAAAAATTCGTCTACCTTGAGACTGGTTTCACACTAAGATGCCACATTTTAATTTTCTTTTCCCCTGTACTGGATGCTTATGAGATGGAGAACCTATTCATGTTTTATGATAATTTAAATTATTATTGTGAAGTACCTCGCTCCCTTCTTTGACTGACCTTGCCGCAACGTGATGAGACAGTTCAGCCTGCACAATGAGGTCTTTCTTCAGGTGAAAAGGAGATCTGCTTGGCCTTCCTCCTTCTGCAGGTTTGCTAACTGATCAATATCTTTTATTCCATGCTCTGTCCACATTGTGTTCTTGTGTTTGCATCTCTCTTATTCATATTTTTTATCCAACTGCTTTGCATTTTAAAAAAAATCCTTCTCAAATTTATTCTCTACATCAGAGACTGAGTTACTATCATTTCTTGTCACCGTTGCGCTCTTGTCACCCATTGGGCAACTTCCCCTTACCTCATTTCCTTCCGTCTTGACTGCTCCATATTGTTCCATATTCTCCTCGTAGTTTTTATTCCTGTTTTCTAAAGCATTATCTCTCACTCCTAGGAAAATACTCAATGTTGCCTTGAAAGTGTTTCCTGAAACTTAAAGCACAGTATTTTTTAAAACTTTCTCTGGTCTCTCCTTAGTCTGAAGATATTTCTTCCTTGGCCACATGAAGCATTTCCTTCCCCTTCCGCGTGGTTCTCGTTCTAGTGCATAGACAATATTTGTCCACAGAGCGTGTAATGCCCTCTTCTGCGTACTTATTCTCCATCAGGTGGATAAAGCCAGCTTCCTTGCACTTGTATCAAAGCAAACAAACAAAAGCTAGCGGTTCCCTTTGAAACATTTTTCTCTTGCTTTCTGTGCTCTCACGCATCAGTAAATTCTCTGGTTCAGGTGTGCTAGCTATATTATAAAGAGAATAACAAATACAATTCACACAGTGAATAAGAAATTCACTTTTTTACTGTTATGTTCTTTGTCTAAGTCATCATGATCTGATTTGGCCTCTCTGTCTGGCCAACTTGTTTTCTTACATCTTTTCCTGTTTTTTCCAAAGTTCCCTTTTTTGTTTTTTGGTACTGGGGATCGAACTTGGGACCTTGCACTTGCAAGGCAGACACCGGAACCACGGAGCTAAATCCCCAGCCCTCAAAGTCCCTTTTTGAAAATGCAACTGAACCATGACTCCCCAAGTGAAAATTCTTCAAGGTCTTGTCATTGCTCTCAGGATAAAAAAAAATAACCAAGTCCCTATGGTCTGCAGGATTCTGCAATACCCTGGCTGAGGTCACCACACTCTCAGGCAGCTCTCTGTCTGAGCCTCCCCGCCAGGCTCTCCCGCACAGCCCTTCCTTTCCTGCTGTGGGCTTTGCATTTGCCGTTTCTTCTGCCAGAAAGGCCCAGCGCCCTATCCCACTGTGTGTACCTCACTAACACACAAGGGCTCTCTGTCCCCTGAAATGACACCTCAGGGGAGAAGCGGTCCCCCATACCTGCCTCTGATGCTAGCCTCATTTTCCCCCACAGCACATTTCACAGTGTGTGAACACAGTCTTACTCCTTCACTATCATTTCTGTCATCAACTAAAAGTTCCAGCACGTGGTGACTGGTGACTGTGGCCAGCATTTATGAACTGATTCAGAACCTGTATGCACTGTTCTCACATCCATCCTTGGAATGCAAGTGAAGCACACGAATCCTAACTTCAAGTGCATACATTTCAAGTAGGCTTTCAGCTAATTTCCTTACACTCTGCCAAAGCAGCATCTGATATATGAAAAATTAGAAATTGCAAGGTTTACTTGAACAAAGTTCTCTGGCCTAGCCCACAACGGTTTGTGTCTAAGGACTCACCTCCTCCCAGGGTTCCACTCCACTAGGCAATCACGCCAAACACTGTAATCAACTTTGGGATAGCCTTGGGTTTTAGTTATTTTGACCCCTATCAAAATTCACCTCCTTGGGCTCTCCAAGTCTGTGCCATGTCTCGCTGTTTATTTTCTACTTCTTCATAGGGACCGTCCTTTCTGGGATTCCTCATTGTCAGTCTAATTCCTCCACCAGCTTCTTGAGCAACGAGGATCCTACCTCTCATTTCCACTCAGCTGCATAACACAACTGTGCGGTGTCACGTTAAACGAGAGACAGAACTAGGGCATCAACGTTGACAGAGTCTGTCTTCATCCCCAGCTGTCAGCACTCTCCTTCTGGTACCAGAAAGAAATCCTTTTCCAGGGAAGTCATAAACCCTCTGCTGGCTATAAGCTTTGACTAAAGATAGATTCCTGGGATTGTGTTCCCTTCCGAGAGGGAAATGACAAGAGGGGAGAGTTATCCTGATCTATTCACACATTATCCCTCCCAGAGGAGCCCAAGGAGCAGGAGGGGAGGTGACCACAACTTGTCCTGGGAAGGGACCGCGGCCATGGGCCTCAGAGCCGCCCAGAAGTCCTCCATGAACACATCTGCAGGAGAAGCCGTGAGGAGGCGGCGAGACTGTGGCAGGCAGGCATCTTAGTGGAGTGATGGGATCATCCCATCCTCAGAAACAGAACCACGATGCCCAGATGTGCTTCATCCCCGGCTCAAGATGCCGAGCTTTGAACTTGGTCTCGTGTGACTAAGAACAAGGTGGCACCTTCACAGGGACTTTGCCCTTCCACATGGGACTGTCCCACGGCTATCCTGAGGTGGAACGGCACACGAGCAGGAGTCTGCAGACAGCCAGAACTGCAGAGGACCAGTCCGAGCAGCAGCAATCTGGCAGAGAGGGCACGAGCCCCGGGCGAGATGGGAGTCTGGGCAGGCATCCTTCCTCCCACAGAGCAGGGTGAGCTCATCCCGTGTGTGTCCTTCCTCTCTGGTCCCAGGGGACAGTTGTAGACTGTGGGCTTCACCTGTGACAGTTTCCTACTGAGGTAGTCTGCAGAGGCTGTAGCACACTCAGAACTGCCTAGGACAAAACTTAGCATTTTTCCTTCATTCCTCCTCTTTTTCTCTCCTTTCTTAGTTCCTGCTTCATGCGATCCCAAAGAAAGATTGTTCTGTCCAAAGAGATGTGAAATATTCCAGACATATTTCACTGAGGATGTGCACAGCCCAAATGAGCTTGCCTTGAGCTTCTCCGACAGCAGACAGTGTGTTAATGTTCCTATTTATACCTATCTGTAATGCATCTTCATAGCATTGGCTTAATCACAAATGACAAGGGTGGAAAATGTAATAAAGACAGGGGCACGTTAATCCACTTTGTATGAAAATGTGGAAAGGTAATCCAATTTTGAACTGCTTGCTCTTAAAAAGTATAAAAGTTTGTAAAATTGCAGCATCGTAGTTGGGGAGATGACAGTCCTGAGGAGCATATTGTAGGTAAAAAGCTTCAGCACCTGGGGTGTTTGCGCAGAAGTGGTGGCCCAGGCTGAGAATGAGTCTGAGGGATCTGGGGGCCATGCTGCTGGTGACCCGGGGGTGGCCCTTTACCACATCGACAGGCACATTCATTCCTCTGGGCCTCAGAGATGTTGGCACTGGGGAAGCCGTGCTGCCTCCCCCATGGGTCTCCAGGGGCAAATCCACAAGGAGAGCAAGTCCGCCTCTGCTCCCCACAGACACATGTGCTGGAGTTCATTCTGCAGACCTCCCATGGAGGGGGATGGCCCCCCATGGAGCTCGTGTTTCCAGCAGGGGAAACAGGAAGAGAGAAGGAATGGTGATGGTGTAAGTTTGCCTTGAACAATAGCTGGTGTCTTCGCAAACATGGAGCATGTTTCACACACATGGGTTCGCGTGCATTAGGTGCAGGAAGGAAGCTGCAGGCTCAGGACTCACAGCCAGCGAAGAAATACAAGGCAGACACGAGCTATGGACATCAGGGTCTCCACGGCGCCGTCCTACCTACCTGCTCTGTGACGTGGCAGGCGGCTTGCCTCCTCTGAACTCCAGTGCCCTCGTCAGCCACACAAAAATATCGGTTTCATCCACCCATCAAAGCCAAGGTAAGGGTGGGCAGACCCCTGGAACTTTTCTGGGATGTCCACTCAGAGGGAGCCCAGTGGGTCGCCAGTCACTTTTGTGCTTTGCTGCTGTTTCAGAGCATACACTTTGAAAGGGTACACACAGCTCTGGCTGGAATCATCGTAGCGGTTGTTTGACATCCAGAATGTGGGCTATTACTATAGGAAAAGTCAAACAAAAACACTCTGCCTAATTTCCTGTGCCAAAAATAACAAACCGAGAGAAATATCACATCTGTGGAGGGACTGCCGAGATTTTTACCACTACTAAAGTTTGAAAGATACACTGGAGGTTGTTCCTTCCGTGCCTTCCTTATCTTGTCTGTGTAGAAGACCAATTGACTTCAGAGAATAACGGTGGATTTAAAATTTGATCATGTGACGATGATTTTAGCTATGCACTTTTTTATTGTTGGAGCAAATCAGTATATCCCTTCATAACGTGGAATACCTTTTCTTTATATCTATAAAGAAAGACCATCCAGTGGAGAGAGGAGAGGGGAACAGGATGGAAAAAATGAACTGGAAAGTGCTGTATGCATGTACCAAGTCCCCATGACAAATATAATAATTTTATAGTGCAAATGTGTACTAATAAAACAAGTTGACATTCAGCTGCCAGGACCTGCAAGAAATCGTAAACTGTCTATAGGGTCGCTGACAGCCGTTCCTTTCCCCCGCATATTGGGCTGATGGATGACATTAATATAAGGAGCAGGAGGTGCAGCGCCAACGAGTGCTCTCTGCCCGTAAAACAGGCAGCTATCTTAGCTTCGGAGTTGAGTTTATTACGTCCTCTCCAACACAAACGATTACGAGCTTCCAATCCTAATGAGATGCATTTCCCTTACACAGCTCACTGGAAATATAAGTAATCCTTTACTCAGCAGGACTGAGAAAATCAAATGAGATAATGAATATATGTTCCCGATACACAATCCTTGCTCCGTAACTGTCATTCCTTGGCAGTCCCTATATGCAAAAGGGACGGACACACATCTCTCAGGATTTCAGCGGCTTGGTTTGGTGGTGTGGGGATACCAAGACAACCTCTCCCCCAGGTAGCAGAAGTGGGGCCATCTCCCCTTGACAATCGAGATTCACGACACTGGTGGGGCTTTTTTGATTTTCAAGATCATGCATACTTCCACTTACCAATAACCTAAGAAGCTTCCGGCTCCGCAACAAGTCGGGACCACTGTCTGCCACTTCAATCACGAGCCCTAACAGATTAGTTCGTGCTCAACACTCTGGCAGATATGAATTCCAAAGGAACCTTTGTCAGACTTCTAAGTGGGAATCGGAGCACAAGTGGACCCCAGGGTTTGGGGGCAAAGCATTCCTACCACAGATAATGATTCTCCTTTTAAAAAGCAGTTTCTGGCTTGCTCTCTGCCTTAGTAGAAGCTGAATATTTAGCCCCAGGCTGCTAGGTTACCACACAATCTCAGCAACTGACATGAACTGGCTGTTTCCTGCCCCACAAAGCCACAAATATGGGTGAGTAAAGAGGCAGTCTATCATCAAATGGAAATGGTATAAAGCAAAAATTAGGCCTGAACAAATCATCGGTATCACTGGAAATACATATGCCTTGGATTCAGATTTGCCTTCCCTAGTACCTCCAATACTTCTACCAAAATCACCATTCTTACTCACTCTGTGGCATTACCCACCATATCGTGTTTGACACAATAACTTACTTGAAAGCAAATAAATTGTAACAAAGGGTTTATTCTTAGGAAATCTCCTGCAGAGTTACCTTATTCTCCATCACCCTGAAATAGCTGGCCTGAACTAGTAGAATAACTCCACTTTTTTTCAAAATTTTTTATGTTGGTAAAACACACAGAACAGGAAATGTACTTTGTTACTTTTTATTGAATGTACTTAAGCGACATTAAGCATATTCATGTGATTGTACAGTCTCACCACACCCATCCACAGAACTCTCTTCATCTTGTAAAACTGAAATTCTCTTCCCATTAAATAATAGCTTTTCATCCCTCAAGACCCTGGGAAAAACCATCCTACTTTTTAGCTCTGTATCATTTAGTATTTGGAATACCTCATAAAACTAGAATCATGTAGTATTTGTATTTTTATCATTAGCTTGATTAGTTTATCATGCCTAAAGGGTTCGTTCATGTTGTAGAATGTGCAGGAACTTTGAGTTGTTTTCATGCTTTAGCTATTGTGAATAATGCTGTTTGTTATGAATATTTACTTACAAACTTCTCAGAAACTTTGCTTTCAAATCTTTTTTTTTTGAAAGATTTTGTGTAGCTACCCAACAGTGGAAGTCTTGGTTCATATGTTAATTCTGTGTTTTTCAGAAAGCATCATACTTTTCCTACAAAGCTTTACCTCATCATTTTGCATTCCTAATAACAGTGCACAGGGTCGCAATTTCTCCCCACCTTTGCCAATTCTTATTATTTGGTGGCTCTGTAATGTTAATCCCACTATGGATGTGAGGTGGTTACCGTAACTGTGGTTTGCATTTCCAGAGGATCACAGAAGTTGAATATGTTTTCATGTGCTCATTGGCCGATTGTATATCTTTGGAGAAATGCCTACTCTAACCTGTTGCCTGCCTTTTAGGTCAGATTTTTTTTATTGTTGAGTTTTACGAGTTCTCTATTTATTGCTTTTGAAAGTAATCTCTTCATGGTTATACGATTTGCAAGTACTTTTCCCATTCTGTATGGTACATTCATACCTCCTCTGAAGTATAATTTTAAAGTTTTTTTTTCCTGAAGTCTAATTTGTCTGCTTATTTTCTTTTGTTGTATGTAGCTTTGTGTTATGTAGAAGTAACTGCCAAAATAATGTTGCAAACCTTTTGGCCAATATTTTCCTCTCAGAGTTTTATAGCTTTATGTCTTCCATTTAAATCTTTGATATATTTGAGTTGATCATGTATATACTATGAGGTAAGTCAACATCCAGTTCTTCTAACACCATCTGTCCTTTTCATGTTTCATTCCCTTACCACCCTTGTCAAAAATCATTTTACTATGTATGTGAAGGTTTATGTCTGGGTTCTCTCTTCTGTTTCCTAGATTATCACTTCTGTCTTTATGACATATCCCACTGTTTTGTTTTCTGCAATTTTGAACTTGTTGTTACTTTAGTTTATTAGTACATGTATAGTATAGTACATAAAGTCTACATTGCTAGGGGGAAGTTGGCGCATGCACACAATACCACGTCTTAATTTCTTTTTCATCCCCCTTCCTTTCCTTCCACACTCTTCCTGTCTTGATCTCCTTCCTTTTTCAATCTTTGGCATTTTCAGTACATAATGTTTTTGTAATTTTATAATAATTTGGTATGAGGAACTTTGAGTCTTCCCCTTTGTTCTTTCTGAAGATTACTTTAGCTAGTCAGTGTCTCTGAGAGTCCATATGAAATTTAGAACATATGTTTTGGTTTCTTCAAAAAATATATCATTGGTGTTTCAATAGGAATTGTACTGGTTCTGTATATTGCTGTGGTCGCATTGTTACTACCACAATATTAAATGTTCTTGTCCATTTATTTATGTCTTCCCTATGTTCTAGCAACAATGTTTATGAATTTCATCCTACAAACCTTTCATTTCCTTGAATAAAGTCATTATTTTCTTCCTTGTGATGTTACTCTAAATGGAATTATTTTCTTTTTGTATTATTTGTTACTGTTTAAAAAAAAAACAACTGACCTTTGTATGCTGACTTTGTGTCCTGCTCCTCTGCCTAACTCATTAGTGTAATAGTAGTTGTATGAAGCTGCTAGGGTTTCCATCTTATGAGGGCACATCATCTGTAAAGGAAGACAATTCTAATTTTCCTTTTTTAATTTGGGTGTCCTGCAATTTTTTATTGAATAACTGTTTTGGCTAGAATGTTCAATAAAAATGGGAAAAGCAAGCACCCTTGCCCTGTTCCTGGTCTTAAATAAAAGCTTTCAGCCACTCAGCATTGAATATGGCGTTTGCCTTTCATTTTTCACATTACTTTTGGTGAATTGAGGTAATTTCCTTTTCGTCCTATTTTATTGAATGTTTTCATCATAAATGGTGATGAGTTTGTCACAAGCTTTTTCTATGTTAAGATGATTGGGTTTTTTGCTTCATTCTGTTCATATGGTATATTAAATTATAATTTTTATATATTTAAAAGCTTCATGCATTCCAAGAATAAACTCCATCAGACCATATAACCCTTTGAATATGCTGGCAAAATAGGTCTGTAGGATGTTGTTGAAGGCTGGCAGTGTCCATGATGGAGTGAGGGATGCTGATACATAGCTCATTTGTAGGATTTCTGCCTGACTTCTGCATCAAACTAACACGGGCCTCCTAGAATGAGTTAGGGCATAGCCTTTCCTTTCCAAGACTTTGGGAAAGTCTGAGAAGGCTCGGTGTTAGCTCTTTAAACATTTGGTGCCCTCCTCGGTGAAAGCCATCCAGTCCAGGACATTTTTGTGACAGGATATGTGTTTACTGATCCAGTCTCCTTTTCAGTTATAGATTTATTCAGACTTTCTGTTTCGTCATGAGTTAGTCTTCATGGGCTCTGTGTTTCTAGGAGTTTATCCATTTCCTGTGGTATCAAAATCATACATATTCAATTATTTGCATGTTCTCTTTTAATTATTTTTATATAATTAATTGTAACATTCTTATTTCATTTAATGTTTCTGTAATTTGTAGCAATTTATTGAGACTTCTCTTTACTCTTAGCTTATCAAGCTAAACTTTTGCCAATTTTGTTGAACTTTTCAAAGAACTGACTCTAGTTTTGCTTCTATAACTTTTCTGTTCTCCATTTTATGTACCTTCATTCTAATCTACATAATCTATATATTACTATATATTCTATATATTCTAATCTATATAACCTATATGTTACTTCTTTCTTCACATACTTTTGGCTTTAGTGCACTATTCTTTTTTTCTAGATTGCTTAGTTATAAAGTTAGATTGCTGATCTGAGAGCTTTCTTAATTTTTAATGTAAATATGTATAACTACCAATTTCCCCCTTGATATTCCTTTTGCTATGTCCACTGAGTTACAGTGTGCTGTGTTTCATTTTGATTTGACTTTAAGAATTTGTAATTTGATTTGTCTTCTTATATCTTCTTTTATTGATATTAAAGTAAAATTTGCCTTGTCTATTCCGTATAGTGTTTTCTGGTTTTTTTTTCTAGTATTATCTGTGGCCCATCTATTTTATTCCTAGATTTTTTTGTAATCAAAATTTTAGTGAAATGTTTTAATACCTTTTGTGTACATTCTATACAGTATATTGTTGTGGTTATTGGGGATTATATTGAACGTGGTTAATTTCCAATGTTCTAATTTGAATTTTTTCAGCCAATTAAATGTACATCATCTCTGGACCTTTACACCTCTGTCCCCCATTTCATCTATTGTTGGTATTTTAAAATATTATCTTTATTGATTGACTCTTTATGAAAGAGTTATAAAATTGCATCTTCATAAGCCACTATTTTTTTTTTTTTTGCTGCAGGAATTTCTTAAATGATACAGAAAACAAAATGTAGAGTTATGAACTAAAGCTACAATAATACTAGGTTGTAGACTACCAATTTTTAGATGTGTTAGTGTATTAAATTGTGTAGAAAATGAGAAGTACAGCTACCATTACCTTTGTGATTATTTATACATTCACCTTATTGAAAAATTATTTTCTTCATACAAATTCTTGACTAGTGTTATATGATTTCTCCTTAAGGACTCCCTTCAGAGTTTCGTGAACGGCAGGTTTAGCGGTAACAAACTTTCTACTTTTATTTATCTAGGAATATTTTATTTTCTCCCTGATTTTTGAAGGGCAGTTTTGCCAGATATAGAATGCTTGGTTGACCATTGTTTCTCATTTTTTCCTTTTTTTAGCTTTTTATATATATAAGCCCACTGACACAGCAATCTGTAAAACTTCTCTTGAGAAATCTGGTGACAGTCTGACAGAGGATCCCTTGTATGGAGCATAACACATCTCCTGGTGCTTTAAAATATATTTCTCATTACCTATGGCTTTTGATAGTTTGAATATAATGTGTCAGTATGTCTCTTTAATTTCATCCTACTGCCTAGAATTTGTTGAGTTCTTTGGATGTTTTCATTCATGTCATTCATCAAATCTGGAAAATTCTAGCCTCTCAGTTCTTCAGATATTCCTGCTGATTATTTCTCTATGTATTCTGAGAATCACATAGTGCCTAGGTTGGTCTGTTGAATGGCACTTTACAGGTTTCACAGGGGCTTTCTTTTTTCAGTTTTTCTTTTTCTTGAGATGTGATAATTTTCATTATTTTATCTTAAAATTCATCAATTGTTACTTCTATCTGTTCAAAATGTCCTTTGGGAAAAAAATCCAATGAATTTATTATTTCAGCCATGTATTTTCTATGTGTAGAATGTCCCTTTTTGTGTTTTTATTTTATTGATTGATATTCCTATTTTGTTCATACATTGGTTTCTCAACTTTCTGCGTGTATTTCTTTATTCATTTGATCATCTTTAGGATAGTTTTTAAATGTCTTTGTCTCATAAGTCTGACATCATGTTTTTTTCGGTGATAGTTTCTGTTAGTTTACATTTTTCTTTTGATTTGGACAGACTTGCCTATTCATTTAGATATCTGCTGACTTTTGTTGTTAGTGTTGTTGAAACTGAATATTGGAATATAATAATGTAGTGACCCTGGTAACCAGTTTCTCTTCCTTCCCAAGGCTCACTGGGTTTTTGTGTTTGTTTGTTTGTTTGCTTGATTTGGGTTACTTTTCATTGCTGAAGTCTGTTTATGCCAAAACTTAGTTTTAGACATAAACTTTAAAACATTTTCAAGTATTTTCTGGCCCTGCATCTTTCCGACAGCATGCACAGTGACTTTCTACTTCTCCCCACACATGCTCTTGCTTTGAATATTCTAGCACTAAGTGTATATCCAAAATGGGGTAAAATAAATACATAAAGGGGGAGTAAAAAAGTGAGTTACTTGAAACACATTGAAAATCACACCAGACAGTCCATGAGGGCCTTGCCAAAAGGGCTGGAGGTGTAATAAGAGTGAGCGTGATCAGAACACACCTCCCTAATATTTGGAAGAAATAATCCTTATGGTCCACCCTGGGTCCCACAAGCTATATGGAAGTGATTAAAGGAAATACATAACACATTTTCCTATCATGAGATTAGTAGCCACTGCCTAGCTAAGAACTGAAATTGACTGAAATTACTCATGGTTTGTTATTATGTTCCCTGATGAGAATTGCAAGTTTTCATTAGATTCCAGTTCCAAAATAGTTACATCACCCAGAGTATGTCAATGTAATTGTTGTCCATGTTGGGGGACAGATTTCCAGAATTCCTACCCTGACATTTCCTTAGTATATTCCTGGAACAGGGTTTTTGAAACTAAATGTCATATCCTCCGGGACAGCATATAGATCAGAAACCAATAAATGATGTGTTTCTTCCATTGCTGGTATTCTTAGTTTCAAGAAATAAGGAGTCAAAATGGAAATGACTCCTCTCAATGTCATTCTTAATGATTCACAGTGAAATTTTTGCTCTGACAACTTTGGGTTCTACTATTCTAGGTGTTCAGAAATCTTAGTTTGGGATCTCATACTTTGAGGGATTTTCTAGAAACTCCATCACACATAGGTGATAGGTTATTAGCTCATTAACCATCCTCATTCCCATTCCTGAAGGATAGGGGACATGGTTCATAGTTAATCTTGTAATCATGACTGACTTTTCTTTTGTTCAACTCCTATCCAGAGGCCCACGAGTCATACTGATAGAACAAAAGATGCTCCTACCACCCAGAAAATACCAAGAGATTAGAAGCTCTGTGTCAGAAATCAAAGTGAAAAGTCAAATATAATCAAATATGCAACAAATAAGAAGAACAACAACAAAAGAACAAAAGAAAGACGCACCTACAATCCTATTACTTAGGAAGTTACAAGAATGTTAGGAGTCAGTAAAGAGACCAAATCCATATTTTCACTATATCACAAGTAATTAAACTATGTTTCGGTACAAAAACCAAAGGACTTTTAAAGTTATAATATGCCACCCAAATCTGGATAAAGAAATTTTGCATCCTTCATTGGGAAAAATATCAATTCATTTTTTTCCCTTTCTACTGAGATATTTGTTTATTGGCCAGCAGAAAAATCAGTTTGTTATTGCCTCCATTTGGAAGTATGGATTTTTAGAATGCACAGATGTAACCTGTGTAATAACGTTCTGATCAATGATGGACTGCATATCTGAAAATGGTTCCATAAGGCTACAATAGAGATCAAAAATTCCTGCCTTCCAGTGAATAGTAAGCATCCTAAAGTTGGATGTAATGCACTCCTCATGTGTATGTTGTGATGCGGATGTAGACAAACCTTCTGGGCTTCCAGGCATATGAAAGTGTAGTACATACAATTATGTACAGTACGTAACATTCCAGGATAATGAAAGTAAAAGATTGTGCTACCAATTTTTACACATAGTAATAGAACAGTGCCCTGTGTCATACCAGCATCTCTCAAGTTTACTGTGCCACTTGTTTGTGTCAAGAGCCCACGTCCAGCGCCTGACCTGTCACACTGTGTATCAGTTTGTGTACATTACACTTTATGATACTTAAGTGATGATCAAATTGCTTAATGGAACATCTCTCAGCACTTACCTCTGAGTTTGAGGATCATGTCATTATGTGTGGATACTACACTGAAAGAGACGGGCCGTTGTGAACTTGTGTTGTATCGGCTTAGCGGAGATGTTAACTGTCATTTGAGCAAAAGACACTCTGCATTATGTTTGGAAGATGATAATGAGTTGGCCAGCAGTGGTAGTCTTCTCATTCTTTGAGGACCAATGCGGGATATGGGGGCCAGGAAGCCACTTTCTCGCTTATCTCCTGGGCCACTTTGTTCTCATTGAATACCAGAAAAACTTGTTGTGCACTCGGCTCCAATGATGCCCTTTCAGCTTCCCTGATCCCTGACCCATGGGTGTGTTCAGCACTGGGATGGATGAAGCAGCTTATGCTGAAGGTCAGCTGTGTCCCCAAAGCTGAGGGCTGTGGGGCAGTGACATCTTGCCCTAGTTCCAGTCCTTCTTCACTGGTTCTAGTTCTCACTGGTTCTGCTTTTCCTTGTTCTGTCTTTTTTCTTAATCACCTTTCTGCTCCAACTCTTTGCCATAGTTATTTCAGGCTCCTGTACTAGACAATGGCACAGTCACCTTTTCTATATTATTTAATCAACTTTCACAATTGTGTGATCTCTAGTCCCTATACCAAACTCTTCTATACATTATTCCCATTGGGTCTGCTTCTCCATCAAACCCTAACTGATGCATGTACACAACAGCCGTGGCACTGACAGAAGCACACACTGAAGCTGACTGCTGACCTCCACTGGGAGGAGCCATCAGTGAGTCAATGAAAAGAAGAGATAGGGGCCTGACCTCTTGCTAATCCCAAAATGCAAGAACTGTAGCATTGGCTGTAACACTGAAAGAAGGATATTAAAGATATTCCCAAACAAGAAGGAAAAAATACTCCAATTTCATTTAAAATTGCCGTAGTGTTCACTGTTGCTATGGATTAGAACTAAATTGCACCTCCAAATTTTTCATGCATATGGAAGGTAATTGAATCACGGAGGCACTCATAGTGGATTTGTTCATTGATGAGTATAATAACTAAATGTATTTTTATGAGATGGGGTATGGTTGGAAGTAAGTTCCTGGATGGATGACCTCAAACGGTATAATCTTGTCCCTGGGTCCTCCTTTTCCTCCCTACTTCCTGGCTGCCAAGAAATGAGCAGTTGTCCTAGAATTGTGTAAGTTGAACTTGACGGAAAACACTGGTCATAGGTCAGAAGACTAAAATGCTTAAAGAAATGCAGACAGTAAAGGGAAAATTCAGGAGGTTTCATTTGGGAACAAGAACTTCATTGACAGTTAGACTATAGGCTATGTGTGTTACAATCTAGCAGAAAATTTGACCACATTTTGCTCATGTCTTGAGACTGCGGGAGACTGAGAATAAGGGTGATGGACTAGTTAATTTGGTGGAGAAAATTTCAAAGCAGTCCAATGTTCAGGCTGTGGCATGGGTGCTACTCTCTGCTTTCAACCAGATTTATAGTGAGCAATAGAAGCAAATGGCACATAAATCATATGAAAAAATCTAGTTTTATCAGAAAGGAAGTAGTAGTTTTATCAGAGAGGAAGCACCTACAAATTAGAGTGATAGAGAGCTTGCTTGCTGAAAAGATTAACATTGAAAATCCAAATATTTTGTATCAAGATGGTAGGAAAGATAGCTTGAATGTATCTAACAAATCAGCAATGTCCCATCCTTTGCATATTGAAGCATGCAAAACTGAAACTCTTTCTTTTAAGAACAGAATCCCTGGGCCCCTTGGCCAAGGGCTGGGTAAGGAATTGGTTCATTTCCTAGGACTTGTCTCACAGTAGTCGGTCATTCAGGTACTTAGAGCAGTCTGCAGCCTTGGTGCAAGGGGCTCTGGATACCACTCCTGCTGCTGGCAGACCTTAGCATCATTCACATGGTGCTAGTTTTTCTGGCATGCAGAACTCAAGAGTTGTGAGGTCAGGGAGGCTTCTACCCATATTCCAAGCAGGCCAGGCAGTGTTCCCTTGAGAGGGTACTGCACGAAGCTGTCAGAATGAAGCTGAAAGAGCAGTGGAGAACTCAGAAATATGGAAAAGTCGAGAACACAAGACATCTGCCAAGGAAAGTGGCAGTCAGTGAGCAAATCTACCCTAAGACAGGGGCCATGAGTGCTGCAACAAGCAATGCCTTAACAGTGGGGACCCACAAGCCATCTGGAGCTTGCTTCCCACCAAAATTTACCCTCGGTCCTGGATGCAGAGCTACAGGATTTAATGTTTACCCTACTGGGTTTCAGTCTTGCTTCGGTGTCATTTCTTTCTATATTACTCCTCCTTTTTGGAATGGGAATGTTCAACCCATTCCATTTTATGTTGGAAGTTTTTAACTTTCTTCTTTTTATTTTTACAGGGGCTCACAGATAAGAGTTTGAACAAACTTTGATCTTGGATTTTCTGACAATGTTGGAACTTTATTTTGACAACTCTTAGAGATAGACTAAAAGCATTTTATATAATGAGATGGACAGGAGTCTTCTGGGTGCCAGGGGCAAAATGCTATTGTTTAGGTCATCTAAATGTCCTACAAAATTCCCACATGAGTAGAAGGTAACTGGACTGTGGAGATACTGCACCTATCCGTGGATTTGTCAGTGGCTGAGTCTGTTAGAAGGCGAGGCCTGACTGGAAGTGGGTCACTAGGGTGTGACCTCAAAGGGTGTTTCCATATGCCCTACTCCTCCCTTGTCTCTCTGCTTCCTGACTGCTGTGGGTTGAGCGCTAACCCTCACCCCGGCCCTGTAACCATGCCATTTCTGCCTTAAAGCCAGCCAACCATGGGCTGAAAATATGAGCCAAAACATACCTTTCTTCCCTTTAAGTTGTGGTTGTTGTGTATTTTATCCAAAGAATGAGACAATGAGTAAGATAATAATCAATACGTAGGTACAAAAAAGTGAGAAGAACTCCTCAACCAGTCACTTTCGTATGTGAGGGCCTATCCTGGCCCAGACAAGTCTCAGGATAGCAGCACTAACTGCTTTAGTTCGTAAACTACGTTTCAGGAGAGAATATCCTGAACACAAAGCCGCAGAGAAACAATATTTTCGTACACTAACCCGAAACTCCATTCCAAGCTCACATCCTTCAAGCCTTCAATAGTACTGGGCTGTCCCCGGGAATGAGTCCAACTCTAGGCCTGAAGCTCTCACTTATGAACCCTGGGAAGCTTCCTCCACTGCTCTGCAGCACAGAACTTGTGTATAGCACAGGCTGGTCCATCTGTGAAAGGCTACAGAAGTACTGATTCAGGGAGAATCATTTATGAGTAGAATATGGTAAAAACTTGGTCTGGAAGCATAATTTGTTCCAGAAAGATGCTTGTAACACAAAAACTTGTATATCAAAATAAATTTCTCCATAAGAAATAACAGAAACTCAGATGATTCATTCCACAACCCCAAAATATTCATATTCATACAGAAGTAATTCATACAGTATTTGAAAAAATAATTCATACAGTATTCATACAGAAACAATTACAGCACTGTGAAATAATACAAAATAATAAAGAAAATACAAAATGCAAAAGAAAAGAGAAATAAATTAGCCTGCACTTCCATTTGAAAACCTGTGTGGCTGGTGGGAGACAAGAGAGAGGAGGGTCGATGTGTCGGACGACTTTCACTACCACTACCAGAATCACTGCTATGGAATGATAGCTCAACGCAATTTTTTTCTTCTCATGCAACTCTATTCTTTCTTTTTGCCTTCTCTTGAAGATTTTGTGGAAATGTGATATTGCATTATCCCTAAACAGATTCATCACTCACACTGCCACAGCCTTATTTAGGTGGTACTTTTCTATAAAACTTTACAGTCTCCCACACTTCACACATCTTGCTAACCTCATTTGAAGTGAGGGGTTCCTTTACCTTTTTCGCCTTTTACCCTGCTGATGAGATCTCCTCTATAACCCCCTGATTTTGGAAGAGGATCACCCACAATGCTATCGCCAGAAAGAGAAAGAATCATTGACTCAGTTGTGATCATATCGGTATCACGTGCTACTCATATTCCAAGACATCGCTCACTCATTAAGTTAAAATTTATTAGAAATCTTTCCTCATCTTGCAGAACACTCATAGAATAAATTACTCACAACCCAAGGTTTTGCTGTATATGCTTGTGATGCATAATAATTACATTTATCTTGGGGATAGGTACATATGCATATCATATCTTTGCTACTTTTCTTGCCCCTTTCCCAACCCAATTCACCTTCTCCTTCCTTTCCTAGGTTCCCTCTCCATCTCCACAGGGTCTATCTCCCTGATTCCTACCATCTCTCTTCTGTTTCAGTCTTTAAATTATTTATATGTATTTGGGCTTCTCATATTAGAGAGACCAAGAGACGAGTCTGATTTATTTCACTCTTCGTGATCCTAACACTAAGTGAAATAAATCAGGGAGAGTCTTGAATTGGTGTCCTAACCACCTTTACTAGATTCCATTATAACACCATTCTCTGCCAGAGGCTGCTCACATCCAATGTTTATGAATATTGGTGTGGTCTCTCTAAAAGCCTCTGATCTGGGATCCCTTCAAGAAGATTAAGGGTGATATGCCAGAGTCAGACTCCTGAAAACCAGGCTGGTTGTCTGAGCTTCTCTGCCTACCCACCTACCCTGGTATTGCAAGGTCCAGCTATGTCTAAAGGTTGGAGACAGGTATAGGCAGTGCAGAAAGTACCTTAGGACTTCTTAGGGAAAGTTGCCCTGGCTAAATTAAAGACTAGAAAGACATAGGTGCCAGCTAGAATAGATAGAATAACCACAAGTTAGTGCTAATATTTCCTTGTATATGCCTCGCACTACTTTAAAAATACTTTAAAGATTTTTTCAAGTCCAAATATTTCTACAGCATTAGAATATGGTAGTGATGAAAAAAATAAAGGTCCTGCTTTCATACAACTCATTGGGGAAGATATACATTAAAGAAGTCGATAATGGTTCCCTACAGTGTTCTCTATACTGTGACTGTACACCAGAGTAGAGGAAAGTGACTGGAGATCTGTGTCATGGAGGAGAAAAGAACCAGGTGAGACACTGTTACTTCCGTGGCATTTGTGCTGAAAAATGTAGGGGGGAGACTGTATCTATGGGAAAGGTGGAATTTTTTCATAAGAACAAGCGACAGTGGGGATTGGAACTCAATGTACCTGATTTATAATCTTAATTTTTATCTTCCTAGTATTTTTGCTGACACTCCCACTTTAAATAATGCTGGCCACAATCTCACCCATCACAGCTATTTTCTCTGAGATTTCTGACTACATTAATTGGTATCTGTTGATCCCGACAAAGCAACACATCATATTTATGCTTGTTCATCAACTTCTTTCCTCTATCTCCCAAGGCAACTGAGGTTCCCTTTAAAGTGGCCAAAACTGTCCAATGTAGAGTTTCAACACAGGTCCCTTAGACACAACCAAGTATATTGTGGGCCACTAGGCATTCTATACACTGTCCTTTCTCAATGAAGGTATCTGAGGAATCCTCTCGCCTGGGATGCCCACCATTACCCCAGCGCACCAGGGATGCCTTTTCCAGAGCACAAATGCAAAGGACTGAGGCCACTTCGGAGTCTGGCGACCTTGGCAAAACACAGGCTGCAAACCCAGATGAAGGTTGGCGGCAGAGATTTGTCTGGGATCCGGAACACAGCAAAGGATCCCACAGTGTGAAATTCTGATGCCTGATGTTTCAATCCCTCTTCTAAACAGTTCTCAGACTATTAGTGCATGTGGATGGGGTATTAATGCAGCAGATTTTCAGTTTTCTTCTGTTTAGAGAGAACCTATATCCATTGAGAGTCCACTTGCCGAGAACTACTTCACGGGGAAGAACAAAGGGAGCTCTGCTGCTGTGAACTCCTTCCCTCCAGTGAAAGAACTTGTCTCCATGGAGGTTTTGCTGTGCTCTCTTTTGTCTACACATTTGTAAACTGTTGAAATACTGGATTCATAAAGAAAAGTGCAGAAATTATACCTTTTTAGCTTGGTAGGAGGAGCCAAAGTCTCCTACAGGGATCCCACTTGTATCTATCTATCAAATATAATAATCATCTTAACTTAAATAACATACTTTAATTTCACAAAAATGGTAATGTACCTTATGTACTTCTGTGGCTGCTTTCTTTTGTTTACTATTGTTTCTTGAGATTCAACCATATTGCTGTATGTAGCAACAGTTCACTCGTTGTTGTGTGTAATATTTTATTGTATGCATTTTTCTGCCCATCCCCAAATGAACCTCATGTGTTTTTAGATTAATGCCTGATATAGGTATAAGGAGGGACCCAGCATGGCTGGATAGAGGACTCACTTCAGACAAAGTCAAAGAACATCAGCTGAAAACCCAGGTAACTGAACCAGGGGAGGGACATACTCCTTGATGTAGAAAATCAATGTGAAAGAAGATACTTGTAGAGCAAATGAAACATCTGGATAGGAATTAAACAGAGAAGTGGTCAACCAGGGACATTCTGAAGGTCCTCCACTCTCACCCGCCCTGGAAATGGCCATCTTGAGAATTCCCCCAAAAGTCACAGAGAAGGAAAGAGTGCTCCAGGAACTAGGTTCCCAAGATAGACTCAGGGTATACAGACTCCTTCACCCAACTTTCCTTCTGCAAACAATGAGGAAATTGCAATCCTGCAGCCTCCTCACCAGCACCCACTGAGAGTGGGGAAAACACCTGCCCACCCATTTAACCCAGGTAATAACAGGATAAACAAGTGCATGGCAACCACCAAGTTTGCCCAGCTGCCTTTGCCTGGAGTCACCTTCTAGCACCCCCGTCAATAGTGGGCCCATGTAAGTCCCAACTGGGTGTCCTGGGCATACCCGAGTCACTGCCAGGTGCCTCAAGCCGATCCCGTGCCAAGCACACAGAGATAGTACCACTCCCACCTGACTCTGTGCCTGGCATTGTGAGATTGCTTGAGTACCCAGTCAGTGTGTCCTGCAGCCACTCCTAGACCCAGCGGAGATTGACACCCAGTCCTGGGCAGTCTAAATCTCCACTGGGTGCCCCGGGCCCATGTAAGTTTTGGTCGGGTGCCCCAGGCATGCCAGAGCTTCCACCAGTCCCACCCCCACTAAACCTCTGCCTGGATTACAGTACTGACTAAAGGTCTGCTTGATTTGTCTGACGCCCTGAGCCCATGTGAGAATCCACCCAGCACCCAGCTCCCAGCACCCAGCACCTAGCACCCTCCTTGGCCCACCAGAATATCCCTGTATCAGTCCTGGGTACCCTTGTGTCTCCACTGAGTGCCCCAGGCAAGCAAAAACCTCCATTTGGTGTTTGGAGCTGGTCCTGTAGCCTCAGGAAGATCCTTTGAGTATCCAGGGTTGGTCTTCAAGCAGCCAGAATCCATGCCAGATGTTCCAAGCCCTCTTGAGTCTTCACTCAGAACCCAGTTCTGCATAGCTTTCTTGGGCTTGTGTCCTGGCTTGAACAATTACCATGGACACGTTTTTACAGACAGGGAGCAGTTACACAAAGGAGTCTCCACACAAATACATGGGCAGAAAAGAACATGACTTGTTGGATTAAAAACTTCAGGCTCTGGAAGAAAAACACTTCTGGAAATAAATAGGATTGTTTTCTTTTCTTTTTTTCCTTGCTTTCTTTTGATCTAACTTCTGTTGTTGTTTTTTCCTTCCATGGTATTTTTTATTTATTTTTTTGTAGAGCTTGGAGCTTTAGCACCCATTTTCTTGTGATCATTTTTAATATTACTTTATTTCTTTGATTAGGTTCTCCTCTCTCTCTCTCTCTCTCTCTCTCTCTCTCTCTCTCTCTCTCTCTCCCTC
>NW_022900914.1:3710145-3717077 GCF_012274545.1 Fukomys damarensis | reverse complement strand
CTCTCTCTCTCTCTCTCTCTCTCTCTCTCTCTCTCTCTCTCTCCCTCTTCTTTCTTACTCTTAAATTTGTTGCCTTAATATTTTTTCTCCAATTTAATCTCTAGTCTTATTATTTATCCTTTTCCTAGTAGTTTTATTCTGTTACTGCAAACTAATACTAGCAATTTTCTTTTACTCAGTAATATGATCTTTTATTGCAGTTTTGCCACCTTCTTTGCATTATCCATTGCTTAATTTTTCAAATTCTATTTTTTTCATGCCCCCATTCCTGCACCACTATCCTATAGTTAACTACGTCTTACTATAGTTGAATGCTGTTCTATCATTAATGGGGATAAAATTGCTCTATTGACATTTACTGCATATCAATATCTGGCTTGTCTTAGATTCCGTGGTTAGAGGTGGTACAGTGTTAGTCACTAGAATTTGTCAACACTTGTAAACCAGTTTGCTTCTGATGCTATTATTTTTGCTAACTTTACTACTTTAGGCAAGGAGACACAGTGGTTTCTATGAATTGGTTTTCTCTGTATGTCAATATCTAGATTGTGTGGGGGTCATAAACAACACTGTAGCTACTTCTCAAAGACCAAGGTACCGATCAAATCAGCTGAAACCCCACCTCCCTAATAAATGGTATTGGCTGAATTCTGAGACAGACCCAAAGGCCAAGAGCTAGCTACACCTGGAGGACATCTCTGGAAAGTTGACATTACCTAAAAGTGTCTTGATACCAGCAATAAATATATCCAACATAAGCAATCTGCAAGCCTCAGCACAGAAAACAAACAAACAAAAAAATAGAAAATGAGGAAACATGGAAGTAAAATTCCTGCAAAAGCTTCTGACTCTCTTAAAGTAAATCCAGGGGCCACTAAGAGGGAAGAAATCAAAAGCTGCACAACTGAAACATCTGAAATGGTAGCAGTGAAAGAACAATAAGACATTTGCAAATCATAGTAGAAATAATTAAAGAGATAACAATCCTAATAAAACAAACGATCAGCAGATCGAGGGAAGATACTAATACTAAACTAGACGAGCTAGAAAGACTTTGGACCACGAAAATCCAGCATGAAAAAGATTGGAGTCTATAAAACAGTTTTAAACAGAGATCCAGGAGGTTAAAAACTTTATTAAGCAAACATGCACAGGCAGCAAAAGTGAGCAATGTGAGGACAGATTATTAGACCTAAAAGGCAGGGCTGTGCTAGGTAACCAACTAATGAGAGACATGTTAAAAACAACAAGTTAGGGCCAGGGATTTAGCTCAGTGATTCTGATGCCTGCCTTGCAAGCGCAAGGTCCCAAGTTCAATCCCTGGTACCAAAAACAAAACAAAACAAGTTAATGTGAAAAATGGACTCAGCAGCTGCTAGATGATGCAAAGAAGACTAATCTCGGATTAACTTGAATTCATGAAAAGTCAGAAGATAGAACAAAGATTATAAAAAAAAAAAAACTGTTCACAGAAATAACAGCAGAAAACTTTCCAAGCATGGTGAAAGAATTTGACATGCAGATAAGTGAGGTATGTAGAACCCCAAAGAGCCATGACCAAGAAAGAACCATGCCAAGACATGTAATAGTCATGGTCCAACACAAGAACCCAATCTTAAAAGGTTTTAGAAAAAAGAAACAAATCATCTATAAAATAAAGACCATCAGAATTACAATAGACTTCTCAACACAAACCCTAATGTGAATGAGAGTTTGGGCTGAATCATTTCAAGCCCTAAAGTAAAATAACTTTCAGTCCAGATTGACACAGCTTAAAAAAATATTTTTTAAAACTTATGGAAAAATTAGATACTTCCATGATTTTAAAAAAATGCCCAAAGAAACTCATGACCATCAAACCAACATTCCAGAAAGTTCTCAAAGATATCTAAGAAAGAAACAATGAAGATAACAGTGCCAGATAGCAGTAGAATGAATCACCAGGTAAGGTAAGCAATTAAATACAGATGAAAGAAAGGAAACCAACAGGAGGAAAAAATACACAACAAAGATAACTCAATATCTAACAGTTACACCATCAATGTGAATGGTTTTAATTCATCATTCATAAGGCTCAGATTAGCAGAATGGATCAAGAAACAAGATCCAACAATGTGCTGCATAAAAGAAACATACTGAGCCCACAAAGAAATTCATAGACTGAAAGTCAAAGGATGGAAAACAATATTCTATGCAACAGGAATCCAGGAGAAAGCAGGAATAACTATCCTGATTGTAGACAAAGTGGATTTCAAGCCAAGAGTGATTTGAAGAGACGAAGAAGGTCACTACATACTGGTTTAGGGAACAATTCAACAGGAAGAGATAACAATCATAAATATATATGCACCAAATACTTGTGTACACAAATTAATAAACCAAACACTAATAGACATGAAAATTCAAATAAGTATTAATGTAATTCTAATGGGGGGATCCACAGTACTCCACTTTCTCAAGTGGACAGATTAACTAGATGAAAAATCAACAAAGAAATATCATAGTTGCACAAAATCTTTGAACAAGTTGACTTAATACATATCCACCCAACAACCAAAATTACACTTTTTTTCAGCAGCACATGGGACTTTCTCTAAAATAAACCACATACTAGACCATAAAGCAGGCTTACGTAAATGAAAAGGAATCAAAATTATTCCATGCATATTATCAAATCATAATACAATGAAACTATAAATCAATGGCAAAAGACAACAGAAACTAAAACATGGAAATTAAATGAAATTTCTCGAATAATCCATGTGTCAGAATGAAATTAAAGAACAAATTAAATAGTTTCTACAATCAAACAATAATGCCAGAAAAAGCACAAATAAGTAACCTAATAATATACCTCAAGGTCCTAGAGAAACAAGAACAATCCAAACCCAAAGCTAATGTGAAGAATGAGATTATAAAGATCATGACAAAATTTAATGAGCTTGAGATAAAAAAAATACAAAGAATCAATGAGTCAAAGAGTTGGTTCTTTGAAAAATTAAACAAAACAGACAAAACCTTAGGAAACATTATAAAAATGAGGAAAAGACCAAATCCATGCAATTAGGAATGAAAAGGTGAAAATGATGATTGATTCTGCTAAAATCCAGAAGATCACTGGTAACTACTTTGAGAGTTATACTCTTAATAAAATGGAAAACTCAGGGGAAATGGATAGATTCCTACATATATATGAACTACAACATCTGAATCAAGAAGATATAAAAATGCTGAATAATCTAATACCAGTTAGTGAAGCTGAAGAATTTTTTAAAAATCTAAGAAAAGCCCAGATCTCAGGACTTTCACTGCTGAATTCTACAAGAATTTTAGAAACAATCTAACCCAATACACCACAAACTCCTTAATGTAATCAAAAGGAAAGTAGTACTCCCAAAGTCATTCCTAGAAGCAAGCATTACCCTTGTTAAAAAAAAAAAGAAAAAGAAAAAGATCCAATCAAATAAGAGAACTACAGGCAAATCTCTTTAATGACATTAGATGCAAAATTCCTCAGTAAGAAACTGACAACAGAATGCAATAAATCATCAAAAACATTATACACTGGGCCCAGGGAGGTAGTTCAGTGGTTCCATCACCTGTCTCACAAGTGCAAGGACCCCAGCATGATCCCTGGTACAAAAAAAAAAATGACACCCTGACCAGTTAGGATTCATTCCAGGGACCCAGGAATGAATGGTTCAACATACTCAAATCAAGTAATGTAATATACCACAATAATAGAAACAAGGACTAACATCACATGATCATCTCAACAGATGCAGAAAAAGTATTAACAAAATAAGGCATCCATTCATGAAGAAAACCCTACAGAAAATTGAAACAGAAGATCTTTATCTCAATATGACAAAAGCCATCTATAGCAACCCAATGGCCAGCATCATACTAAATGGAGAAAAGGTAAAAGCTTTCACTCTAAAATAAAAAACAAGACAAGATGACCACTATTACCACTTCTATTCACTATAGTTCTTTAAGCATTCGCCAAAACAATTATAAATCAGAAAGCAATAAAGGGAATGTAGACAGGAAAGGAAGAAAATAAATTATCATTATTTGCTGATAATATGATCCTCTACATAGATGACCCCAAAAACTCCGCCGAAAGACTAGAATTAATAACTGACTTTGGCAGCATTGCACGATAAAATGTCAACCCTGAAAGATCAGTAGCAATTCTGTACACTGATAACTAACTCACCAAGAGAAAAATTAGGAAAGAACTCTTTTCACAATAACATCAAAAAAGGAAATACTTAGAAATTAGCCTAGTCAAAGAAGTAAATGAACGATAGTATTCTGAATTAGGAGATGAAGGAAGATATCAAAAACTGGAAAGATATCAAAATGGCCACATATCCAAAACTGTTATACAGATTTCATTTAATCCCAATGAAAATCCCAATAGTATTCCTCATAAAACTAGAGAAACTACCCTAAAATTCATATGGAGTCAGAACAGACCTACAGAAAAAGAAATTCTGAGCAGAGAGTAAGGCAGGGGTATTACATTCCCAGACTTCAAGTTATACTGCAGAGTTATAGGGATAAAAGAAAACAGCAAGGTATTGGCAGAAAAAGGACTTGTGGATCAGTGAAGCAGACTACAGGGTGCAGAAAGAACTTCAGACACTCATTTAGCTTGTCCTTGACAGAGGGGCCACATGGTGCTCTGGAAACTGGCTTTCCCCAGGCCGAAGACTGACTTGGACCCATTTCTCTCCCAAAGCACTAAACTGAAATTGAAATGGATCAAAGATCTAAATATTAAACAGAAACACTTAATCTGCCAGAAGACAGAGTAGCTAAAACCCGTGAAGACATAGGTGTAGGCAGACTCTATGAATAAAATCCTGGTTGCATAAGAACTATTACAAAAATCCAACAAATTGGATGAGACTAAATTTAAAAGCTTCTGCACAGGAAAGGAAACCACCAACAGAATGAAGACAACCTACAGAATGGGAAAGCATGCTTGCCAGCTGCTCCTCAGACAGGGGAGTAATATCTAGAATATACAAAGAACTCAAAAAAAATCAGACGGACCCCCCTCCCAATTTAGAGATGCAATCCAAAAATGGATGCCCAAAATACACACTTCTTAGATGAAGAAGTACAATGGCCAACAAATACATGAAAAAATGCTCCACATTGCTGGTTATAACAGAAATGTGAACTTAAACAACACAGAGATTCTATCTCATTCCAGAAAGAATAGCTGTTATCAAGAAATCTACCAATGACAGATGTTGCCGAGGCTGCAGGGGGAAAAGAATCCTTGCCTAATGTGGGTGGTGCTGTAAACTGATATAACCACTATGGAAATCAGTATGGAGATTCTTCAAAACACTAAAACTGGAGGTTTCATTTGATCCAGGTATCGCCCTTCTAGGTATCTTCCCAAAAGAATTAAAGTCATCACACCGTATGATGTTACTTGCACAGCCATGTGAATAGCAGCATAATTTATAACAACCAAATCTTGGGAACATCCCATATGTCCAATAGCAGATGAATGGATCAAGAAGATGTGGCATTTACATACAATGGCGCCAGACTGCCGTAAGGACGGGTAAACTGGGGGCATAGTAGGTAAATGGATGCAACTCAAAACCATAATTTTAAGTGAAATAAATCAGACACTTGTTTAAATGTCGCATTGTTTCTCCTGCGTAAAAAACACAAAATATAAATAAGGAGTAAAATAGAGGATAGGCATTAGGAGGTAGAAGAACTTTTTCAAATGAGAAGGGGAATAAGAGATGGAGGGGAGAGAAGAAATGGAAAAGAGATGAAAAGAAGAGTTGGAGGAAATAAAACTTGAGGGGAAAATTGTTGTAAGGAGGGGTGGGGGAGGGTACAAAAAGGAATGACAGTGTCTTATGTACAAGTACAAATCCCACGTGACGAATGTGATCACTATGTACTGAAAACACGGGCTAATAAAACAAGTGGAAGGACTTCAGACTTTAATGACTCAGCTTTTTGGGTTATATGGAAGAAATGTGGGGGAAAAGATTATGTTAGAAGTCTACTGTGGAACATCCTCATCAGAAAATCATAATCATTTCCTTTGGCCATGGGGTAGAAATCATTTCAACAGACTATTCTGCCTCTACAGACTGTGGACCATATGACTACTGCATTGAAGATTAATTTAAATATAATTTCTGAGCATGCTTGTATGGGTCTTGACCAAGGGGCGATGAAGTTCCAATTTTGTGATACTTGTGTGTTGAATCCAGGAACCACTGGATCAAGAGAGTGATTGGTAAAGAAAGCTGAGACTGAACCTGTGGTTTCCAGCATCTGGCGTGGCCACACCTGGGAAGCCATCCTTAAGATGCAGATATATCATCTATTCTTTAGCCAGTAAATTTCCACAGCTTGTTTACACTAAAAAAAAAAAAAATCATCCGATTATTCTGGAGAACTTAATTCTTTTATTGTTTTAACAGTTAAAGTCCCAGTTACAAAGATTATGCAATTTTATTTTCCTCAACTTTAAAATAAGGATAATGGCTCTTTACAGGGCATTGCTGAATGCATGAAATTAGCCAACTGATATACAATAGCTGATATTGTAAGTATCTGTTAAAGTAAAACCATTTTGAATCTCTAGATATCTTTTCCAGTAGCCTTTGTCCAATTAATATGCAAATAGCAAGTTAAAAAATATAAATGAAGGCGTGAGCAACTGGGTTTCTACTTGATCAACTCAGGCGCAGACATAAGCACTGATTTTCCTGCCTCACACAGGAACTAGCAGAGATGTCAGGATGTGGCCTCTGCCATAGTCTGTGTCCTGAGACACCTGCCCAGAGCCCTTTCCACCTGAGTGATGGAATATTTGGTCTGGTGGCTGTGTGGTGTTCTGAGCCAGGCAAGGTCAACTCAGATGTGGCTTCTTT
>NW_022900914.1:3686829-3709838 GCF_012274545.1 Fukomys damarensis | reverse complement strand
AAGGCGTGAGGCTGGGTTTCTACTTGATCAACTCAGGCGCAGACATAAGCACTGATTTTCCTGCCTCACACAGGAACTAGCAGAGATGTCAGGATGTGGCCTCTGCCATAGTCTGTGTCCTGAGACACCTGCCCAGAGCCCTTTCCACCTGAGTGATGGAATATTTGGTCTGGTGGCTGTGTGGTGTTCTGAGCCAGGCAAGGTCAACTCAGATGTGGCTTCTTTCAGAAGTGTCAACCCTGCAAGCTGTAAGGGCCTCTGCAGGACATGTGTCCCCATATCCTCCCCAGGCTGCGTCGCTGGCATCTCTGACAGGGGTCTTTCACCTCCTGTTGGAACACCTATGCTTACAGGCAGTGCTGTGCCTCGCAAGGCAGCCCTGCTGCTGTCAGCTGCCTGGATGGTTACCTGCTCCTTCTCACATTCACCTGGAATAATCTTACCTTGTCCCTTCTGTGCACTAGTCCTACTCCTGCTTTTCAGAAGCCTCCCCACATGTAAGGCGGCCTTCCAGAGAGGTTTCTTCCTGTCTTATGTCTTATGTCTTAGTACGTGTCTTATGAAAAGGGTGGCTGGAGGGGACCCATATCAAGGCCCCAGAAAGCTACATGGCTGTTTGTGACTCCTTTGAATAGTTGACAGACTAACTGCAGAAGTGCATGTGCATGTGTGTGCATGTGTTTGTGGTTATGTACACATGCATGTGTGTGTGTGAGGGGGTTATATGGATTCGAGGTGGGATGGTGACCCATGAGGTTCACCAGAACCTGCCATTCTGGGGAAATCTCTTATGTACCCTGGCTTCAGCTTCCTTAGGTTTAAGTGTTTTTGTAGAGGATTGTGTGATAAAATTATAGAAACTTTAGCTTAGGGTAGAACATAGCATACAGTTAATAAAATAAATTTATAGCAGTAATCATTTTGATTATTTCCATTCTCACAGATCCATGACCCAATGTTAGAATAATGACTTAAATTACATTTCCCCCCAAAGTCAGTCACTTTTCCAAGGCCACGTAAGCATCAAAAGTCGATGTAAGAAGTCAAGGTTGAAGCATCTGACTCTAAACTCTAGCAGGTCCAATTGGTCTCTGTTGTTGGCCTGACTAAATAAACAAGATCACCAGCAAAAATTAAGAACTTTTTTTGAAATAGCCCTCATGGGAGATAATTCATACATCCCAAAGATGCTGCCTATTCAGAATATATCTGGAAATTTTAGGGCAAGCTGAACTTTTAAAATAAATTCTCAGAGGTAGCAAAGTGTGCTATTTGTAGCCAAAAATAAAATTCACTCTCACCCAAAACTCACCCGCGGTCTGGTTTGGTGAGCCAGTGATGGGCTGGGGATTGGCTTTCTTCATGCCTGGCAATGTTCCTGTGAAACTGAGCTGATTCCCAATTCCATATGCGACTTGCCATTGAGCTCTAAAAGCACTTCTCAAAAAGGAGTTTCCAGAAGGGTTTTAGAGTTTTCTCACTACATTAAACCTATGCCTCCAAAATACTTTCAGTAAAGCCAACATTAATTTGAAGACCTATATTCCCATTCGTTTGTAATAAAAAATCATTAATTTATTTGTTAAAAATGTTACTTTACCTATTGGCATCAGTGTGGCATGAGATGTGCTAAAGATCTCCTCTTTAATCCTAGGATAGAGTCTCACTTCCGGTAAGGAATTTTAGGTGCAACTAGGGAAACAGTAAAGAGCATGCACGGGAACAGAGTGACTAGTAGGAGGCTTGTTGGAGACGGCGACAGATCTGACACTGCATAGGTGTCTGTTACTCAGCCAGTGACCCAGAGCGAGAGAAGACTTCTGCACAGAGGGAATGGAGTGAACGCACGCCAGAAGACTGAAAGGGACCGAAGCGTCGAAGTCACTGCAAGATCCCGGCCATGGCTGAGGAGGGAGTGTGCACAGGGCGGGACCGTGAAACTGATTCAAGGAGCCGGGCAGGAGCAATGGCACACAGAGCTGCATCTGAAACATCCAGAAGTTTAGCTGAACCTTGGGAAGGTGAGCAGGGAAAGAAAAGCCCGACTTTGCAGCTCAGTAAAATTGTTCTGGCAGCAGCATGAAGAGACTGAAGTGATATTAAACCAGGCAGGGGTGGGCAGGAGCTCAGTGACGTCTGGAGGAAGGTGACGAGGGTGACCAGGGCCGGGGACTCCATGTGAGACTCGTGGCAGGGCTTGACAGCCAACCAAAAACAGCAAGTCAAGGAAAGGAGGGGCACAAAAGGGAGTTGTAGTACTGTTTGTCTCTCGGTAGGCCCTTCCGTCCTGCAAAGCTGAACGTTATCAGAGGTTTTAACCATGCACTGAGGCCTAAAAGAAGATAACACACAAGCACAGGCATACACATGCATACACACACACTGCGTAATGAACACATTTCATTATTTTTAGTCAATGGCAGGGCCATCACATAGAATTTAAGTGCTGCACGAGGCCAGAAAGAATTTTAGACCTCTACGTTTGGCATTTATTTAAGGTTAATATGAAGAGATAATAGACTATGTGCTGCTTATAATAAAGCTGTACTTTTTTAGAAATTAAAGTATCAAGTAGTGAGATGCCTTGAGCGTGGCAGTGATGTTCAGCGTCTTCTTTTAGTTTCTGAGAAACAGGTCCAAGGTGATTTCTGAAAGAGTCCTTGGGGACCGCCATGGCTGTGAGCTTCTCACTGATTTCACATGCACAGAGCCGTAAGATGTGCTTTAAATTGGGCCCGTTGTTAACGGGTTTTACAGGGGAAGGCATTATTGGGAGAAAAACAGAAATGAATTTCAGGCCAAGAGAAAAGTGGTGACTACCAACAAACTATGCTTTGTCACTTCTAGGCCTACCTGACTACAGGCAGGAGTGTCCTAGACAAGACCACCGTGTGAAACAAAAATACAGCAAAACAGCCAGACTCTCTTCTGGAATCTTCTATCTACTTACTTTTAAAAAGTGGAGGAGGAGGAGGAAGAGGAGGAGGAGCGGGGGGAGAAAAGATGGCCTCTTCTCCCATGAAAGATAATTCAGAGACAGTAGCCCAAAGAGGGCTGGACAATGAACTGTTAGCAAATTTAGTCATCCGGGAAATAAGGGCACCTGGGCACCAGTGATCTAATGGGGAAAAGTGTCACAGGAGCTGCTCACCTCTGACCTCACAGAAACACTCCAGGGCACAGCATCTGAGCAAGCGCCTAGACAGCAGCTCTCCCCTCTGAAAAGCCACTCTCCTTGCTTTAGCACAGTTGCATTTGACTCTTTTATTTCTCGAAGGGCTTTTGATGGAATGTGGAGACAGTGAGGGGGAAATTGGCATGTCTCTTGCCTCACGGGAACTCATACTCTAGTGATGAATCTCATCACAGCCAACCATTTGCCTTATAAGATGGACAGTGCTCAGCATCACACCCAGTACAAGAACACAGTGATGGAGCAAAGCAGGGAGCCAGTGTGTTTCCGGAGAAGAGCTTTGCACACGGGACCTTACTGGACTTACATGACCTCCGCAGGCCGAGACAGGGCCAAGAGCTTCCCTGGTATATGCCGCGCTGAGGGAGGACATGCGCCTTCCTCTGAAGATATCATTTAGTCATCAAGTAGCCTTCCCACATGTCCTCTTTGAGGAGGCAACACCAAGGCCTCCAGCACCCCCTAAAATATCTGTCTGCCTAAGGACATCACCAAATCCCACCTCAAAGCATTAAATGGACTCTTACAGATTCATGCCAGTGTGGTATCTGCCAGAGAATGAAATTTTCAAGAAAAAAGGGTGAGGAGGGGAACTATTTTGGAACCTGTAGCCCGCATATTTAGAGCAGGGCCAGAGAGAAACAAAACAAAGTTCTGAACCTGAAGTAACTTAGCTCTTGGTTGAAGTCGCGTACCCCGTGACCCTCTGCATCTTCTTTTTTCCTTTGCTCTGTAACCCCAAGACACCCAGATTTGGGACAAAATTCACCCTGCCTCAGCCTCCGCTGAAAATCATAGAAGAATGAAAACAACAGTATGTATACCGCCTTCCCTACCTCATGAAGGACACGCTCCGTTGAAATAAAGCAGACGACAGGAAGCAGATCCATAGGAGAAATAGAGGAACCTTCTGTGAGGTGACAGGGAGGTCCCACGATGCGGCTGGGTGGGACACTGAGACACCAGCAAGTCCGGATGTGGATTTCTGAGAGAGAATGAGATTCTTAAGAAGTAACCACAGCAAGTTTAACAAACAAAAACTTTTTGCCGTAAAATGGTGGAAGAACATATAATTTAGCTAGGATAGTATCAATGCATATATAATAGTAGTCCTAAAAAAATTGTATTTTATCTAATTTTAATTCAACCATATTATGATTAAAAAGGGAAAAAATGTCTGCATTTCATGGGGAGTATGAAAGGTAACTGAATCATCTATAATTGGAAGCCAAGGAATAATGACAAAAACTAAAAACTCAAGCTCTAATTCAGAATTTACTGACAGGTACCAGGGCAAGTCCCCACTAGGTGAATAACACTGCCGCATGGGGACGATCGCGGAGTGGTAGGGAGAATGACCGGGAAGGACGACCAAGCCAGACCTCCTGGAGCTGTGGACGTTGCTGCAGGAGGGCAAAGGACTCTACAGATGGGGCTTTTGCTCAGGTGACTGGCGTCAAGGGCCCTGAGGGCAGGCGATTATCAGAGTGGGCAAGTCTACTCATACGAATTCTTAAAACTGGAAGAAAAGAGCCAGAGAGACAGCCTGGCGAGGAGACCCTGAGGTCGGCTCCTGGCTCGGCGATACCAAGGCCCCTGGGAGGCAAGGTTCGGGGCAGCCTGGCTGCAAGTTCTGGCACTAACGTGCGACGTAATACAGTGCTACCCTAAGCCACTAAGTCACGGCGATTCGTTATGACACTGGTAGAAAACTACTTCACACGAATGTCATCGAAGCGGAAAATCGTGGTGATTTCTCACAAGATAACTTGAGGGAATGTTGAACCTCTGAAACTATGTGTTACCTTATTAAAAACTAAAAAGAGGTTTGATGGGAAGCCCTGCTTTTAGGAATCATTCTCAAAGAAGAACCTAGGAGGAAGTCAGTGAGATCTCAAGTTCTGGATTCACAAAGACCAGTTTCTTAAAAATAAAACAAAGACAAGAAATACTATGGCAATTATTTATTTCCTTTTGTGGTTCCAGGCATCCTTGACATAGACTTTCTTTTCTTTTCTCTCTCTTTTTTTTTTTTGGACCGGGGATCGAACTTGGGACCTTGCACTTGCAAGGCTGGCAGCGGAACCACTGAGCTAAATCCCCAGCCTAGATTTTCTTTTCTTAAAGAAAAAAAGGAAGAAAAAGATAAGGAAGTGAGCGAGAAAGGGGAAAGGCAAAATGAGAGGAACGAAACACAAGAACAGTCCTGGGGAACCTCAGGGATTGGAGCTGGAGTTCAGAGCAGAGAGTGCAGCTGACAGGATGGACAGGCCGGGCAGAGGCCGGTTTGGTGTGGTGGATTCAACAAGAAGGAAAGTGATGGTGTACAGGGTCCTTTCTTCTCGGCACTAAAAATGGGCCAAGCACTCTGCTGGGCACTGAGGATGCAGAGAATAATCAGACATGAAGACAAACATCCCAGACAGGACATTTGAGGAAAGAGCATTTGAGGGGAAAAAATTAACAGTGTCACTCACAATCAGTCAAGCCGGACTAATTCGTGACATCGGAAAGAACGTTAGCGTCTTCCTTGGCTTGGTGACTGAGAAGAAAGAGGTCGTCAGGGATGCAGAACCCTTTGTCCGACTGTTCCTCAGTGTGCTCAATAGGTGCGCCCTGAGAAGAGCGCTGGGACGGATACTCATTCGTGTCAGAAGTCAGGAAGGGAGGCCAGAAGTGGGTGGTGAAAACTCTTTCCCCTTGGCTGTCAGGGAAGCCGAGAGTCTACCGGAGAGATCGCGGACTGCAGAGGCCTGGGCCCCTCCGCCTCACCAATGGGTTCTTCCTCTCCCCGGGGTTGCCGACGTCACCACCTCAGTGGTGACCCACTCAGCCTTGGGGGTAACATGGAAAGGGGTGACATTTGTTCCCATGAAGTACACACAGCTTTGAAGAGTCTGTTTTGCAATTTGAATCATTTTCATATTTTTAAAGTCTTTTGGGTAATATTTCCTGTAAAGGCAGATTGGTAGGGAAGTACGTTTCTCTTGATTCTCTTACGCTATCTTGTAAATGCTGGATCTTTAGAAGTCGCATTATTTTTGTCTCTGCGCCGGCAGCCTGCTGTTTCCTTAATTGTTGTGGTAGCATTTGACTGGCTTTATTCCCATAGCCACATAATCATTATTTTCCATATCTCTGTTGTTGCTCCATTTCATTAACTTTTTCAGGAAATCGCTCCCTATTTATCTATTTATAGGTTTTGAATGCATGTAGTCTTTGTCCAAAACCAGTGTGATTTCCTTTATCTTCTTGCTTTTGATCTTTAATTTTTCTTTGTTCAGAATCAATCATTTTCCCCTCGATACCTCCTTTGATATTCTGTCTTCCAACTGCTGCCACAGTAATTAGAATTTTCTCGAATCTGTGCTTTACATAAAGTCTTCTGGTTCTATGTGGTCAGTCTGGAGGCCAGCAGCTCCCAAGTCCAAGGCTCCTAGTCTAGTGCTCCCATCTATAGCCCCTCCAATGCCATCTTTGCCCCTTTCTTCACCGATGCCCATTCCCCAAGGTTTCCTGTACTCTGTCTTCTCACCAAGTAGTATTTTTCCATTCAGGTGAGTTTTTCTGACTTTATTTGTTACTGTTCCCCTTGAACCATAGAATTGTCTAATTCATTATCCTGGCTCTTTTACATACCAGTTTGTTCATTCCAATTCATTTTTTACATTTGTACATTCACACTTAGCACCATTACTTACCTGTGGATAGAAAGGCATTAGGTTTCCTATCTTTGCACCATTGCTAGTATGCAAACATGGTCTTTTATTAGCTTCGTGTTCTCATTAATTCAATATAATCTTCATTGTGTAGATCATTAAGACCATTTTCACAGATTGATTCTCTCGGCACCTCTTATCTGTAGCTGTTCACTGGGCAGAAACTGCAGTGGAATTCATTCTGTGTCCGTGGAAGGAGGAGGTACGTGGAAGCCCTGAGCTGGCTCATGGGAACACCGCTAAATTATCTCACCATCTCCTCTGTGTTGCTTGCAGTGATGTACATTTAGATCCAGTCAAGCAAGGGAAGGCTGCGAATCTGCAGTCTCTCTGATTTCAAGATTTCACTAACTGTTTATAAAACCTTTTATCTAGTTAACTCAGCTGCTTGCTATTAAGATGTGTTATCTTCTTGGCTCAGAAATGAAACTCCCAGGGTAAGGAAATAAAGAGGCTCGGTGCTCCCTGAAACCAAAGTCTTGTTTGCCCCTGGCTTAAGCTTCCTGGGGCTAAACTATCTGTAACCGATCTCGTCTTAGCATTGTGAAATGTAAATTCTAAGGAACCAGGGGGCCTTTGCCTGAGTCCTAAAAGCTGTGGTTCTGGGCAATGGGAAATGGAAAGAACAAGTGAAGCATGCTCTCATCCACTTTACAAGCAAAGATAATGCGCACCGGGCTCTGGGGCTCCCGCCTTCCTGAGGAGCATTCAGGACACACCAGCCCTAGTCCACGCTGCACGCTGCTTTCTCATTTCCTCTGAAAGCACGGGGCGCTGCTGGGCCACACTGCTCAGTAACTACAGTCCTTCCCCACTGAAGACAATGCAGGTGCTCAGTCCTTCTTGGTTTGGTTCATCTGTACCTCCAGACTTGAGTTTTACTACTGTACAGGTCATTCCAAGTCCCCTCTCAGTGTTCTAACATTGATTCCCCATTTGTTCCTGGAAATTCCCCCACCTCTGCACTAATCAGTGCTCTTAGAAGAGGCCGTGCCATGCAGGTAACTCCCTCCCATTGTGCCCAGCTGGCCTGTGTCACCAAGCTCATCTGAGGCGTGACTGTCTGCCTGCTGTCTTCAAGGAGGGTGCAATGATGCCATGTCAGAGCCACTCACACTGCTGCCTCCACAGCCCTATTGCTGCTCCTGCCAAAACAGGTGTTGGGCACCAGGACCCAACGAGGGTGGAAACCCTCTGAATGGCCAAGCCATGACTTCTGGAACTCACGCTGCCTTCCAGCTCCTTCTGCGGCCTGCGCAGAGGCAGGAAAAGCAACTCCACTACTCTTGGGTATGCTTTGTTATGAGGGAAGCAGAACAAGGAGAAGAAGGCTGCCTCACCCCGGTCTCACTGACAGAGTTCGGGAGAATTATTTCCTTCTGTCATTGTTTACTCTGTGTGTTTGTCATAACCTCTACTGACCACAGTTCTATCAAAGCCCTGGAGCTGTGGGGTGATGGGACACTGGGAGACTAAAAGCTGGGAGGTCGTGGCAGCCTGTGGCTTGGATCTTTGCCCTCTGTCTGAAAGCCCCGGTGGCTCAATTCCCTCATTCCAAGTTGTGTTCTCTTCCCATGGAAGCCTGGGTCACTTGTGCAGGTCCACCCTTTCAGCCCTAACTCCTCCTCGGCTTGCCAATCTTTCTAGTGCACTGCCATCCTCGAGTGAACATAGACCAGGGTCCCTGCGAACCTCCCTTCCTGTCCTGCTTTACTGGTTTGAAGAGACATTTGTATTTCTAGTCCTTTCCATCTTTGCTTCCCACAATCCTGTTTATTTATGAGTAGTTTTATGGGTCACAAAATACTCTGACAACTAGTATCTTCATTAGTCTCAGCATGACGTCCTGAAACACAGATATTATGTTTCTTAGTCCCCAAAAAACTGAGACCCGCGAAGTTGCTCCTTCTCTGACGTCATCTAATGAATGAGTTACACAGTGCAACCTGAAATAAGGTATTCCTTGTTGTTGTTGTTGTTGTTGGTACTGTGGATTGAACTCAGGACCTCACACTTGCGAGGCAGACAGCAGAACCACCGTTGTTGTGATTTTACTATTCAAAACTGAGCTACCAATCTGAGTCAGACAAGGATATTCTGTGTTTAATCCTGAATATAATCAATCAAGGAGAATGAAATGGCAGCAGACTTTCTTAAGCAAATAAGTTATTTGTAAATTTAAGGTGGAAGTCTAGCAAGAGAGGGTTTGCTTAGAATCCTTTTATAGCTAACACAGAGGGGAAAATAAACAAGCAAAAATTGATCCGTTTAATTCCTATATGGAATTTTATCCAGAAGAATGGTCCTGCTTGCAGGAAAGAGAGAAAGGTTTCAGTTCGGTTCACCAAGCACAGCTCAAGTTGCCCCTTTGCCAGGCTGTGTGCTAAGGTGCGAGGAGGGATTACAAAACGATTACAAACTGGACCTTAATATCAAATGGCTCACAGTCTGCTGGGAAAAATAAACCTCAGACACAAATAACTGTGAGACAGGCTGGATGTGATAAGAAACAGATAAAAAGCTGTGGGGATCTAGAGGAGTAAGAAACACTCACAATGCAACCATCCTTTAAAATGTAAACAGCTTTCCTCTGTTGAGGAAGAGGAACAAAAATCAAATCCACTTCATAAATCAAATATACAGGAGATGCAGAGTGGTCTCCAGCAGGCCCCCAGGGAGGGACACACCCACAATGAGAAGAGCACAGACACCACAGGAGCTGTGCACACTCAGGCCTCCCTATCACCCAAGTGCTCTCGGAAGGCCCTGTGGGGCGTGACTTTGAATCCTTGGTGTTGACTGCAGGAAATCGGGCCATGCAGCTGTGTGATGTCCCGCCCAAGCACAGTCCCTTCTGTCAAGACGACATTCTTGGGGTTCTCTGGGGGTATTGGATTTCATGGGGCAGGTTCCACCCAGCCCACCGGTGATGATTTCAAACGAGAACGCGTGTGCACCCATCCACATTGGGCTCACACCACCACCCTTGGAATGTAGCTGTGATTACATTAAAGACACGACTCGGCACACGTCTGTCACCTCTGTGTGCGTGAGCCGCGTTGGATCCCTTTATCTCTTGTTAAATTGCTGGCATTCCCTCAGAACGCAAAGACACCTTCTCTAGTACAAAACAGCAGCACACCCAACAGTTCCAGTTAGGAAGTGAAAGAGAAACCACATGCACTTAAGCAGGTCTGCACAAGGTCTAATAAGCGCAAATAAATGTGCCTTCCCTGATTCCAGAATGGGGATCATGGACATTACGCTCAGGACCTTTCTTTAATTTTATTTTAAAAAGATAAAGCCTAGCTGGCTTCTGCCTGCTGCTTTTCCTACTCATTTTCTTTTTTCTGTTATGTGGCCAGCCACGCCTTCACCTCCATCTCACACAGAAGCCAGGTCAAGGTGACTCCCGGCACTCAGAGATTTTGGGCCCCTGAGTTTAAGGTCAAACAAGTACCACAAGGGACTGCTCACTGTAACTCCACCGGAAGCTTTTGCTGGAAATCATCACCTGTTATGTCGTTCTTATATCTATGCTAAGTATCAAGTTCTGAGCATTTTCTTTTTTAAAAAATACTTTCTCACTGTTTTCATATATGTCCACCATTACAACCTCTTATGTAGACACAGTGAATCGTACTGTCCTCACTTTGTAGGAGAGGAATACAGACCCAGCTAGGGTGATAAAGAGGGAGTGTATTGGCCATGTTTCTCTAGAGGAATAGAACCGAGGGGTTTATGAGGTAAGCACACAGGATCAGAGGTGAGAATCACAATGGCCACCTGGGACCAGAGGCAAAAGAATCCAAAATGTCTGTCTGTGTGCTTGAGAGAAGGGTCCAGTAGCAGCCGAAGTTTGAAGGCCTGGAGAGTCACACTGGCGAGTCACTGGTGCGGGCGTGCAGTGGAAGGTTTCAGAGTCTGTGTTGTAAGGCTGCAGAAACTCAAGACCAATGTCCAAGACAGGCAATGGCAAAGGCTGGAACTCTTCCAAAGATCTTTCCAAGTTCTTTCTAATCTTATCTTTTTAATTTGTCCAAGCTACAAGGCTACTAGGTGCTGCCACCGACAACTGAGAGCCCCCTCCCCAGTTTGCTTGTCTGCATGCCCATCATCCACAGACACATCTAGAATTCACTAATCTGCTAGGCGGCTCTTAGTCGCGTCAAGCTGACGAATCACAAGCAAGGCTCACAGGGAGGGGCGAGGGAGGGACACGCAATGCAGTTGCTTAGCAGAAGAACCACTCCAGATTTCCCCCCATGTTGGTAGTGTCTTCTCGGCCAGGGTTCTACAAGTTATACAGACATGGACCACCGCGCAGGCTTCTGCTAGTGACAGGAATCCCCACATATGAGACCCGGATTCTGCCCCAGAGACCTCCCTTGTCACAGTGTCGGCACTGCTGTCCATATGGGAGGAGAAGCTGTGGCCTGCGATTGAGAAAATCTAGGATCTTATTTGGTCTTCGCCCCAACAACCATGACTGTCTTGAGCCAAACCTTTAACACTTCTGAGCAATCATAACCTAGGCAATACCAGTCCACACGTTATGTGGTTCTTATATCTATATCTTATATCTTATATCTTATATCTATGCTAAGTAATTGTGAGATTCAAAATAGAAAAAGTGGAGTGAAATGGATTGGGAAAATAGTAATTGCTCTAAGAGTGTCTATCTGTCGAGTTGTCAGAAATGCAAGCATTGTGTGGAGCACAGGACATGCAAGGCTCGGAGAGAACTCTATACACAGAGCCTGAAGGGTGGGCGATTCATTGCTGACACACGGTGGCTCCTCACATCATTGTGCGAACAGACACTCGTATGATAGGGGATAAAATGTAATCATCCCAGAGCAGACATCTTTGCTGCCAGTCCGGTTTCCATGATGATCGATATGCTCTCTACCCACAGCCCCCTCACCACCATATTTGCCCGAATAACCCTAACTGCTCTCGGTTGCCTCTGCCCTTCTCTCCCTTCCAGGCAAAGGGGTTTGCAGAGATTCAGATCGTCCTTCAGGGTGATGTGCCAATCTCTTTCATGAGGAGAGATGCTCAGAGGGACTAAGCAAATGCTGACATGCCTGGCACCATCCCGACTCCCTGCAGGACTGTAACAATTCTTACAAAAATGTTTGCTCCAAGCCTTGAATTCTGGATTTTAAGATGAGCTAAGCAGTTTTTCATCTGGATTTACAGTGGGGAAGCAGAGCCACAGATACACTGTATTTCTGCTTTCTGCCCAGCAACAGCCTCTTGGCTTGGTCCAATCACAGCATCAGTGGTGCTGAGGAGCCGGGTTTACTCCTCTGCCAGCCTCAGTGGCCCTGATGTACAGCACTGGACCATTAAGGTCAGCACAGCCTCCTGCCTGCCTGCCTGGAGAGACCCAGGAGAAGACCTGGGGATGAAAAGATGAACAGAATCAAATTTGGTTCCTCTGCCTGGCTTCAAATACTGACATAAATTGTCACTGGTTAGTTACTGGGAAATACGATCTAAAATATTTAAAGTCATAGATTTTTCCAGTGTAAACAACTCGAGAGATCAGCTAAGTGTTAGCGTGCTCTCTTTACATTCCTCTCCACATACACTGGGGGACTGAGAGAGCAGTGTTTGGGAGAAGGCGGCTATAATCTTTCCCAGCCGAAATACTTAATTACACTCAGGTCCTGAATCCCCAAGTGAGCATATTCTGCCCATTCATTGCTAAGTAAATATTAATTGGTGGAGATGGGTTATAATTTGGCATGTGTATAATATATAATTTACCTGTACTCTATAATTATTTTAAATGTTCAAATAAGGGAACTGATTGGAGTGAAAAGAAAATAACTTATTTAACTTCAAAAATGTTTTTATGATCCAAGTCTTCATAAAATCACCCACCTTCAGGCAGCGTTTCACTTAGATGGCAAACTACCGTCTGCATCTTCCATCTCCAAGAAGGCAACATTGCTATTGGCACTGAGCTTGGCTTCATGCCTGCTCTGAGGTCCACAGATGAATCAGAAAGATTTTGTGATATCTGCCCATCTCAGAATGGGATACTTTCTAAGAAAAATGTCCATTCCACTCACGGGAGACCCCAAAAGCCCGTAATAGTTTCTGTTTGTTGCTTTGGCCTTCCTTGTCTTCTTGGCCATAGGTGCCTAGGCTAGAGGAAGTGCTTTTGTTATTTTTAAATATAAAGCTATCAAAACAGTTGTTTTTTAATAATATATTTAAAACATGAACTGAAGAACAAGAAGACAGCTTTGAAAGCGGCCTTTTCAGTAGCACACATCATCTGTACACACTGATGGGGAGCAGTCTGGTATCTTGATGCATGGCCAGTGTGCACCTCGAATCCAAGGTGGTGGTGGGCTCTTAACTCGAGCCTGGCCCACCAGACTCTCCCTCTAGGAATACAGAGCATGATTCAGGGGTAACCAGTGCATTCTCTATGCATGGTGGGATGGAGAAGATACACTTTGGGAAGTTGGTGGGCACTTTCTGCCCAAAGTTACCCAGAGAGGGAAAGGGAGAATGAAGAGGCGGAAATAAACAGAAAGACCAAGGAGGGATGTCAAAAGCATCCCTGCTCTGTGGCTTCCTGACGGCTTCTCGTTCCCTCCTTCCATGCACTTGACTTCCAAACTCTGCCTCCAGTAGGTACCCAGCACCCCGACCATAGTCCATCTCCTTTCCACTCAGTTTTTCTTAAGTTAGTTCCACCTATGTTCTGCGTCTTACAGCCGGAACATCTTCCTCTACACCACTGAGACCTCGGGATTCCTTCACAAAGTGCTGACAAGGCCTCTCTGCCTTTCATTTTTCCCCAGAGAGGCTTTGCTGTCTTTGCTCCAAACACTTTGCAAGGAACTAGAATGGAGCTTCATCTCCAACTCTAAGTCCCTGCTGATGGAGGAGAGAATGAGCTCCAGTCTTGGTTCTCTGAGAGCCGCACTCTTGCAGGCAGAGAAGGAGCCAGGGTCCCTTGAGTGTGGCTTCCTTAGGGTCCACAGACCCTCAGGTGGTGAGGAGTGTTAAACAGTGCAATGGAGAGAAAAGAGCATGATAGCCTAGCTAACTCACTCGTGCACCCACACATACACGATGAGACACTTGCGTAAAAATACGCACACAGACAGGCACATACACAAGATGGAAAAGTGGTGCTCAGACAGCCCCAGCGACATCTCCATTCCCCACATCTGAGCGGTCTTCCCCAGGCTCCCAGGAAGGTTCAGCCTACACAGCCTGCAAGTGGACCTCCTCAGCAGAAACGCCATTCCCTCCAGCCTTCGGGCCCCCTTGCCTTACAGTTCTATTACTGTTTCATGAAACTTTAAAACTTTCCACCCTTCCTTCATTGTACTCAACTTTAAATAAATTCAGAGTGTCACTTGTTAAAATAAATGACATTTAAACCACCTCAGCATGGTAACTCGTTCCTCATTATCATAGAGAGCTCTTCTGAAAGGTCTACAGCACATCATCGCTATGAAATGGATTTCGCCTTCAACATTAACCTCATTGCTCAGAGAGGACAGGCGCTAAGCACACGTGAGAGGTGACACAGAAATGCACAGCTAGATTGATAGAACCGAGCAAGTGATGATGAACTGAAACAAAAGCAGGGAAAAGCTTTAGGTTAAATATTGGGGAGCAAATCTGAGCTGCGAGAGAGCTCTGGTGACTGAGCGTGCTGCCACGGCAGGCTGAAGAACATTTTTATTATTTCAGCTGCTCAGAGCTATGACTGAGCCTTTGGCAAAAGAGACGCCCCTGCAGGTCGGGGATGCGAACTACTGCGCCTCGGAAGCCCTGTGGGACCTGCCAGTCCAACTGCATTTTAGAATTTAAGAAACCACGGCCCAGAGTGGACGCTGCCCCAAATATGGAGTGCAGAGTGAGCAAGTACCACCGCTCAGACCTGAGCTCGGGTGAGCAAACAGCCTCTCCAGGACCCACTGGGAAGACGGAGATTGCAGTCCATTCCAGTGTGGCCCCTTTGCCTCTTTTCTCTGTCTCTCTAGCCTTCTCTCACTGCCTCAGTCCTTTGGAATGTGCAACGATAACGTCACTCCCATGTCTTCAGCTGCCGGGGTGTTCTGTTAGCACAAATATCCTCAAACTGACACGCATCTCATGAAGTAGGAAGTTTCTTCTCGATAAGCAAGGATTAAAGAGTCCCACCATTTTCTCAGAGGGCTCCAAACCCGTAGCCCAGGACCAGGTCAGTACATGAGCTTGTCACACCCCAGAGAGGTCTGGGGGGCTGGCGGTCACTCTCCGTGTGAGTCTGCCAAGCACAGCTGCGTCTCCTCCCTCCCCCACCCTTCATCACCTCTCAAGTCGGGTGTCACCCTGGAAAACCCCCTGAGGAGTAGTATTCTGCACTCCAGACAGCAGCTGTGGGCTCGGTGACTCTTCCACGTGCTGTGTGTCCGGCCAGGAAGAGGTGCTGCCTGAGGCAGGACAGCAAAAAAGACCTCAGCCTCCAGTTTATTTTCAGAGTGAGAGCAGCTGGGGAAGGAGGAAAGCTTCACACGCATGGGACAAAGAAGGACACTTGACCTACTCACGGGCAAGATCTACAACGAAAGTGTTTGGGTCAGAGGACAGCGGGAAGGAGCATTAGGGACGAAGAGGTATCGCTTGTATTACTTGGAAAGCAACATGCTTCTAAAAGGAAGTAAGAGCATGGTGGTGAGAGTGCAATCTGTCGGCGACTCACCACGTCCTGCACTCTGCACTGCGGCCCCCTCACTGGCTGCTTGGGGAGACCTGAGCTCCTGCCCAGACACTGGCCCTTCCAGGCCACGCAGCCCGTCCTCAGCTGGGCCCTTAGAAGCTGAGGGACGGGGGGGTCCTCTGAGCACCCACCTCTGCTTCCTCAAACTTCCCAGGGACACAGAAACTCCTGCATCCCAGAAATTTTCCCTCACACTGAAATATTTTATAGGGTTCAAAAACAGTCCCAGGTTTATCTTTGGAATTCCTACCAGTAAGAGTTTAAAATAAGTGTTTACTAGCAATAATGGAAATATTTGAGGTGCGCTTATAAAGTTCTACTTGTGAAATATCAATAAAATAATTGCCTAATTCCAAACCATGTACTGTTCTAATTAATTCTGCGTGAGACATTTTCCAGCTTCAAAGATTGCTTTGCTTGTATTGCATAACAAAATAATGGTATAATTAGGAATAAATTTGTCACTTTTATAAGTAATTCCTTTTTTATTATGTGTTTGGAAGCAAAGCACAAGCCTGATGAAAGCCCCCTTTAAAAAGTTTTATTAATTATTATGATTAGTATGGATAATAAGCGTCCACAAACTGTAGAATACACCCCAGGCGAGATGCACAAAGCCACAGAACATGGCGGAGACGGGGACAGATTCTGGATTCAAGCTACTTCATTCTCTGCAGTCCAAGCTTAGCGGCCAGCCTTTTCCTTGTATAAAGCGTAGGAGTCAGAGTGGGAATGTATTTTCCTTCCTATCTCCTTCTGTCTTCATGTAGGTGCCCTTCCTGTGGGACCATCAAAAAAGTAGGCTCCTGTGCCTTCATCACCTGTGGTTCCCCAAATTCCACCCTGCAAACCCTCTGTCTCGGTTTCTGTTTTTCTCTCATCATCGACAGCTGTAGGAATCATTCAAGCACATTTGTGGAACAAGGCAAGGCAGCAAGGTCATTCCATCTACTCAGGAAGCTGAAACAGGAGGCTTGAGCATAGGAACTCAAGACTGGTTCAGGCCATGTAGTGAGACCATGTCGCCAAAATAAAAGGAAAATCGCTTATTGCATAAATGGGTCAATGAATGAGAGGATAAATGCAGAGTAGGTGTCTATCTCACGCACTGATACACTGCTTAAAACTGTCATGGACTCTGCCAGTGACTGTGGGCACCAGCTGCCCTGACAAGGGCCTGGAGGAGCACTTTCCCAGAGCCCTCTCCATCCAGAAGGCCCAGGCCTCCGCACTGAGTATCCACACTAGGCCCCCACCAGTGTCCTCTCTGTGCTGTACAGTGAAGCCACAACTCACACTTCATCATGGTCCACCCAACGTCCTCCTCCCTCAGGTCACCCAGGAACCAGCATTTGCAACGCCCCATATTGAGAATGCCAGGTTACCTCCTCCTGAGACTGAGGAGGACGCTGCTCCAGCCCACTGCAGGGAGGGTTGGGGGAGGAAGCCAGCTTGGGGAAGAGTCTGTCACAGCAGCACTTCTGTGGGCAGCTTTGCTTTCTAAGCTGCTGTCTGTTTTCACACACATTACACGGCTGCTCCTGGGGTTATAGGACTTCAGTTCTTCTTCTCCCTCTGTCTTCCCCCTCTCAAGCCCTGTTGCTCTTCCACTCCTTCCACTCCTAGGCTAAGGGACGGAGGTGTCATCCCCGGGTCATGACCCCCCTGGAAACCACATCAAAATGAACATGAAGTGGATGCCTATGTTCTACTGTAGGCTGAAAGCTTGGCTTTACAAACTCACCCAGTCTGGCTTCCTTCAATCCATCCCTCACTTCAGCAATGCCTGGTGGAGTGCACGTTCAGAGCACAGAAGAGCACCGGGGCGGCACTGGGAAGCTGGCTCCTTCTCACAACCAAAGGACCACACCTAAAGAAGCACGGTAGTTCTGGCTGCCCGCTCAGGAAGGACCTCACAGACTAGCTAAGGACACAGTGCTCTGTATCCTGGGCAGCCACAGCCTCGGCAGTCATGGGAAAGGTGCTATTTACATTTGCTGACTTTGAGTCAGACCTTGGAAATTTAAGTCTGCAATGTCCCCTTCTGTAAGGATTCCCATAAATATCTTACTTATAGAAATAGCAGGCAAGAGCAGAGAAAGCCCCCTTGTTGGGCCAGTTAGATGGGGCAGGCCAGCCACAGGACACTGATCTTGATGTGGGACAGAGAGGAGCCATGGCTAAGAGTGGACATTGCGGACACAGCACATGAAGCTCTCTTGTTTCAGTGTAGACTCCCAAGAGGAGGAAACCCCAGCAGGAGCAGAGGGAAAAAATAAACTGGCCTGCACTAAATCAGGTGCCATAGGCCCTATTTCCATGTTTTTTGGTTTTTCGTGGCCACCTTCCTAAGTTCCTTTGTTGCATTGAGAGTGTTTGGTGCCTCCCGCGTAGCCCCAGGATGGTGTGCAGAGGTGCTGGAACCTTGAAGTCCTCTGAGACCATCATGGGGCCTTAGATGCTGTCTTCTGTAAGCAGATAAGGGGACGTTTTTCCCAGAAGAACTTACAATTTCCTTCTTACTCTCACCTTCCCCAGTCCCAAAACCTGCATAACACTGAGAAAGGCATCACAAACTTTTCATGTCAGATCTGAGCCCTACATCTTTCTGTCTCTTTGGAGGGATAAATGGATAGTTGGGAGATCCAGGAATTCTTGTCATCTCCTAGGAATGCACCACTGTGAATTCCGTTTTCCAAATGCAACTCTAATCCTACAAATGTGCATCTGGCCTGACTCCTGCAGCCTACCCAGGTCCACCTTTCAGTCTCTAGGTATTGCTTACATGGATCTACTCAGTAACTCACTGGCTGCTGTACGTATTCCCCGTCAATGTCCCGCTAAACTTTGAGTTCCTCAAGGAGCAGAAGATTCCACTTCCATTACTCTTCCACCCATCACAGGGCTAAAAAGATGAGAACCATCTACGCGTTCATCCATTCACACAACCCATGAACAGCCAGAACCAGTTCTAGACTGCAGAGCTGAATGGAATGCAGTTTCCATCTCTGAGTAGACAGGAAATCAGCCATGAGGGTACATAATGATCATAGAGTGCAGTGCACGTGCTACAAAAGGGCCAGCAGAGGAATTTCCCGAGAACACGGGGGAGGGACTGGCAGTGGGATTGTGGGCCCAAGCTGCTCCTTAAATATCTGCTGATTAATTAGGGGAGGAGTACACTTTTTAGGGATTACAGGGACAAAATGTCTTCATTAGCTGATGATGAGGGAAGCATTTCCTGTTGCTTCAGGAAGCTCATGGGAGTAAGCAAGTGATGGTCTGTGTGTAAATGTAAGGAAGAGACACGGGCAGAAGCAAAAGGCACTTAAGCCTTAAAAAGCCCACTGTGTTTCTGGCCTTGCCATCCCCTGTCTTGCCTATGGGGTGGGCCTGTCTTCCTTCAGGTCCAGGGAGCCACACGCGATAATCCAGTCCTAGGAACCACTGTGGATTCAGACCTACAGCTGACTGACCAGCAGGTACACAGGCCTCTCTGCAAGGCCCCGGCCTAGCGAGGTGTGGGAGCCTCTACATGGCGTGGAATTTGCCTGCTGTCCACTGGCCCTGCAACGTATGCTGGCTCAGCAAATGAGGGCAGCTCTAACTGTCCATGTTCGTTTCAGCCCTCCGTGACCTCGCGTAAGTTGCATTCTGCAGAATCTTGCCCTCATGGTTTGCAAGAGAAGCAGCTGTGCTTTTCCATCCCTTCAACTCTTGAGCCAAATGTCTCACCACACCCACACCACTCGGCCTCTCCTCTGGATCCAGGGACCGACAACATGGTGACCAGTTACACGCACCTCCTGCAAAGCGGGTCCCGTCTTCATTCCTGCAGCCCACATCTCACCATCCTCGTGTTTGCCTGTCCTCAATCTGCCTATAAATCATCGCCGAAGTGCAAGAAAACACTGAGCGGTGAGCCAGTGAGACTGCTCTGTTCGAGGAAGAAGAAATCTGATCACACGTATAATGTGAGCAGTGCTTTGTCCCCTTTCCAGATGATGTTCCATCATTTATAATGGACTTCTGTTCGTGCTCAGCTTCACAATTTTTATGACTATCACTCTGTGTGGGCAACGGCAACTCCAAGTTTGCAGCTGTCATTATTAAATAACAGAAGACAGAAGTGGGCCCTGTCAAGCAATCAATGAGAAGAAAAAACCTGCATCTGTCTATTTATGCTGAAACCACAGCAAATGGTGAAGGAAAACTCATGAAAATGAAGCAATTAATTTCTTGAAAGATCAATGGCCCATCTGCATCAATAGTAAGAAATTTTAAAAATCAATATATAAATCTAAAATAAGGTCACACAGTCTCCAGTCCTCTGTATTTGAGTTCAAAATTCAAAAGCAATATATCCAGCACTTCAGTGTAGTTGGTTTGAACACTGGAATTCTTTCTAATATCTCATGAGATATTTCATTTGTCACCCCGAACTTTGCCCTCTGGTGGTCTAAGTAGCTCCTGAAAACATGCCGTAGAGTTTCTGATTTTGTTTCAAGGATCCCATCTGGGCTGAGAATCCTACGAGAAGGAAATTAATTCAAAGAATTTAGACTATCAGGAAGTGATAAAGTTGGAGCTGAGACTAGACCAAGCAATTGAGCTTTTATGGTCTTTCACTATAGTCTTGGTTGGCTTTCACAGAGGAATCTTGGACACTGGCTAAGATGCTGAGCTGAAGAAGAAAGCCAAATGCAGACTAGAGTACTGAACACATCGGGAACCATGGTTTGCTGAAAGGAGAAATGAAAACAAGAATTAAGAGAAAGAGGATAATTCACAAAGGGCATTCTCAGCCTCATAAAACGAAAGCTGGTTTGTCTCCGTTTTTGTGCCTAGTTTTCTAGTCATGGTCCAAACTAATGGGCACCCTGAGAGCTGGTAGCAGCTGCAGAGACACAGACAGGCTCACCGCCGCAGAGGCATGGAGCTGTCCCTGGTCCTGCTGAGGCGAAGCAGACAGGACACCTACAAGGACTTTTGGCCACGAATAACAACTGCAGAAGTGTCTGCAATGAAGAGAATTTGTGTTGAGCAAGTGCTGCACATTTCAGAGCTTCCTTTCTGCTGTCTTCAGGAGAAGCATGTTAGAAGGGAGAGATTCACCACTCCGTGTGCAGAATAAGAAAGGCCTGAAGTGTGAATTCAGATGACGCCACTAAACATGGATCAGTTAGAACCACAGCAAGAAAACCCTCTTGCAGTATTTAACTCCCCTCACGAACACCTGAAGCCAGTACTGTCAGATGTTTCTGTTCTCATTCACACCACTTTGCTCAGTTCTTGGCGAGTGCTCTGTGGTCTGAATGGAGGAGAGGGTCATGAAATCCAGGTCTGTCTGGACCAAGAAACTTACATCCAGCACAACTCTGCTGCACACAGGCCTGGTCCTGGCCACGTACAACCGACAGGTCCTGTAATGAATGGAAGGTTGAGACTGGTGGAGTTTCGAACCTGAGCAATATTGTTTTCTTTATCTGAAAGTTATTTAATAAGTAGCAAATGCTTCCGTGGCTCTCTGAAGCCACTTTGCAGCGCAGTTACTGTCCCCAGCAAAGGACCAAAGCAACTTGGCTTGGAAATGCCAGAATTAAGCCTCTGCATATGGAGTCCAGATCTGACACCTGAGAAGGCAATTATTCGGTGTCAGACATATTTGTCTCTCCAAACAACTCTCACTTCTGTAGGGCAATGGTTCTCAACTGGGGTGAATCTGCTCCCCACCCCAGGGATATCTGTCAGTATCTGAAAGCATGTTCCAGTGGCATGACTGAGAAATCTGTTACCAATATTTAGAAAGTAGAGGCCAGAGATGCTGTTAAACATCCTCCAATGCACAAGAGAGCCCTCCACTACCAAGAATTATCCAGCCCCAAATGTTGATTGCATCAAAGTTGGAAAGCTCTACTGGAGAGCTCTGGGAACATCGCAGAGCAGAGATTGACGGACTACCTGGAAGGTGTGGCACCCCGCTGAGCATGACCTACAGAGTGGCAGGCTTTGATGCTCCTTCGTCCTTCCTCTTCCTGACATTTAGGACCACAGCCCCCGTTTTCCATCATGTGCCTTTGCTGTCATGTGTTCCACTCCTCACAATACTCTTGAAGGCATAGGAGGGCCAGTTGGCTTTGTCTTTGAAATGTTAACTCCCTGCTTTGAATGCAGCACATAGCACAGCTCTAAACCTCTTTTCTGAAGACTTCTACTCACAGCCAGATTCTGCCGATGCTATGCAACTTGGTCCCCTTCTGGTCAGTGGAGGTGTCCCATTTATGAATTAGTAAATCGCTTGCTCACGAGGAACTTTCCCTTTGTTCTGAGAGATTCCTTACCCATGCCTGTGTTTGTGACTCATCTCCCACCCTAAACCGGAAGCAGTCCTCCTTTCCACATGCTCCAGGTAAGACGTCTGCTTGGTGAGCAGCAGAGCATGGAATGTGCGTCCTCTCCAAGCTCCCACGTCATGTCAGCTGCTTTTATCCTTATAAATCTTGTCTCAGCAAGGACTGACCCACTAATAACTCTTGAATATAAAATGAGAAGTAATTCATTAGCTTGTAGGATTGTATTATTCAAGTTTTGGCGTTACTGTGGGCTAGGAACTAGGCTGAGCCTTTCACATACAGCATCTCAATGCCGACAACATACTTTTCTTCCCATTTTACAGATGAGTAAACTGAGTTTGAAGATTTTAAATAAACCACTCAAGATTGCCAGCTTTTCAGTTCACATCTCCTTCGCTTTGCATCTCCCAGCCCACGGCCCTAACTGGGCCCCTGCAGCTTCCCTCAAGGTGTTCCCAGTCTAACAGCTGACACAGGTGTTCATTTAGAGGGCAAGATCGCCTCGAGCCAAGTCAGGCTGAGGAGCAGGTGGGGCCGTGGGCATACACACCCCTGGTAACTGTGACATGCCTTTTGGAAGCCATTCTCGCCCTGGCCTGGCCACGCACAGCCATATGAACAGTGATGGAATCCAGCCAGGAATGGAGACTGAGGTCTTAACTGAGCTGTCCTTTTCTCTGGGTCAAGGTCATGCCCTCCTAGCTAATGTGGTTATTTTACGTGTGGGGCCAAGGTAAAAGGCACTGGAGACACACTGAGGACAAGTGGCATACGGCATAAAAGAAAGGAGGAAATATACGAAAAGCAATCATTGAAATATACACTGTAGACCTTCCATTAATAATGGTTTAAATTATTAAAGCACATAAGAGGTTATTAACTAGAGAAGAGCACAAATTACTTTTTTTTGCTGAGCATGACTTTTCAAAGTCTCCCAAACTTCCACATTTAAAAAGCTTCAAATTTAAAATCATTAGAAAAAAAAAAAAAAAAAACCC
>NW_022900914.1:3597462-3686704 GCF_012274545.1 Fukomys damarensis | reverse complement strand
AAAAAAAAAAAAAAAAACCTCAGAAAACCTATCTCCAGAGTGGATGGACGAGCAGAGAGCAGACGCTTCACGAATTTGAGATCACGTTACCCGCCATGAGAGTCCAAGCTGTGCAATGTCACTGAAGTAATGCTGATACGAACAGTGGGTGGCTACGGCTTTGGCCACGTCCCGAGAGCCAGGGCTGTAGGGCCTTGGGCCAGAGCATTGTCCTGGAAGGGACAGACGGTGAGAACAGGCCCCAGGGGAGCAGATCCGCAGCACCCAGAGGACAGTGCTTCTGCAGCTCTGATCTCCAGCGCTCTGGGAGGGAGGCGCTGGGGAAGGGGCAGCCGGCAAGGCCTCAGGACAGGCCAGGCTGGGGAAATGAGCAGCCCACACCAGCCCTCCTACCTGCAGTGCTGATCTCCACCCCTGTTCTCCAGGCCTTCCTGAAAATTGTGCAAATAGGCCTGTTCTTATCTAGCTCTGCTCCAATCTTCAGGGGCTCCGCATTAGCACTTTTAGGACGCACTGTTCCTGTAAGAGACGCTATAGCTGGTAAGGCCAATTATCTCCATAGATTCCTAGTTCTATCTTTACTCATTAACTTGGGTTCCTCTCAGAAATAAGATCATTTGGGCCGCTGGTCTTTTCTTCGAGTGGCTCTTCCTCTGGGTGGCCTCAATCCAGGACCCTGTTGCTCAGCCTCCCTGCAGGCCTCCTCCTCTGCCCTGAGGTTTGGCCTCCACCTCTCACGGGGTGGGGTGGGGCAGCCTCCATGCAGGAAACCATCAGCAAACCTGCTTTCCCTTCTAAGCCCAGCCAAGCCCCGCTTTGTCTGTCCCGTTAGGGTGACAGAAATGTCAGAGCTTGTCTGGATCTGTCATCACAGAAGGTTAAGCCTGTGAAACGGCAGTGGAACGCACATGCACACACACAGACCCCCCCCCCATAAACCACACGCAGGCACGCAAACCCACTGACTGCAGTGGGAAGCTCCCCGTAACCTGCCTTAGAGCGTCTATCCATTTTTTAAGTGTTTCCATCATATATGTTTGCAGTACAGAGTAAATATATTCATCTTGGGATGCTGGGCTGGGCACATATCACTCGTTGATCCTTTTTCTTCCTCTTCTGTCAATTCCAAGTTTCTTTGTCTTGTTCTTGCTCCTGCTCTAAGTCTGACTGTGTATTTTTTCTTTTTCCTCGGTCTTAGGGATTGAACTCAGAACCTTGCGCTTGCAAGGCAGGTGTGGCACCACTGGGCTACAACCCCAGCCTGACTGTATGCTCATAGCTTGCCAACTTCTTTGTTCAGGAGCTGAATCAAGAAACTATGGTGGATGGGAATTTTCCCGGAATTACAGTCTTTTTCAAACTGAAAACAGAAATGTCTTTTCTAGCCTAGAGTTAGAATTTCTCCAAGTGGAGGAAACCAATCTTCAAAGGACATAATGAAACTATCCCGATAGGAAGGATGGTCAGACAGAGACATTAGCAGGCATGCTAATGGAGTTTGAGATTTGGGTTCCAATTACTCTTCTTGCCTTCCTATAATTGGAATATTATTCTCCCTTTGATTATGTGACCTCACTCCATGTCCTTCCAATAAATCCACTCCTCCAACTTCTACTTTGTCCATTTACTGTCTCTTGTATTCGAAGAACTATTGAACAGTATAGAAATATATCCTTGAAAACCGTACATGATATAGTAACAGTATTTACCTCTGGGGTTTATCTTCTTGTTTATCTGCATGTAGCACTGCTTTAAACTGAACCTGAAATACTTACACAGTTTTACAACAACTCAGTCATTTTTGCCAAGATGGTCTGTCTGGTAATCCAATTAAAATAGAAACCCTGATCAAAACAATAATTAATGCAATCGTGAGGAAACTCAGTGGAGAGGAGGCATCCATTACAACTGGGTCATGGCCATATTTTTGTTTTGCAAATATTTAGGGAGTGCCTGGTCTGACCAGGTGCTGATGGCACAAGAGTGAGCAAGCCTGGACCCTGTGTCTCTCGGGCTTGTGAGTGAGTCACAGAGATGCACAATCACCAGATAAATGTGAAATCACGAGCGCACAAATAGGAGAAGCTTGGAAACATAAAGCTACGGCCTGCTTAGCAAGGTCGGGAACACTCCCTGGAGAATAATGACATCTGAGCTGACTTAGAAGTAAGCAAGAGTCAGCCGACGAAGACAAGGAAAAAGAACATTTTAGGGAGGTGAGACTGCATATCCAAGGGTCCGTGACCAGAGAAGAGTTGAGCCATCTGGAACAGTGAAAGACAGCCAGTGTCCTGAAAGTGGAAAGAGCAAGGTAAAAACCAAAGTGGATAGCAGCTTGGCGAAGGAGACAGTGATGGACCAGTGGAGAGCTTGTGAGTCGGCTAAGGGGTCCACTTTCCTAGTGCCACGAGAGGGCTATCGGAAGCCATGTACAGAGTCTGTGTGTGCGCATGTGTCTGGGATGCATGCGTGCGACAAAGTGCCTGCTGGACACTGCTCTGACCATGGTGAGGAGCCACCCTCGGAGAACAGCTCTGTTAGTGAGAAGGGTCTCTGCGGTGCCTGCGAAATGGGAGACAGGATGGCACTCACCCTGCAATACGGGTGGTCAGGTAGAGAAAAGTGACAGAGGTGTTTACGCAGAGTGATGGCTCTCCTTTCAAAACTTTAATTCCTATCAGAAGCAAGGAATCCTTTGTTTCACGCAAAGGAATTTCAATATATAAGGATGACATGGTCCAATGCAATTCAGCTACATTTTGTTGAGTTTTATTTCTGTGAGAAATAGAGAAAGCTTAACAGCAGAGGTAGGATCTCAGCTATGAATTAAAGAATGGGTCAGTTTCTCTGAAATGGAAAAAAAAAACATCCCATGGGATTCAGCAGCAAACAGGATGGACCCTCACATTGGGGAATCGCGAGAGTTAAATAAAGGATTTATAGAGGTATGAGCCACACGTGTAAAATCCCAGAGAAGGGTGCAATGCCACGAACTGGGCCTCGAGAACCTAGACAGAGTGCTGTGTAGAGAAATTACCTTGTGAGAGCTGAGCAGGGCACCGAGGCGGGGAGCAGCCGCTGGTGAGCCTGCAGGAGTGTGGGGTGGGCGCTGACCTCTCTCTCCTGGTTCCCACCCAATGCAGACTGTTGCTCATCATTGGAGGACGAGGGAGAGGTCTCCCCTGGAGGACATCCGTGTCAGCAGTGCTGAGCACGAAGCAAGTACAGAGGGACGGAGAGCGCGAGCACCGAGAGACACAAAAGAAATTCCACTCTGGAACGTTCGATTGTCGCCAAAGAGGCGCAGCCAACAGACCCTGACCGCTTGCGCACTGCGCTGCGCCCACGGAATGCCGGGGTCCTGGTGGAGTCTGAAGGAAGTGCTGGAGGTGGAGCTCCAGGAGCGCAGAGTCCACTGGTAGGAAGACCAGTGGGCTGGAAAAGGAAAGGAGAGTGCGACGGTCACTGGGCAGAGACACACGGGGTGTCATCCGGCAGTGAGCAACCACTTCCCAGAGGTGCCCGCCGGCCTTCCGAGCCCGCGAACTGCGAGGTCTGGAAAAGTCCTAAGAGACTCCTTAAAAGAAGGGCCCCACGGGAGACTTACCCTGCAAAACAGTATTCGGAGATTGGAAGAGCAAGGGGACAGGTTAGGAAATGAATGACTGAAAACGGGCAAAACAGCAGAAAAGCAAGTTTTGTTTGAGAAATTTGACTTTTTTGGGTTATTACAACGACGATGTCGGCAAGTGGAAATCGGCTGTGCTGCAAATGCTATTTTATTTATTGACTGATTTGTTTTTCTAAACCGAGTGTCTGTGTGTGCTGTGCCCTGCCCTAGCACCAGGCATCTGCAGAGAACATGGCAGATATGTTACCCAGGAATATGGGGATTCTGGCCAGGGAGGAAAAAAAAAGAGTCTGCACCCTGGAGAACCAGATACCTCCCCGTCCTGTGGCGAGGGTGCAATGCCAGACACTGATGATGCTAAGTATACGGGACCTTCAAAAATACCTCGGAAGGTTTCTCAGCACAGATGAGAAATAAACAGCACAATGGACCTTGCTCTATATGATTATCAAGCAGAAAGAGTTTTAGGCAGAGGCAAAAGTGAGAGCCAAGGCCGGCAGTAGATTCTGTTCTAAGTAATGTGTTTGAGGAAATAAACGAAGACTGGGGCATCCAGAGCCCTGAGATGGAGGCGTAACTGGGTCCAACTCACTGGCACAGGCTACTGAGAGACAGTACTGCATTCCCAGACTTCCGTGAGACAGCAGAGTACTTTGGTAACTCTAGGTGGCCATGGAAAGGACATTTACACCGGGGAAATTGGCAAATGTGAAGAGTCAGTGCTTCCTTCAACCGACACCCAGCTGCACTCTGGCTGCTCTCTTTCAAAGAACCTGTGTTTACATGCTCATAGTTACAACACAGGTGGGATGGGAGAGGAGCTGGATGGTCACGGGAGACCTATCATCAAGGCATTCCGAGCCAGAGGAAAGAGTTTTGATTTCAGATGTATTAGGAAGTCACTGGTGCGTTACAAGCAGGAAAAGAACATGTCCTGATTTACCTGTTTAAAAGACACTTCTGGCTATGTGGTGGGAAACTCTAAGAGGGTAAAGGGGAAACAGGAACATCAGTCAAGTACCTACTGCATTAGTCTGTGCTAGATCGGATTAGGGTACAGTACTGAAGATAGAGAAACTATTCATGATTTAAGACCTAGTTTAGAATCAAGAGCTTACAGCTCTTACTCATAAACCTGATGCAGAAAAAGAGGGAAGAGAAGAACCAAGGAAGAATTTTGAGTTCAGAAAAGGATACATTGTAATGCCCTAAAGAGAGATGTAAAAAATAAAAAAAAACAATTGATGAAAGAGTCATGCAGGGAAGAAAACTATGGCACCCCTGTTAAGGCTGAAATAGTCAAGGGACAGACCTCTGGAAATATCAGATAGATGACCAAAATCCACATTTGGATGTTGGGGGCCATGAGAACTGGAGATCCAGTTTGAGGATCATTAAAACAAGAGTAAACATTATATCAGTTAAGGAAAGTACCAGGAGAAGCCAGGCATGGTAGTGCACACCTGTAATCCCAACACTCAGGAGGCTGATGCAGGAGGATTTCCCTAAATTTGAGACTATCCTGGGCTACATAGTAGTTCAAGGCCAGCCTGGACTACAGGGGCAGCACAAAGAGAGGAAAGGCAGGAGGTAAAACAGAAATGATTTAGAAGGGGAGAAGTCATGAAACTCTGAGGAGGAAGTCCAGGACAGTCAGTTCTGTGATCCCAAGAAGAGAACAAGGACAATGAGCAGCCCCAAGAAGCCAGAAGTCTGTTTTGTTGAATGCTGTCAGATGATCGAGTAAGGTAAGAACAGAGCTATCACCTAGACCGGCAGGATCAGGACAGCATTGGTGCAGTGGCCAGGCCCGGATGAACCCTCAGGGAACTAATTCCAGAGAGGACATCAGGGAGAAACAGGAATTATTATAAAAGGGACAGGAGGGGTTACAATAATTGAAGGAGGTTCTGAGGCCAAAAGTGATGTTGGGTAATTTCATTTTATTGTAGGTGGGCAAGACAGCAGTGAACTTGTACACTGAGACAACCCTACTGAGGGGGAAGGTCTATGAGCAGTGGAAGGAGCCCGGGAGATGGAGCCAGCACACGTCAGTGCTCCGTGGGTACAGGGTCAGCACACACAGTTCTCATCCCGGGCGACTCGGTCCCGATCCAGGAGACCTGTCCCATTGGGTTCTTGCTTTAAGTCCCAGGTGACAGCCCAAATCTGGACTTATTTTAGGACAACAAATATCTTTCAAGTATGTATTGCATGAGACTAAAAATTTTAACCTAAGTCACAGTAAGACCATTAGCAGCTATTGGAACATTTGATTTCATCCAGACAGTGCTGAAGAGCTAGACATAGCTAGCAAAAATAGACAACTGTAACTGCAGAATATTTTTCTTAGAGTTGACTTAGATTGATGGAGAACAAGGTCGGTGCCAGATGTACATGGGAGTGGGGAAGAGATCGCTCCCTCTGTCAGTCACCAAAGAGAGTAATTCCTCCCTTACAAATAAGGCAGTTCCTTTTAACCTTTTCTTCAGCTTTTTAGTTCTCAATAGCACATATTTGCAGTGCATAATGATTACATTTCTCATCAGGAGTTGGAACATGGGCATGACACATCTTGATTATGTTTGTTCCTCATCATATTCTTCTCTTCTCTGCCCTCCTCCCTCCATCTCTTGGTCCCCTTCCCTTCAGTGAATGATCTATTTATTCCTCTATTTTCTATTTTCTATCTTTTTTTTTTTTTTTTGCTCTTTACTTATGCTTTGGATCTCCCATATAAGAGAAGACAACACCACCCTTAAACTTGTATGTCTGATTTATTTCACTTAACATTGTGGTCTCAAAGCTCATCCCTCTCCTACAAGTGTCTCAAGCTTATCTTCTTCATGACGGAGCAGTGTTTCATTCTGTGTGACTACTACACTTTCTTTAACCATTCATCTGCTGATAGGCATGCAGGCCACTTGACAACCAATTTTACGTGCAACTGCTGTACCAACACAAATTATCAAATCTCAGCTTTCCGAGGTGTAGTCTTAGTGTGTCTTCACTATAATCCTCATCTACTGAACTCCCTGAAAATACATTCCATTTCTGCCAGTAAAATTAACCCTAGTCCAATCTCCTCATGCCAGCCCTACCCTGTGACTGCTATATCATGTTCAGTCCCGCATCGTGTTCTAGCTCTGAAGTGAACCATTCTTTCCTCTTTTATTATCCAAATCTTCCACTGTTAGCAACCAATGCAAGTCCCTAAGAACCCCTTCCAAGGGGAAGAAACAGCATTGCTTATATTCTGTAGAATGTAGTGAGTCGGTTACAGTGGTAGCTTGGTTCACAAACTCGATTTGTTGTATGATTTTGGAAAAGATGGCCACATTGAGTTGCGTGGGAAAGACAGCCATGGTTGTGTTTGTCACCTGATGCAGAGTTTGCAAACAAAAGCAAAATTTTGCCAAACCCTTCTGTTTGTGAGCCAAACTGTTGAAAAACAAAAATGTTCATGAAGCAAGGTGCCACTGGTTTCGGTCTGAATGTCCGTGTCTGTGTGTGTCTGTGGCCTGAGAGACGGACAGAGGCAGAGGCAGAGTTTCCGGTGTGCTTGTGACAATAGCCAACCCTACCCAGAGAGATGGCCACTGCATTATCCAGTGCATCACACAGAAGCCTGGCTCTCGCATCTCTTCTGCCCTCCACCCTCAGCACATGGGGCATGTGGAGACTTGTCCACCACAAAATTCTGATGCTAAAGCCAAATATCTCAGCCCTGTAACTAATAAACAGCATAACTATAGTGTTCACAAGTCTACAAGCTGGAAAGTCCATGATCAAAGTGCCAGTACATTTAGGTCTAAGGGCCACAGCTCTCTGCTTCAAAGATGGTGCCTCCTGGCTGGGTTCCTCCATGCAAGGGGGCAAATAAACTCTTGGGCTTTCTACATTGTTGTGACAGTGTAAACTAGTACAACTGCTATGGAAAGAAATATGGAAATTCTTCAAAAACTACGACTAGAAACTCCATTTGACCTAGCTATTCTCCTTCTGGACACCTTCCAAAAAGGGTTAAAGTGGGCGCATGACAGGGACACATGCGTATCCATGCTTCATGACTTCTAACTCTTGGAGGCAGGCTGTGTGTCCACCTTCAGATGAGTGGATGAAGAGAATGTGGTGCTTACACACAGTGCGGCACTGCTGTGCCATGAAGGAGGAGAAACTTGAGTCATCTGTGGAAAACGAAAGCACCTTGAGACCACAGTCTTAAGTGAAATCAGACACCCACGCTGAAATATTGCAAGGTTTCTCTCGTATGAGAAAACAAAATTATAGATAAATAACAAAATAACAATTAAGATAGGGAGAAGGGAGCTAGACCAATCTCAAATGGGAAGGGGATCAAGAGCTGGAGCGAGCGGAAGGGGGCAGAGGGAAAGGGGATGAGAAAAGGAACTCAGATGTATGCACTTTTACCAATTCCACACGAGGAACGTAAACATGACGTACTGCAAATATGTACTCATAAAAATACTTTTTAAAATCCACATTGATGGAATTCTCAAGGCCTAATTATCTCCCAAAGCACCTGCCCTCAACAATGCCTCCCTGGGATTGAGCTCCAATATACGGATTTAGGAAGGACCCAGACACTGAGATAAGAACAAGGGCTGTAGTGTTGGGGAGACTCCGCTTCCGGTGCAGGGGGAATATTTTAAATTGTCTGTAACACTTAAGTACTATGATAACCACGCTCTCCTCTGTTCATATATATATTCCTAACTTAGACAGCTTTTCTAAAATATATAGCTTCTCAACCAGTGTGACCATGAAGTCCACTCTAGAAAGTGAACCAGAGCACTCGGGAAGAGGGGATACAGAGCCGTGGCATGAAGTGGAGCACTCACGAGCCTTGTCTCCGAGGACTTGAATCTTCCTCAATTTGCCCATCGCTGTGTGGCCTTGGGGTGGTCCTGTTTCTCTTGTGGGTCCTGGGTTTCTAAAGGGAAATTGCTTAACCATCTCTCGCGTCTTCCCAGCACCGTCAGCCCACAGTGCTGAGTTAGACCTGCGCTTTACGGCCACGCAGCCTGTGACCTTTGTTGACACCCTTGCTTCCTGGAACATGACTGGAATAATGTGACTGTCATCTCTCTTCTGACTCCCCAGGCATGAGCTGAAGTCATCAACTCTTTCCGTTTAACCTTTCAACAAATAGCTCTGTTTGTTTCAGCCAGGGGCAGTATAAATAATTGTAATAAAATGTCTTAATAAGGAGATGAGCAGATAACATTCAAGCCACTAAATGAGAAAACATCCATATGCCCATATGGTACCCAGAAATCACGCTCCCAGTAGCAACCAGTTTTCAGTTAGTAAAGATGGAAATCGATTTGCCCAACGCCACATCCGTGCTGGGAGCAGAGCTGCTCCGAGGCACCTCCCACGGCACCCTGCTGACGGGGCATGCAAGCAGCCAGCAGAGCCCACATCTCCTGTGGAGCCGGCTTTCTCCTGAGCCAGGGCAGCTGCCCTCTGGCCATCCACGTGTTAGAGCTGTCTGCCTCTTCCTATTTGTCTCCTTGCTTCTGTTGGTGTGATGTGGGTGTTTGTTTTACTGAGGGGCTTGCTTCACTCGCTTGGTGTTGACTTAGGGGATCAGATATGAAGTGATTTTCAGCCCAGAGCAGCTATGCTTGGGTGCCGCCATTCCCGCAAAAATCTGTTAGAGGAAAACAGCCTCTCACAGCCTGACTGGAGTTCTGTGCAGATGGGGAGACGCCTACCAAATTCTTTAGCTCCCGTTACCTTGAAAGTACAAGGAGACTCTCCAGCCTTCCCATAAGCTGCTAGAATGAACACGTGACCGCCGTCGGCGTCCACGACACTCCACTGACAGCTCGCACCCCGGTAAGGGCAACCTTCGCCTGTGACTGCAGAACTCACACACACTGCCCTGCTCCTGTCTATCTGTGGAGTAAAGCAGGGTGTGTACCTCAGGGAAGCAGGTTTACCACCCTTGGCAATCTCAGTGTCAGTGTCATCTTGGTGCCTCTGTTTTCTAATTGCTGACTTAAGACTTGATGAGAAAGATGAGTGTGAAATTCCTCTGCACAGAACTGAATCAGTTCTGTTGTGTTGTGATGAGAAAGTCACATGGAAAGTTTTCTATTTCGGAAAACCCTTCACATATTGTCGGCCCAGAAGCTCAGAACTATGTCATGGTTCAACCGTCCAATCCCTCAGAGTACTGAGCATCTGAAGAGGGAGATGACCATGGATAATCACTCTCAGTCATCCCGCTAGGATATAGCAAGCACTCGTGATAAATGAACAGCATCTGCCTTCCCAGAGACCACAATCTGGCAGGAAATACAGATAATTCCACAGGCACAATTACTGGGAAACACATGAGTTACTGAGAGGCAAGGAGCAGAATGGCACGAAGGTGTGGGGCAGATCATTCATTCTGGCAAGTCCAGCCGGATGGCTTTCTGTGACATGTTCGCACCTCGTCCTCACAGAGAGGTCTTCCTTTGGGTGTTTCTACGGAGTCAGTGTTGTGGCTGAACTGGTTATGCACATACATATTGTGCATCTGTAACTGTATCTTAGACCTGTGCAAAGGGCTTAATCAGCCAACGATGCTAAAAAAACACCCAAGTGCGAAAATGTAGCTCACTCGTAGAGCTCTGGGTGAATGTGAGCCAGGACCTGGGTCTAACCCCCAGTGCTGGAGGCTCCATCCAGAAGGCCTCCAGTTCAGTCTGTCCATAGCACTATTTCCTGCGTCTTTCCATATTTAGGGCCCCACAGTTGTAAAGAACAATACACACAGAGCATGACCTCAAGAACAAAATTAAGTCCCAAGGCTACACTACCTGGATAATTGTTTTTTTCGGTCTTTATCATCAGACTTCCCACATTCAAACTTTTGCTCTACTGCTTATTAGAACATAATTTTGGGAAAGGTGCTCCATCTTGCTAAGCCTTTGGTTTTTCATCACAGAATGAGGATAATTAACAATACTTACCTCAGAGGGTGATTTTTTTATCTAAATGAGACAACATGGTCCCAACTCTCAGCGTATTTCTTGTCCCCTGTGGAGTGTCATTACGTGCGACCACCCCTTATCATAATGTAGCTCATGGTCTAATACAAAGCTGAAACCTGTAAGGCAACACAGCCTAACAGAATGGGCGCAAGTTTTTCTAGCCACCAGATATGTGAATTTCCAAATTGAGCTATTCCAATGACTAAAGAAGTAAATATGTCTGAGAAAAACGGTAGATTTTGACACTTTGACTCTTGTTTTGACTCAAAATGTTGACTCTTCTATACCAACATGCAGCATCCAGCCAGCATGAAGGCTGAGCTGAAACCAAGGGCACAAACATAGGGAGATGGGGAGCATTTGTAGCTCAGCAGTTTGCCCAACACCTTCTGCCCACCCTGACTCCTACATGAAGCTACAGCCTCATCTCCTTCTTTCTACAAGTGCATCATTTTCTACCACTTCACTCAGTCATTGAGGAGTTGCTACGACTTCTGTGACTTTTTGCTGTAAATTACTTCCAAGGTCTCTAGGAGCTTTAGACAGTAGTAAACTGCTGTATGACCTGGAGATAAACCATATTGTTCACATGAGAAGATATGGAAATTAGTTTTTTCAGAGGACTCCCAAACAAGGCCAATGGATCAAATATAGAGATGATAGAAAAGAGGTCATGAACTGGCACAAGAGGCATCAAGTCCATGGGTGAGACATGGCAGGAAAGAGATCCTGAAACAGAACTAGATCAGAACCATGGAGGCCAGGACAGCGCCGAGCAGCTCCAAGGCCCAGACAGCAGCCACAAGTGTTCTGCTGTCTACTTCACCCTCTGGGTCCCACGGAGAAGTGCAGGAAAGGCTTTTGGGGAATGGTGCTTCCCTCCTCCCTCTTCCCATAAGGACCTCTTCGGAAACCAGGGACAGAAAATTTACTTTCTGTGAAAAGTATAAATCGGGGTCATATTTTGTTTCTCATGATAGATGAGAAAGAAATAAACTTGACAGATGCAAGAAGGTGAAGTCTACCCACAAAATGACGTGGGGGCTTCCCGGAAAGTCAGTCTGTGTGGCTAGAGGCAGGCACCTGGGCCTGGTCTGCAGCAACCTCACTCTTAGCAGCTAGGCTGCGGCTTCTAAGAAAGGATGACTTCAGGAAGCCCTGCCCTGAGCCCTAAGCACCATCTGTGCTCATACCAGAGGAGCTGCCATTTCCCAGTGGAGCTTAGCTGCCCACTTCCCGCGGCTCACGCCCTGATTGTCCCTGTGTTCTCTAGAAACACGGATAGAACAGCTAGCTGCGTTTTGACTTTCTAAAGAATATGCTACCCACGATGGAGGAGAAATGTGTGGGAAGACAGCAGAATACAGCACAAGGTCTGGAGGAAGTCTCCGGGTTCATAGCCAAGCGTCAGCACTTACTATCTGTATGGCTTCAACCATTGCTTAATTTTTCTGCGTTTCAGTTTTATGAGTAAAAGAGAGGTAACTGGTAGCAATTGCTTTGGGTTACTCTGTGGAGTGAAAGAGAGTCACTGTCCTCGAGAGCGGCTTAGAATGTTTTGGGTAGTCAGAGCCACATCGAGGCTTCCTCTGGACAGAAAGCAAGAGCTTTGGAAGAGGAAGAGATTCCCTTCTCAGGGTTTCCTGCTTTGTGAGCCCTGGTCTACACCAAAGGGCCATGTGTGATGAGGAGTGAAGATTCTTCACATCACCAATCGAACCCCACACCCCTGGGAACGCCACCCCACCCGGTCACTTTGCTGTCTAGGAAGAGGCTGAGCAGAAGTTCAGCCCACTGGGTGGTCAGCCAGGGAAGAGGCACCACTGTCGCTCGGGTCCTCCTGCCCCTGCCTGCAGAAGCACCTGTGACAGCTCTCGGCGGTGCTGCCCAGGACTCAGTCTCTATCCCTGTAGCCCTGGCTCGCTTGAGGTCAGAGAGTCTGTGTCTCATTTCAAAGTTTCATTTGGCTTCGGAAAACTTTCCCTGCTATGTGAAACAAAGGGAGAGCCCCAGGAAGTGGTGCTGGACTGACTCTCTTTGAGACAAATATAGACTAGAAGCACTTGTAAGGGATAAATATTCCTGCCTCCAGACACAGAGAAAAACCAAGGGCTCCTAAGCTCCAGTCTCCAATCGAGGACCTGGGACTTTCCACAACACCAGACTCACCCACACTTTCCTTCGCTTTTGTAGAGATTAATCCTCAGCTCCTACTGCTGTTTCTTTGCTCACAAACTCATTTTAGATGCTGGCCATGCCTCCCACCCAGGTAACTACAGTTCCTCGCAGGACCATGGCAGGGAATTGCCTTATGCACCAACACTGTCATTTTCTGAACATTTTTCATGTATCATGATCCAGCAGGAAACACACCAGCATGGAAGTAAGGCTACTAGGGTGACCTAAGGCTGCCAGTGACACTAATGTGCTGTGTGACTTTTGACATTGCCTCTTAATTCTCCAAGATAAATGAGTTATCCATGGAGGAGATAGAGATAAATAACACAGATGATTTCCAGTTCTATAGTTCTCAGATCAAGCAAAGACTGCAGTGACCTCCACCAAAACAGCAGGCAGTGAGACACATGAGCAGAGAATCTATAGCTTCCAAAACCTTCTGAAGCTATTTCACATTTGGAGATCACTGACTGACCAATTAACTTTACAACAAATATGGAATATTTGATAACTGAAGACAATTACTAGTGAGACTATACAGTTATCACAAGAAAAGAAAAAAGGGGAATTGCAATATATCTATATACTTTAAAGAATATTCACTTGGTAAACATCAACTTCTGAAATATCTAACTTTATGGTCATCCCTGAATCTTGCCAAAGAAAGAATTCCTTCCCCTTCTCAGTGGAAAGGATCCCATATCTGAGGCTGCCTTCACTGACTCCCATGTAGCATGGTGGACTATGATTCACTAAATATCTTGGTGCATTTTAACGGTAGACCATCAGGGTCTGTGGGGAAGAAAAGCCAGAAAAACCTTCAGGTGCATCCCGGGAGGAGCCCTCTATCCCTGCTCCCTTCCCTAAGTTTCTCTTGGTGGACTTTGCACATTGCTGTCACCTCTACTATGTGTTTACTTTTAAATCAGCATTTGAATCTTTACAGTTAGGTATCATCAACACCAAAGTTTAGATCCAGGCAATCTAGAGCTGCCCGACTGTGTGACAGTGGGTGATTAAGAAATAGATTCATATTTTAAACTTTATTTATTTTTTTTTCTCAGCACTTCATTGGGAAAAGAGGAGATCTTCATTCCTGAGCAAGGAATCCATCCATAGCTGCTCAATGACGGATGGGATGCTGCCATCTCTTGGTAATCTAGGACAGTGGAAGAAGTCTCGAGAAAAGTGATTTTGCATTTTTATTGGCTGAAGGCAAATGCAGCTAAGAAGCATAATTCTGCTCTTCTGGTGTCAGGATAATCTATAATTGCTGTTATTATTTTTAGCATTTAATGCTTACAGTGCATACTGAAGCTATTCTCTGACAGTAATGCCATATTAAAAAGAATCCATCACATGGTTTCCTGCCTTAGCTTTCAGGAAGAAAAGTCTAAATTACAGCGGCCCAGCATCTTCTCTTAGAGCACTGTTTCCTGGGACCTGTGCTACATATTTGCAGTAAGTTCGAAAGCTATGTGTTCCCTCCTAGGAGCTCCGTGTAAGTGTCTCCTCTCCCAACATAAACCAGGCAGACAGACACAAGAATGGTGGACTCTCAAACCAGCTTCTGGTAGAATGAAACAGCCAAAGATTAGAAGTCTGTTGCCTGGTGCATACTGGTCCAACGACTTTAGCCATGTAAGTGTATCTCCTCAGTTTTCTCATCTCTAAAGGGGGGACAACTCTATTTTACCTAACTCACAGGGTTAGCATGGGAATGAAACAGAATTGTAGATATAAAGATGTTTGCAGAAAGCAAAGCATTATATTTTGGTCATCAATTATCAAGAGGGAATGGCATTATTCTCTTCCTTCAAATGTTTTTAATAACCTTAAATAACTAACACATTTGGCTATCTTCATAGTTCATCATTTTTCTCAGAGTTGAATGTCTGATGACACCGATAAAACAATATACACAAACTAGTTATATTATCAAGGTGGTGTCCTCACCATTAGCTGCCATGTCAGGCCTGGTTGTCAAAGCATCATATCAACTGAACTGATGGTCCTGCAGCATAATTTTGGCACCCAAAGGCAAAGGATGCTTGGAATAACTGGGGAGGTTGGGAGATCATGCTGTCTCACATCATTGTCTCATAGCTACCATGCACCTTCCAGGGAAGTGGTCTTTGCCCTAGAGCTACTTCTCTATGGTTTTTTCCTCCCAAAGATTAAGATCCTCTGTCATTTTCAAAGATAGGCTGTGACAGAGTTCAACTCAGGATCTGAGACCAAGTTTGTTTCTTAATATTTAATGGATAGATAAGATGAAATGAATTAAGTATTAGTAACCATTCACCATACTGAAAAAAGTGAAAAAAAATATTAAGTTCGGTCTTCACGTTGGAGATGCATATCCATTTTGAGGAGAAATAAGATTTCTAAAAAAGAAAATAAATTAAGACTATTGCAAAATAGTAGATTTGGGGTTGTTTTCTAAAAATCTAAAATGGTTTGATAAGAAAAGCACAGTTCTATTTACTTTGGAGCAATAGGTCAGTTGAGGGGACAGCGGATTCTGAGCTTCACAAAGACCAACACAATGGAAAACTGTTGCCAATGCAGCTACTGAGATATTGGTTTGCACCAAGAAAGGTCTAATGATCTGAGGAACAAGTGTAATAGCTTCTCTGCAATCCATAAATCATACATTTGGTGTATGGCAATGTATTGTATTGTAGGTGCTTATTTAAAGAATCCAGGAAAACTGTCTAAAAAATGGCAACTAATATACAGAAAATTCCATGGGGAAAATGACAAGTCTGTACAAAGAAAGTGATGGAACAGAGACAAGGAAGAGAGAACAGAATGGATATTTCCTCTCTATTCAGAAGTTGAGAAAACTTGCCTGTGAATGATTTTGAGTCCTGATACATATTAGTGCACAAAGAATCAATACAGATAGAAAAGAGTCGCAATGGCTTCTTTTCAACTATGTGTTCATAAATACCATGTGAGAGATTTGCCATAAAACTATGGCTTCTGAAGGAAATGCAGAAGCAGAAAATAATTTTCAGTAGTACAAAAAAAATCCAGCAAACTTGAAGATATCTGGGATACCAGGCATGAGTGACCCACAGCTGCTGTCGGTCAGCTTTTGTCCAGCAGCTCTCTTGTGTGAAATCTAACTTGGTGCCATCTGCAATCCTTAGGTAGAGAGGTCACCTTACATATAATCACTAAATGCAGTCCTTCATCAAGGCAAGTTTGTCTTATATTTAGAAAAAACGATTATAAGTGTTTGCTTTTGAGATTGTAACATCCTCTGTACCCGTTCTCCTGCCTAGTACATAATTAACCTGTCAACCCACCCTGCAGTAATAAGTGTGATAGACAGCAAATGTATTAGGAAGGAACTTTTGTGTGATGTGCTTCCAAGCCCTCCTTTATCCTTCAACTATCTTTCCTCTTAATTAGCACTTGGGTTACAGCATCCGTAATGAATTGCCATATTACTGTTATCAATAAAAATCATTTTGGGTCTAAAATAGTCATTAAGATGAAATGTGTAAGATCTGTCCCAGATACTTGGTGGAAGTACAGCAGCTGGAAATCAAGAGTGCGCGCACACACACACACACACACACACACACACACACGAGTCTCAGATTTGTAAATATGTATTTACTAAACAAAGATAATGAATGTATGGGAGGTAAGCAAATAACGTAAACACACGTAGGGAGATACAACTCTGCTGTGTTAAAGGAGGAATTTTGTTATAGATAGCATGTTTAGAAAGTATGTTTTCCTCTGCTACCTCCCTAGAAACCTTATCAAAATAACAGTAAGAGGGCTATTTGTTATCAAAAATACAAATGAAAGGGAATAGTGCCATAATAGCTAATGCTGCAGGCAAGGAAGCAGAAGAATGTGTGAATTCAACCTATTGGGTGTAAGCAGATTGAACATGGCTGGTTATGGAGAGAACAGAGGAGTAACTCAACTCACTTCCCCGAGCATCTCCTGGGAAGCCTAAGATTTGGCCATATCATGTATCCAGAAGTTGGGAATAGAAAGGAAAAGATCTGCTCAAAGTTTGTTTCAGAAGCTATGTGGGAGAGTCTGTCCCTTCTCTTCTTGGATCAGCTGAACCACTTCCCTTCCATACCCTGCTGGCTGACTGGGGAAGAAGGTGACAGTTGGGATAAGAGGAAAGATGGTGCACTCATAAGAGCAGAGACATGACGCTTTTCTTACAGAACTCTAAGACTGTGGAAAGCCAGCACCACATCCTACAGGCAGACCATTTGCAATTGAAGAAATAGAGCTTAAATCTCCTGGTAACAAATCTGAACAGCTCTGCCTATGATAAAACCTACCAACGTGCACAGAATGTCTAATTGGTCTTTTCATATCATCTTCTTAAATGGTCAGGCATTTAAAAAATAACAAAAATATGGAAGGAAGATAGAATGCACATAACACAGAACAAAACATACAGAACAAGAAATTATACAGGAGAGGAAAACTTTAAAGCAAAGTCTCTAACCATATCATTAGTGAGATAGGAGAAAATATTACATACTCAAGCAAAACAGTGCTATAAAAACAGAATAACCATAAGACAAAGCAAAAATTAAGAATTCAATAGGTAGGTTTAAACAAATACCTGTGAATAAATAGAGACATCTTCTAGAAAGTAGAAGAGAGAGAGAGAGAAAACAAGAGAATAAAAGTTATAGTACACACACACAAAAGAGTGTGCTATTTTGAGACATATATAACTAAATGTATATAAGTAATAAAACAAAAATTCATATATAAATAGTAGAAATAAAGAAAATCATGCAAACAGTTCAAAAGTTATCCCTAGCAATAATTATCTGAGTTTCCAGACTAAACAATGTCCTCAAGTTCCCTGCAAAATAAGTAAAATATACAATGAGGTTTAACAACATATTTCAGAATACTGGAATAAAAATGCAAACAAAAATTTCAAACATTAAGGAAATATAAAGCAAGTTGCTTCAAAAAATGGAAAATAAGAAAGAATTCAAATTTCTCAACAAACTATTTGAATTTTCTTATCTTTATGAAATGTATTGGTACATTGTAGGTATACAAAACAATTACATTCATCATTGGGATCTTGCACCTTTACATGACTTATCTTGGTTCTTATTTTTCCCCATTCCCCAGCCCTCCCTTCACCCGCTGCACCCTTCCTTGTTTACAAAGACAATTGTTTCTATGTTTTTCCTTTTCACATATTTTTTCTTTTCCCTTTTTACCTTTCCCCTACCCCTCCCACTTCCTCTACTCTTTTACACTTTTATTACTATTACACAATATCAGTTATACATTTTGATCCTTATTTACACTTTTACTTTTTCACACCAGAGAAATTATTTGGTATTTACATATGTGTCTTATCAATTTCACTTTAGAGTATGGTCTCAATGTGCATGCACTTAGCTATAAATCTCTCTAGTTTCTCCCTCTTTATGGTTGGGTTGTACTCCATTTTATTTTTTAAAAATCTCCTTTATCCAGTCTCCAGTTGATGGGCAATTGGGCTGTTTCCAAGTTTTAGCTATTACACACTGTGCCACCATAAACATGGGCAAGCATGTATCACTGGGGTATGAGACTTTTAATTCTTTTGGGAAGATACCTAGCAGAGGAATAGCTGGGTCAAATGGGACTTCTAATACTAGTTGTTCACGGTATCTCCATATTGATTTCCACAGTGGTTGCACCAATCTACACTCCCACCAGAAATGAAGAAGGGTTCTTATCTCCCCACAACCCCGCCAGCATTTGTTATTGGTTGATTTATTAATAGCCACCATTCTTTCTGGGGTGAGGTGGAATCTCAGTGTCATTTTCACCTGCATCTTTTGAATGACAAGTCGTGTTGAACATATTTGAATATGTTTATTTGCTGCTTTTACTTCTTTGTTGGAAAAATGTCTGTTCATTTCAGATGCCCATTTTTGAAGTGGGTCTTGATATTTGGAGGGGGTCTAATTTTGAGTTCTTTATATATTCTAGATAGATAGTGGACCTTTGTCTGAGGAACAGCTGCTAAAAATTTTTTTTCCCACATTGTAGGTTCTTTTTTGTTTTTTGTTTTTTTTGGATGCTATTGTGAAAGGGATTGTTTCCCTAATTTCACTCTCAGTGAGTCTATTATTTTTGTACAAGAAGGCTATTGATTTTTTAGTATTTACTATGTATCCAGTTATTCCACTGAATTTTCAGTGAAGTCTAGAAGTGTTTTGGTGGAGTTCTTCTGGTCTTCTATGTAGAGTATCATATCATCAGCAAATAATGACAGGTTCACATCTTCCTTTCCTGTCTTTATTGCTTTGATTTCTTTCTCTTGTCTAATTGCTGTGGCTAATGTTTCCAAAACTATACTGAACAGAAGTGGTGATAGTGGACATCCTGGTCTTGTTCCTGGTTTTAGCATGAAACTTTTCAGATTTTGACCATTTAGTATGATGTTGGCTGTTGGCTTTTCATAGATAGCCTTTATCAAGTTGAGATAAAGATAATCTATTCCAATTTTCTGCAGTTTTTGTCATGAATAGGTGTTGAATTTTAATGAATGCTTTTCCTGCATCTATTGAGATGATAATATGTTTTTTGTCTTTGATTTTGTTAATATAGTGTATTACATTTATTGATCTACATATGTTGAACCATCCTTGCATGCCTGGAATAAATCCAATGTAGTCAGGGTGTATAATCTGCTTGTTGACCCTCTGTTCTCTCTTTGCCAGTATCTTATTGAGTATATTTGCATGTATGTTCATTAGGGAGGTTGACCTATAGTTCTCTTTTTTGGTTAGGTCTTTCCCTGGTTTTAGAGTCAAAGTAATACTTTGTTTCCAGGAGTAAATCTGGAAGTATTGCTTCTCTTTCAATTTCATTGAAAAGTTTAAAGAGTAATGACAATAGTTTCTTCTCTATATGTTTTGTAGAATTCACCAGTGAAGCCATCATAACCTGGGCTTTTCTTTGTTGGTAAATTTTTAATTATATTTTCAATTTCTCTGACTGTAATTGGGGTGTTTAGAATTTTTATATCTTCTTTGTTCAACTTTGGTAATTCATATGTATCTAGAAATCTGTCCATTTCTTCTGTGTTCTCCATTTTATTAGAGTATAGGTTATCAAATTAAGTACTGATTGATCCTCTGGATTCCTGCTGAATCTGTTGTGACTTCATTTTCATTCCTAACTGCATGGATCTGAGCCTTTTCTTTCCTTTTTTGACAAGGTTGGCTAAAGGTTTTTCAATTTGATTTATTCTTTTGAAAAACCAACTCTTTTATTCATTGATTTTTTTTGTATCATTCTCTTAGTTCCACTGCATTGATTTCTGCTCTTTATAATCCCCCCCCCCGTGAGCTTTGGGTTTCTCTTGTTCTTCTTTTTCTAGGCACTTAAGATTCAGTATTAGGTTGTTTATTTGAGCTCACTCTGTTTTCCTAGTGTGGACATTCACTGCTATGAATTTCCCATGTAAGATTGCTTTCATTGTATCCCATAGATTCCTGGATGTTGTACTGACATTGTCATCAAACTGTAAAAACTATCTAATTTCTTTAATTTCTGCCATGACCCATTGGTTATTCAGGAGTGTGTTATTCAATTTTCATGTGTTTCTGAAGTTCTCACAGTTTTTTATGCTATTGATCTCCAGTTTGATTGCACTATGGTCTGATAATATACGTGGGATAACTTAAATTCCTTTGTATTTACCTAAGCATGTTTTATGAACTAGCATATGGTCTATTTTGGTAAATGACCTGTGTGCAGCCAAAAAGAATGTATATTCTGATTTTGTGGTGTGGAACACTCTGTAGATATCTATTATGTCTATTTGTTCAAAAGCTTGGTTCAGTTCTAGTAGTTCGTTGTTGATTTTTAGTCTAGATGATCTGTCTATTTGTACAAAAGGTATTGAGGTCCCCCAGTATAATTGTATTAGTGCTTATTTGGTGTTTCATGTCCCTTAATATTTGTTTTGTTTAGTTGGGTGCATTAATATTTGGTACATAGATATTTACGATTGTTATCTCTTCCTCTTGGATTGCTCCTTTTACAAAGATGTACTGACCTTCTTCATTTCACTTAATTAGCTTTGGTTTGAAATTTATTTTTCTGCAAATAAAATAGCTATCCCTGCTTTTGTCAGGGTTCCTGGTGCATGGAGAACTGTTTTCCATCCTTTTACTTTCAGTCTATATGTTCTTTTTTTTTCCAAATATGTGTGTTTCTTGTATACAACATGTTGTTGGATTTTGCTTCTTAATCCATTCTGCTAGTCTATTTCTTTTGATTGGTGAATTGTGGCCATTGATAATGACGGTTATAACTGATATGTATTGACTTATCATTGATGTGTTATTTTCCTGTTGTTGGTTCTTTTTTATTTTTCTCCCTCACCCTTTAAATTCTTACCTATTGGATTTGCTCTGTTGGGCCTCATGGAGTTGTGACCTTCATTGTCTTTTTCTAGGATTTTTTAAAAATTGTTTGGAGTGCTGGTTTGGTATTCGTGAAGTTTCTCAGGTGTTCTTTGTCATGAAAATATCTCATTTCTCCATCAATTGTGAAAGACAGTTTTGCAGGATACATCAACCTAGGTTGGAGGTTGCTTTCTTTTAAAGCTTGAAATACCTCACTCCAGGCTCTCCTTGACTTGAGGATTTGTGTTAAAAAGTCTGTTGTGATTCTGATGAGCTTTCTTTTGCATGTCATTTGTTTCTTCTCTCTAACTACTTGTAGTAATTTGTACTTCTGTTGAGCTTCTGGGATCTTGATTATTATATGTATAGGTGTAGATTTTATTTTACTATATTTGGAGACCTATATGCCTCACTTATCTGTATGTCAAGTTCTTTTGCTCTGTTTTGGGAGTGTTCTGCTATTACTTTTGTGAACAGGTTTTTTATGCCATTTGTGCTTTTTCCTGCTTTTTTGAGGACACCTATTAATCTCATCTTATTTTTCTTTGCATCATCTAGTTGTTGTTGGATTAATTTCTGGTGGTTCCTTACTATTTTTAAGTGATCTTTCTTTTCAATCTCACTGACTGCCACCCTATCTTCTATATTTGATATTCTGTCTTCAGATTGAGTTAGTCTGTTCTGTATATTTTTAATAGAGTTTTTAATCTCCTAGATATAAGTTTGAATCTGTTTCATGGATTCCACTTCTTTCTTATGATGAGCCTTCATGGTTTCTATTTCTTTCCTAAGCTGAGTATTTATGGCTTTCATCATGGTCCTGCACTCATCTATTTTTTTAAATCTTTTTCTGTTCTAGACTCTGTAATCATGTCATTTATCCAGGAAATTATTTGTTTTGAGTATTTCTAGTGCCTCATTCACCATTTTTCTAACTTCCTGTGCTATCAGTTCTGATTGTCCAGGTGGTTGATTATCAGACTTTTCTATCTCATTTTCCCTAGAATTTGCCTTTGGTAAGCTGGAAGACTGCATATTGTTTAAATGTCTTTTTCATTTCTATTGTTGTTTTTATAGTCCTTGTTTTTATTCCTGGGTTGATACTTTGATATTACTTATTGTAAGTATCTTTGTTGCTACTATTTACAAATCTTAAGGAATGATTGCTTCTCAGAAGTATCTTCCAGATATAGCTGATCTTTAGGATTTGAGTCTTTCAATTTTTAAATGAGGAGAACAGTGCCTTTAATACTTGAGTTCTCTACTTAGCCAAACACTTGCTTTTGGGCACAGATCAGTAAAATCATTTGTAAACATGTAGTATCAAAAGATTTGTCTCCCACATGCCCTCTCTCAGAAATGTACTAGGAGAAGCATTACATAAAGTGAGAGGGTAAAGCAGAAAAGGAAAAGACACAGAATCCAGCAATCAAAGTAAATGTGGGAAGTCATGTTTTGATAGTAGAAGAAAACAGAACATTTAAAACTACATAATTCTAGAAAAAACAATGTCAGATCTGAGCAAGTGAGAAAGATCCAAAAATGATTCTCCAAGAAGATGAAACTGATAAATACATGACGTCTTTTAACAGTAAGAAAATATTTATTCATCAGAGATAGGAGTTTTGAAATTAGTTGGTGATAATTCTTGGAACACAGGACAATGCTTGAAGGAGATCAAGATGTTTGGTGAGAAATAAAAAGTAGTCATGGTGCACCATCTTGTAATTCTGATCTGACCAAGATCACTTTGTCATTGTTGTGGTATGATGGGCATAAAAAGCACAGGGAAGATGAGCAGCAAAAAGAACTAGTTTCTGCTTCATAGTGATGAATCAACATATAATGCTTTACACAGGAAAAAACAAAGAGTGAACATGATGTAGTACTAAGGAACAGGAGGAGCAAGGTACTACAGAAAGACATGGCTGTTTGAAAATTGCATTTTCTGGAGCAGCAAATGAATAGTTTTGAGAAGCAATCATATTTTCATGATTAGTCTTGTACAATTATTTGTCTTTATGTGCTACGTGAAAAAAAAGTTTTTGCATTCCTCTGTATTTCAGAAATATGTATATATTCTCTTTTAAGAAGACTGATGCTCCAGTCATGGAAGAAGGACCTTGTTAGAAAATGTCAATAAAGATAACCTCTTCTGCTGAGGTATTTTCAGAACACAATTCCAGGGAAGACCAAAAATAGCCAGAAGAAATAACAGAATGTAGCAGAAATGCTTAAATCCCACTCCTCACTTTTACAGAATAAGAATTTTCTCTTTATTGTCCCCACAAGAATGGGCCATGGAAACATTTCCCATGATTTCCCAAGACCTCCAAGGAATTTAGCACAAGGCAAGGAGTGTATGAAGTTCAATTACTTCTGTGATGGCTACCTGTTTCTGCATGTACTGCCTTCAGGAGATATGTGGCTCCTGCCTGCCTAGGAGTTTATACTCCAATAAGATCTGGCCCTGAAGCATCGGTTTGGGTATTGTTCAGTTTCAGCGGGGAGAGGCTCTATCGGGGCCATGCTGGCTGTGGTAAATCCACTTTCCTCACCTCAGCTGTGTCAGAAAGTTGACATTTTAACTTTATGTAAATGCTGCCTACCTCTTGTTTCTCAGCTCCATGAAAATAGGCAGAACTGCCTCTGTCATGCTATGTCCTGAGTGACTGAGAGTCCTCCACAGAAAGTGCTGTCTTCACGAATCACCTCATGTCCAAGGCAAATTAAAACCACCGGTCGACACAGGTGTGTCCCCTCGCAGCCTCTCCCCTGACTCCAGATGAAGCTGAAGGTCCATTCTCACCACGTAGTTTTCTTAATGGTGTTAGCAGAAACCTGGGTTGAAGCTATCACACATTTTTTTTCCTTTGATAAATTCTTTCTTACCCAATCAGGCCCAGTTTTGCTTCCTTCAACAGGAGTTGATTCCAGTGGTCCTCAATAATAATATTCTCAAACAGTTCACTCTGCATTAGAATATGCTTGCAAGGAAACTTCAACAGTGGGCTACAGGTTATTATATCCCAGGTCACTGAAGCTTACAATGAGAGCTTTCCATGTGCTGAAGACACAAGCTGGACCCATATCTCTCACCGTACACTGAAATGAAATTAGAATGGACCAAAGATCTAAATATTAAAACAGAAACATCTAATCTTCAGGGAGATAGAATGGCTAAAACTCTTGAAGACATAGGTGTAGGCAAAGACCCTATGAACAAAACCCCACTTGCATAAGAAATATTGCAAAAAATAAACAAATGTTTCTGCACAGAAAACCACCAACATAATGAGAAGGAAACATACAAAATGAGAAAACATTTTGCCAGCTATTCTTCAGAGGAGTAATATTTAGAATATTCAAAGAACTAAAAAAAATTAGATCTCCTAAATTTAAAGACTCAGTCCAAAAATGGGCCCCTGAAATAGACACTTCTCAGATGAAAGAGAACAAATAGCCAATAAGTACATGAAAAATGATCAATATTGCTGGCTGTTTAAGAAATATAAATTAAAATAACACTGAAATTCCACCTCACTACAGAAAGAATGGCTCCCATCAAGAAATCAACCAATAACAAATGCTGCAGATGCTGCAGGGAAAAAATGAACCCTTCTCCATTGTTAGTGGGAGTGTAAACTGGTACAACTATCATGAAAAGCAGTATGCAGATTCACCAAAAAACTAAAACTAGGGTTTCCATCTGACCCCAGTCATTCCCCTTCTTAGTGTCTTCCAGAAAGAGTTAAAGACATCATACCATAGTGATCCATGCATAGCCATGTTTATAGCAGCACAATTTATAATTTATAATACTTAAATCTTGGAAATAGCGCATATATCCATCAATGTATGAATGGATTTTTAAAAGTGTGGTACTTATACACAGTGGAATACTGGTCTTCCATAAAGATGGATAAATTAGAGGCATTTTTACGTAAATGAGAACATAATCATACATGAAATAAATCAGACACAATTTCAAATGTCACATTAGAAAGTAGGAACAATTTAGTTAGATGTAAATTGAAACAAGAGACGGGGAAGGAGGAATGAAAAAAGGGAAAGAGGTTTTAAAAAATGACAAAAATTGAAGGAAAACAAGAACATAGAGATTTTGTAAATGGGGAGGGGAAGAAGGTTAGGAGGGAGGAGCAGGGAAGAGGACAAAGAAATTAAGATGTGTTATGTAGATGTAAAAATCCTCCAGGATAATTGTGATTATTATGTACTGCAGACATGTACTAATAAAAAATAAATTTTAAAAAGAATGCTATATTATAACAGTGTTATGTAACACAAATTAATTACCATTTTGTAACACATTTTCACTACCAGTATATGCCAATTTTTCTATTCAGCATGTAACATATATTAGGTATGTGTATGATAATGTTATAAGTATTTATCATTATCTTTTCCAAATGAGGGCACCAAATTTCAGAGAGGTTAAGAAGCTTGCCATGGTCACACTACTCAGAAGGAGCTGAACAGATACATTAATGAGTTAGCCTGTCTACAGTGACTGTTTTCTTAACCTCCTCACTTGAACTCTCTCCTAGAGAAAATGCCAGTGTCTGTAGTCCTAGCCCTTTACGATTTGAGGAGTTTTCCAAGGAGAAGCTCTCCCCAGGTTAAATGTTCTCTGCCCTACACATCCTGCCTTGGCAAGCAGATAGTTAGGGCCTTAGAAGCACAATCCTAAATCTACCTTTGTCTTCTTTCTGTGAACTCATAGTTAATCTTTGAGACTACCCTCAACCTTGAACCTGAAGGAGTCACATTGTTCTGTGATAATCACATAAAGAAGTGACGGAGTAGACACGAATGGAGAAAAAAGTGTTTCCTCTCTTCCTCAAGTTCTATGGGCTGTCTTATTTTGTTCTTTCGACTTGAGTTATCTGAGTTGCTGTTTTCAAACCTTGCTCTTTCTGAGCAATCTGTTTTAAATTCCCAAAGCCCCTGGGAGCTCTCCATGGTACAAAAGGAGTTGTGGGATAACAAAAAACTTCAGAGAACCTGTTCAATATCCAAAATGGAATTTTGCCCTTTCAGTGATTCAAGAGATACAAAATATCTAAGATATGGGCTGAAGGAGGTCAAACTGACTTTTATTAATCTGTTTGGCACAGCACAAACTAGGTTCTGGGTGTGGAAGAGCATTTCACCTCCATTTGTAGGTAGCAGTCTCTGGCACTTATCACTGCCAGTGATAATTTTGAAATACCGTGCTGCCTTTTCACACAAATCCATGAGACCACGCTCAGTACCTTAACCCTCTTCCATAACAGACTGCTTGAGTGCACTTGGTCTCTGCTCTTTTTTTTTAATTTTTTTGTCCTGTTTCAAAGATTATATATATTTTAAAAAGACATTGTTGCCATGCGTCACTTTAGTATTTCCTTAACTATCTCTTCTTTCTTATGTTACAGTTGACCAAATAGGGTTCCTAAAGCAAAATAACAAGTTAGTAGATTTATCACACAGCTAGTGAAACCTTAATCTTTTTCTCTTTGTTGAGTCTAGTACTGTTCAGAAAGCACCTTCCCATACAAGTATGATGCGAGTCACATCTGTAATCTTGGTTTTTATAGTGACCACATTAAAATGTGAAAATAATCTGGTGAAGTTAATTTTCATATTTTGCTTGGTAGCCCTAGATATACAAAACATTGACATTTTGAATTATAAGTAATATGGGACTTAGTACTATGGTAATTTTCATTCTTTTTTCATAATCTTTGAGATCTGGTATGTATTTACATGTGCAGATGTACTGATCCAATCAGATTACCACATATCAAGTGTGGAGTGCTTGTGTGGCTGATGGCTTCTATCCTCAGGACACAGAGATGGGGTTAAGGGCTCAATGAAGGCCTTTCTTTCAGTAGATCTGAAGATTACAGCAGGACCACATTCCGTGCACCAGGAAGAATGCTAATGTTGGTTATGCCAGATCAGTAATGCAAAATTCCCACTGACTCAACCAGTACTGACTTTTCATCTGAGCCCTTTAAACTTAGGAAAGTTCCTCCCTAGTACGGCCCTCAAATCTGTAGCCTAAACTAATCAAGCTCAAGAAATGGGGATTTTATAGATCCTTCAAAGAGAAGATAAAAAGCCAGCCAGCTACATGGCGGGCTGAAGCACAATGAACAGGGCTAACATTTCACACCCACTTCAAGCTCCAGTTGACTCTCGAAGGACGTATCTAACTCTCGGCAGTCCCCAGAACCTTGTTAACTTCCCCCAATGGCCATTTAGGTGATGCTTCTTCCCCTAGAACCTGCTGCGGTGGCTTTAGCCTCCTAAGCGACTCCTCAAATAACTGCCACACCTGGAAGAGTGCAGACAGCCTCCAGGCTGCAGAATTTAAAACAGGGAGAGTGGTGAAGGCTGCTCTCCTCAACCTTTATTCTCTGCACAGAAAATCCGCACATATCACGAGTAAAACAAGTGGAAATTTTATTCCACTTTATTTTCATTTTGAATGCTTCCTAAGATGGTGATAACTTCGTGGGTGCATGGGTATCTGAATACATTTGTCTGAATTCATGTTTGAGTTTTGATGGACCTTTCTCCATAGAGCTCAGAGATGAGCTGAATCTATTCATCACCTATTCATGCTGTTGGCACCTCAGCGATTGTGTTTCCTTGCAAGATGTAACATAAGATACAGATACACTGATATATAGAGTGACAGCTAATTTTTTTCTATATTATTATGTAATTATCTCACACAAATGACCTTTTCTATAACTCGAGGTGATTTGTTTTGTTCTGTTTCATGGCATTATGATGCCAAAAGCTATATCAACCTGATAAACTATCCCCATTTCACACAAAGAAATCAAGTCCAAGGATGAGAGGAACATTTGGACTCGGGACCACTACTCAGGCAAAGTTGTCTTGGACTTTAATGCTCATGCTACATGATCTACATCAGTGGTGGTGAGCCTATGGCATGCATGTTATTGTGTTTTTCTTTTAAGACAAAAGATGTTAATGTATGAATTGGATTTTTTAAGTAAAACCTTAGTATTCATGTTTAACTGCGATGTTGGCACTTTACTATAGAGTGGTTTGGCACTCGGTCTCTAAAAGTTTTGCCATCACTGGTCTACATGTAGCCACAAAAGCCTCATGGCTCCAGGATTTGTCATATTCTCTACTAAGAAGCTTAACTTCACCAGCCACATCGGGTCTCCTCCACTAAGAAAGTAGTGTGTCATACCTTGCCAACAAGCAAAAGAGCACAGGATTTGTGGGAGTTCTCCTTTTTAGAAACTTAAATTTCAGCTGATGTATGTGAATGGAATGGCTGGAAATAGGATCTATGAGCAAATGAGACACCACTTTATGATTTATTTAGAGTGAGACATGAGACTAAAGCTCAGTGCTCAAATTCCTGAATCAGAAGTGCAGCACCTTTCCTGTGATGTGAGTCAGGACAGTGAGCTGAAGTCAGATAAGTGGCTCAGAACAGGAGACTTAAGCATTTCCTGAGGTTATCTTTACCCTCAAAGCATTATGTGTACACATAATGATTGACATAAATATATACTTTTACAAGTATGTACTCCTCTGAATATGCCTTATGTTAGTTCATTTTCTGCCGCTGTAACAGTCTGGGGGCTGGTCTGGAGACGGATAAGTCTGACAGCATGACACTTGGGACCTGGTCAGGGCTTTCGTGCTGTGTCATAATCCCCATATGGAATCGGGCAACTGTCGGTTCACTGTCTATGTTCTTTATAGAATGTACCTGAGCAACCATGGCAACTTCTGTACTCTGTAACCAAAGGAGAGAAACAGACTCAGAAAGCCCTGCCAGAGCTCTTTGTCCCTGCTCTTCTGCTCTGCTTTATGTGAATCCTGCTTGCTCTATTCCCAGAGAACGCCAATGAAAATCAGCCTCATGGATGTAAAGGAAGGTACAGAAAGCAAAGCAAACTTCTACTGGGTGCTCTCAAGACTGACAGGAATCACTCGCTGAGCCCCCAGCACTAAAAGCCACTTCTTGTTCCTATTTTTGTGTTAAGAGTGATCTGCCTTGGGGTCCTCATAGTTTTCTGTTTAAATAACATGGCAGAAGGGCACACAAGCATGAAAAGCAGAATGGATGGGAGCTGAAAAGCATGTACAAGGGAAATCTACTTTTATAAAACAGCACAAAATCTGCTTCTAAACAGCACTAATGCATTCATAAGGGTTAATGCCATGAAGGCCCCACATCTTAATTCTGTTACAGTGACAATTAAACTTCAACACAAGTGTTAGGAGCACAGTGTGCATATACTCCTAGGCACACATAAGCATCCCACTGTGGCTTGAGTCCTTCTAGAAAATAACAAGAGCTTCGCTTAGCCAGGCATCCATGCTTTTACCATATATCACCTTTATAACCAATAGTGCAGCGTTGGACCAATGGTGACGCCTTTATTTTAGCTCATAATAGCTGTGGAAAACTGGTTATTGTAGCCAAGGAAAACAAACAAAAGCATGATGCACCCTAGCATAGATTTTTTTTATATATAGACTTTTGAGAATACACTATCAAAAATAACCAGGAGGGCCAGGGATTTAGCTCAGTGGCACCCTGCCTGCCTTGCAAGCACAAAGTCCTAAGTTTGACCCCCAGTACAAAAAAGAAATCATAGATACAATTGCTAAAGAAGGAACCTGTACTTTATATTTAAGATGATGCATACTCAATTACCCAAAAACATTGATTAAGTTCCTATCAGCTTTCATGCAATGACTGGTATTACAAGGAACTGGGAGCGTGGTCTTCCTGTGTAATACAGAGCTAAATAAAGAAAGAAGCAGAATTAGGAAAATGAGAATTAAGATATGAAATTCCAGTTTCATTTCACCCCTGTTCGAAGATCGCTGTCAAACCACGTGCACAGGAGCCCCTTGCTTTCGCTGGTGGAGGTGGGACCCTGAGCCTTGGCATAGAAAATGGGCTGAGGGAGGAGCCGCAGCTCCAGGTCCCCAATCACAAGCCCACATGCATGGAAGGACCAGATATTCCTGTCTGCTCTGAAAGTGGAGTGCTCAGGAGTGGGGTTTGAAGATGCAGACCCCTGAATCTCACTGGCCTTAAACTTTCTCATGAAATAGCAAGAGAAAAAACGTCTTTCCCTACATGCACACAACTAATTAAATACTGATCAGTAATCTACTGATATTCCCACGTCGTCGTCTCGTGTTTACTACAGGTGCACCCCTTCTTGCACTTTGTAAATTAAGAATACGCATCTTCCTTTCTTTCATCTTTCTCTCTCTTCATTCCTTCCTCCCTCCTTTACCCCCCCACCTTGCTCACACAAGAGATCTCTTTTACCTTCACCACGAACCCCAGCTGGTCCTGCGAGTCCCTTTGAACCCTAATATGCAGCAGATGTGACACTATCGTTTCCAAGGTCGGACCTTTTCCATTTCCATAGTTAGAATTCTGCTCTTGGAACCAGGCCGCCGGGCTGTGTAGAGCCGAAGCCACACAGAAAGGCCACAAGGAGACTCAAGACGCTCTGGCTCACAGCCCGGCTGAGTCTCCCCTCCAGCTGGCACCAACTGCCAGCTATGTAATTGAGTTATTTTGGACAATAAGCCTTGCTGTGCCTTCAGAAGACTGCAGCCCCAGCAAATACTACAGGAAACAGAAGAACAGCCCAGCTGAGACCAGTGCTTACCAGTCAGAGAAGTGTGAGACGTTCCAAATAGCCTGACTTGAGGTCACTGAGTTTGGCCAGTGGTTTGTCATACAGCAGTAAAGGACTGAACTCTCAGCCTGGACCTTCAGTATCCTTGGTATTCTAGAAATGTACTTGTAAGTGCACGACACACAATAAAGATGCAGTGGATATGAAGTGTTCCTGTGTGCTACCTGCCTGTTCATATTCTACAAGAAAGCGAACACACATACTTTATGTTGGGACCCCTCAGGAGGCACCACATTGATTGCTGGGGTTGAAGGCCTCTCTTCCTTAGCCACAGCAGACCCGCATTAGAAGAGCCATGCAACTGCAATGGCACGAGTGGCTCTCTGTGCTCCTGCTGCTTCCTTCACCAGTGTCTCATGAACCCTCTCTGGCTCCCACTGGCCAGGACTAGGGAAGCAATCTTTTTTTCCAGAAACTGGGTTCTGTCTATGAATAATTTTCAGGATTCAAAAGCAAAAGATTCTGGGAAGTGGAGGCAGCCAAAGCCATTCATCATAAGACTGGGGCAAGCATCAGCCCCTGTTGGATTGCTCAGTGGATGCCATGTTCAGATGATAATCACAGATTAACATCTTTCACTCAAGATAATTTTTATTTTATATTTTAATAGATCTCAGGCTTTCTCTATTTGCAACAGCAGGTTTCTTTACTTACATTTTTACTATCACAGAAACACTGACCATCCTTAAATTTTTGATAAGAAATGTTTAGACAACACATCTCATATCTAACCAGACCTGTATGTTTCAAAGTTCCTGACGCACACCACATCCTTTGCATGAGTTTGTTTGCGAGTAAAATTCTGATTCGGGTCTTTGAAGGTCTGCCTTCCAAGGAGGGTGAGTGTGTAAGGTACAGATCCAGCAGATGTGTGAAAACGCCTCTCCGTGCTTTTCCTGCCCACCCTGTTCTCAGTCATTCAGAAAGGGAGGAAATATACAGATGTGTTTATTCTGAAGCTTACACTAGCTAATTACTTTTGAATAATCATTCTGAAAAAGCAACATCGTGCTTCAAGCATCACGATTCTGCAAATTCCTGAGAGGGGAATACAGCCGTTACTGTCTTCCTCGATGAAACTGTGAGGTTTTAGAGTGGAGTTTGGTGTCAAGTCAGGCCAGATGAGCAACTGGACTAGAAGCATCAACAAGAGTATCTTCTTCTATCTGTGATACCACAAATGAAAAACTCCACTCCTGAGGCCTCTTCCATCCTGGAGAAACACCTCCATCACTAGGAAATCAAATCACTCAGATGTTCAGAATTGAACATATAAAGAGATAACATGAATAACGTCCTTGGCACATTATTATTCAAAAAGCTATCAGGGTTACCCACTTTCTGGAACCCCTTTTGTATCTGTTAGACAGAAGCTTTCTTTCTTGCAATAAATTCTCCCTACTCTCAGCCTCCATTATTCCTAGAATTCATTCTGCAATTTTAGAGCACATGAACTGTGTTTGGGATATCTAGCAGGTCAGGAGTTACAATGTTTCCCTTGCCTTATTTGGATCATTTAGACATCCTATATGATGTGCCCTATATCATTTGGAGGTCTCCCATGAAATAATTGGATGGAGAGGAGAGTTTGCTTTTGCTTCATAGAGTCTGGCGTTTTGTTTCATAGATTCTAGCTTTTCGTTTCATGGGTTCTTGGCTTTTGTTTCACAGACTCTGGACTATGGCTCATTTCTAAAAATAAAGTACATTTCAATTTTTAAAAAACTTATTATCCACCTTACATTCCACAAATATTGCTTAGCAAACGGTATGTTCCAGGCTGCCATATGCAGAGCACAGGACAGAGTATGGCTATGCAAAAGGAGATAATCTTACATTAGAGAGGCATGATGGTTTCTCTCATGAATTAAAAGGACTTGGCTAAGAAACGCCCAGCTAAGTGGAGAGATATCAATTCTAAGTATTTCCAGGAAAGACTTACATTTGGATTATGAGACTGAATAAAGAAAATTCATCTTCACCAAGGTAGGTGAGTATTATCCAGTCCACGGAGGGTGAGGACAGAACAGGAGGGTAGAGAAAGGGTGGCTTCATTCTCCCGAGCTGAGAACTGCACCTTCTGCCCTCAGGGCTCAGTGCTCCTGAGAAACACGGTGTGGCACCGTCACTTTCCCTGGCTCTTCCATTTCCAGAGGACAGGTCCCAGGACTTCTCAGCCTCCATACCTGCATAAGCCAATGGTCCCAGTGCACACCGGAACACTAAGTAGCACAAATGGGAAGTGTGCCTCAATGAGGATGTACGGGGCCAAAGAAGGCATGTTGGAGGGGCAGGAAAGATTTCTAATAAGGAGTAGAGGGGAAGAGGAGAGAAATCCATGACAGCAGAATTAGGTGAGGAGAAAAATCTCATTTTTAAAAAGATTTGGATGTGTTCGGACTGGGTGGAAAGAGTACTGACCAGCCTTATGTGTTATTCACCCATCAAAATTTCTCTTGAGTTTCAAAGAATCATTGCATTCTGCTCCAAATTCAATTCTCAAACAGTATAAGTAAATCTAACTAGTCAACAACACAGAAGCTATTTTAGAAGTAAGAGAGTGCAAAAGAAAGGACTAGGAAAACACACACTAACGGAGGCACAGGCAAACACAGAGATGATCATTTCCGGTGTGGACATTTCTGCCCAGAGAGGGGAGTTGTGGACTCAAATGAGTATTGTCTTACGAACAAGTATGACACAAGCGTTAGAAATGTACACCCGTACAATGAACTGTGATTCCTTCCTGTGTTAGTTTCTGCTCCCTCAGTGGTCCTACACGGTTGGCGATTGCTTTTGCATTGAATTCTGGGTGAGAAAAATGAGGCTGAAATTAAGAATTGGTTTAAAACATGAGTCTGGCAAATATGCTAATAACAAAGAATATCATTAAAATTTTACGTTTCCATTTCTGACCAAAGCCAAATTAGTTAGGGGATAGAATGAGTGGTATTTCCCATTCTAAGATGACCCTAAAAGTCCCCCTCTCTAATGACTTGCATGGTTATACATCATTCGTTATTTCACCAAAGCATGGCAAAGACTTAGTAAACAAAATAAGTCAATTGTAACCCATGAATTAAGCATATATGCAATAATAGAAAACAAAATATTTTAAAGTTAGGAAGAAAACAGCTCTTTGAAAATAAATAATTAATTCAAATGTCTTTTTAAGTCACTTGGGTGTTTATCAAGAGGCTGGGGATGAAAGTGGATTGAGTGTTCAGAAAAAGTAAGGGCTTCTTGCAGCCACAGACTCGACACATTTTCCGCAATACTATTTTGGACTTTATTCCCCCATAAGCTTTCAAATTTCAATCACTACCCCACTGAGTCTGGGGAGAAATTGATAAAGAAAATAATATAGCAGACAATCACAAGTGAATTGAATTTGAGCACAATTGAGATGAACTGCAGTGTTTAAAAATAGAATCATTTCAGAAATAGGCTTAAGGGAGAGCTTTTTTCTCTTATGTGTAGCTTAAATGTTTGAGACCAGAAAGAAGAGAAGGAATTAGAAGGGTGGGCAGATCAGAGCAGGGGAAAACAGGCTGAGCTAAGGTTAGACACTGACTTAGCTAAATGTTTATTTAATTCTTCTCAGCTTTTTCATTTTTTGGACAATTCTTCAAACTACCTGAACTGCGTTAAAAAGAAAAATTGTTAAAATAAAATGATGTCACCTATAATCACAGGTGAATTGAATTTTTCCACATGAGCTATGGTGCGTAAAAGCCTTTTCAAGACTTTTACACACACACACACACACACACACACACACACACAAATGCAATCTTTGAAGTTTTAAAGAAGAAAAAACAGGAGTCAAGAACTCACAGAATCTTAGAACTAACTTGTTTCCCAAATTTGGCTGCACCAGGGGAACCCACTTTGCATTACCCTCTCTCTCTCCCTCCCTCCCTCTCTCTCTCCCTCCCTCTCTCTCTCTCTCTCTCTCTCTCTCTCTCTCTCTCTCTCTCTCTTAGACAGAAGCTTTATTTCCCTCAATACATCTTTCCTACTCTTAACCTCTGTTGTTCCTAGAATTCATTCTTCGATTTTAGAGAACATGGAAGCATGTTTCTGATATCTTCCAGGTATGGGAGTTACATCTCTTTCCCCCTGTATCATTCTGGAGTTCTCCCATCAAGATTACTGGTCAGAGGTAAGAGTTTTCTTTCATAGGCTCTACTTTTTGTCTTTTTGCTTCATAGGTAATAACTTGTTTCATAGGCTCTCATTTGTTTCATAGAGTCTGTGTTTTTTCTTCCATAAATTCTAGCCTTTGTTTTAGCTTATGTTTTAAAAGTGTCTTAATTTTAAGTTGTATGTTTTAAAAGTTTCCAGATTTCTTGTTTTTCTTATACATTGTGTTTTGTTAAAATTATTTTATTATTGTTTTTTATGTATTGCATTTGGACTTACTTGCTTCAAAATGCTATAAAATGGGTGTCTTAAGAAACCATCTCAGATAAAGACAGTTCAAGCATTTATCTGTCTCTTATAAATCATAAACAAATGGTGGTAATCTGCCAGCTAGTAATTGCCTTTAGGGCAGCTGCCACGCTCCGAGGAGCACAGGTTTCTCCAGCTGTCCTCTGGTGAATCCCCAGTCCCACTGCTGCCAATGCCGGGTGGAAAATTGACCAGATGGGCAATTGGGTTCTTTTTGGAGACAGATCTTCAGATCTCTTACTGCATGGAACTGGTGGAAACTGAGGTGACAACTGAGGGGTCACGGCCAAGGCTACTTTCTGGCAGATACCCAAAGGTCCCTCAGAAAAAACTAGGTCCCAACAGCCCATCTGGGTAATCAGTAGAAAATCTCCACATCTTGTCCTATCTGGACTTCTCGGTTAGATGAAAGGGGGATTCCATCAGTGATCATCAGGTGCCCTCTGACTCAGAGTGATCTGTAACGATGCCGTCAGAACCATTTCTTAAGCCTCTGTTAAGAGTTGAGCTACAGGTCTGGATTGCTTTCTCTACTAGTAGTAAGACAGACCTCTAGACAAACATAAAAAACAAATCTTTCATAGATTAAAAGTAATGGAAATTTCTCCCTCCTCCCAAGCATGGTCTCTATCATTTATGTGTGTAGGGGAGAAGAGTATCTGTTCCAATAGGTTATGGACAGTGGAACATTGACATGCTATTATAAAATGTTATGTGGTGATTTTTTTGGATGTTTAACCAGCTTGAGCTTTATTTGGACTTTCTCTCTGCTAGTGAGTTCAAAACTCCCCTTAAACTTTTCTCTAACTTGTTGGGAGTTCACTTGAGAATCCCTTGTAGTCAGCCCGCTCCTCCTTCCAGAAAGTCAGACTGAGACAACTCGCAACAACTGGTCTTACACTAGGGAAAACAGCAATCAGTAACGTGCATTTGTTTTTACCTGCTAACTAGAATATGGGACTCTTTTGGTCAGCCTTTCTCTCCCTTTATATGTGCACAGAGGAAGTTGACAAAGGTGCCTTTACTATGTAGATTGTGGCTGCTAGGAAGATCTATGGGTTTCACACACTTAGTGAATTTAAAATGGACCTTAAAGGAGTGGCCTTGTCCTGCTGCTAATAAAAGTTGCCTAAAAGACTAGATAGACAACAGAAATCTCTCAGAGCTTTCTCCACCCCAGGACCCAGGGCAGCATCTCTGACTTAGCACATCTGGAGGTGATCTCTTTTGCAGGAAAAGTGCCCTATTTTCCTCTCTCTCTCTCTTTCAAGGAACTGGAAAGCAGTGGTTTGAATCTCTTGGTTTGCTAACAATATTTCTCTAAACATGATTGTTAGGGCTGAAGTCAGTTGTAACTTGTGCTTTGAGAGTACTTATGGGAGTAAGGATATGAGTTACCTGGGGAAGATAAGATCGTTTACTGGAAAAGGGTAGATAGTCCAGTCCAGTTTTATTTTCTGGGTCTCTCTCCAGATGGTAGCTACCTACCCTGGAGTGGAATAAATCTTGGGGGACGCCCTGGGGAGCAAAGGAATCAGAGACTTATGGGATACCATACACATATCTCTTGTTTCAGATTAGGAACTCCATATCTGAATCTCACACTGCTTCAAATGTATTAAGGAGCAACTTAGTATTTCTCTACACCTGCACATGGTGTGCCTGCCTCCTAAAGCCAAGTACACAGAAGAAAGTACCAAGATGGTATCTCACAATTAGAATTGTACTGCAAAAGAGAGAAAATGGTCAAAACCATCTTTATGTTGAGATTTTCTTTATATTATGCTTGTGTCCAAGTGGGAAAGTAATGAGAGACACCTCACACTTAAGACATTCAGTACCTCTAAGCCTAAGGCTATTCCTCACCCTTTAGAACCTGAGAACAAAGATTCTAAGAGAACTTTAAACGTTGACCACCAGGTGCTGAGGATGGAGTATCTAGGCCAGCCATAATTAAAACCTCCATGAGGTTGTATCCATCCTTAGCTAAGTTGTTCAGGTCCCTCAAGGACAATATCCCTTGTAGGAAGTAAATGGCAAAGATGGGACTATCTGTATTTGTGTGTATTTTTCTCAGTGATCTAAGACTGACTGAATGAGACCTAATAAAGTTTTTGGATGCCCCTGATATGTACATTGAGGTCTTTAGCAAACTTACTGAGACCTATGGACTAGATTAGGAAGATGTAATGTTGCTCTTAAATCAAATATTGATTTTTAATGAGAGACAAATAGTATTACATTTAGAGACAAATATTATGTATTCTTAAAGGTCTAAGAAACATGAGAACTAAGCCCTGCAGTTATTTTAAATTGCCAACTATTTATCAGAGAGATTAGGACATCCCTACATCCTGATTTGATAAAAGGAAATACTATAGCTTTTCCCAAGTCAGCCTTGCAATATGTAGATGGTGTAGTGTCTTATGCTCCCTCAGAAGAGCTTTCTTAGCCAAGATACCTGTGTTCTGCTGAATTTTCTAACAGACAGAGGTTATAATGTTTCTAGGTCTAAGGCACAGCTCTCCAGCCTTGAGGTAAAATACTTAGGCCTAATTACATCTAAGGGAACCCAAAGCCTGGGGGAAGAAAGAATTAAACCAATCCTTTCTCTCTACAGCCCAATATCCTAAAACCACTAAGGAGATTGTTAGAAATTACAGGCTTTTGTCACCTTTAGATAGCAAGATATAATGAGACTGTGTGACCCATCTATCAGTCTATTGAAAAACCCAAAAGACAGCCCTATATTAACCCGGGAATCTTATTCCCAGATTGCATTCCAGAAGTGCAAATAAGCACTTCGAAGTGCCTACCTACAGGACACCATTTCAGTTTTCATGCTAGTGAAAGGTAAAACTTGGCTTTAGGAATGTTTTTACAAGATCAAAGAACTGCTCAATAACCTGTAGGGTATTTAAATTATAAATTAGATATTATAGATTCAAAATAAACTATTTTAAAAGGAAAACCCTAAACAATATAGTTAGAACACTCACTTTCATTCTCTTTCAAGAGGTAAAAATCAGCCATTCAGGTTCTTTGATTATTAGTTTAATTCTCTGTTGCCAATGCAATTGGAGTCAGTCATAGCCTTTGTCTCTAGAGATGCTTTGCTAAGGATCGCCGATCCATCTTAACCATCTCAAGTGATACTTCTCTCTAGATGGCATCCTTCTAAAAAGTAACAAATAAAAGTTTTCTTTATGTCATTTAATGTCTTGTGATCAGATGGAGGCGTTTGACTGAAAGACTCTTCCATACTAAGATGGACATTGTTACAAAGAAAACGTCATCATGATTGTCATGCTAAAATACTATGTGTAGCTCTTGATCTCAAGTTTCTATAATATATATAACTGTTGTCTGTTAACATTCTGCAGGGATAAAACTACAAGAACAACCATGGTTGATAAGAAATAACAGCCCCCTAACTATGCTTTATATTTCAAAGTGCTTAAGCCCAGACAAAATTATAATAATTAAGCTCACTGCTTCTACTGTACTACTAATGTAACTGATCTTTTCTTCTGGGTAAAGAAGAGAACACAACTGTGAAAGCAGAAAGTAAAGTTTGGAGACTAAAATGAGAAAAGTAACTGGGCTATGAGGACAGCCAGTATTTTGGCCCCGGCCCCTCAAGGACTACAAGAACCAGGACACAAAGGAACCTTTCCTACAGGATCCTACGTCTTCAGTAAGTCACTCAACTCCTGAGCAGGAGATTGCTGGGCATCAGAGGACAAACATACCATGTGCCAAAGGAGGGTCACCATGAGGGAAATGTCTGCCATGCATTCACTGAAAGCAACATGGTCAAGCAAGGTCATGACCCATCCTGATGGTGACACTGACAGAGGAGCGGAGAGGCTCTATGCATGGTTCCAAAAGAATGCCTGAAGAGACTTATCTGACCTTGATAGACAGCAAGAGTTTCATGTGGATTGACACAGGTCTCACTTTAACTTGGTCTTAAACACCCAGCAGAAAAAAATGACCAAAAGAGGTATAAAATAATGCCATACTAATAAAGCTAGATATAAAAGGGGGCTCCAGTCACTGACACAGTCTGGCAATTTCTAGCTCTACCAGAAGCGGACCATGCTTATGGATCATTAGGAAAAACCTATGGTAAAATCTATAAGAGCTCAGCTACAGTTTTGTATTTCTTAGCAAAATTTGTTCTTAAAATTGTCTCTTTTTACAGCTAACACGAGAGAGTCTTATGACAAAGTATCAGACTTATAGATAACCTCTATCATTGAAAGAATCTAAAACCAGCAGGTTCAACCACTATTTCAATTTCTAAGTGTGACTTTCTCCCCAACCTTTTCTTCTAGTGTGCTCATGCTTAGATTATGCATGCTCTAATTTCTTAAAAGTTTTATTTATTCTTGCCTTGAGGCCGCCAAACTCCAAGTGGTCATACAATGGAACCAATGACAAATGTGCTAGACTTCTTTTACTGGGATCCATCAAATCAACCTTGTAAACAGCTCATAACTGCTAAACTATACAATATGACTTCTGTGTTGGATTCTGAAGTCCCGTGGACCCCCTCCTTATCTTTTTTGTGGACTATATTCATAGCAATCCTGCTGACCTTATAATGTGGCCCATGCATTCTTAACTGTTTCTTTGGCTTTGTCTCCTCCAGACTTCCCCCATCACAGCAGTTAGGGGTACTGCTTCAGAGGGGGGTATATTGCAAAAAGGTAAGTTAATTAGATATCTGTAGGCAGTTAGACAGGGTGGCCCTCAAGGAGCCAACAGAGCAAGGAGCCAACATGGAAGACAATAAAGACACATTCAGTGAAGGCCAGGATTGTAAAAGGAGAGAAACTACTACACCTTTGTGCTTCCCCAGAGGATAAATAGCAGCGATTGATATTCTAAGTGGGTATCCACCACCTGGGTGGGGGGCAAAGTCTTCCTCTGCCCAGCCTTTCCAGGAAATATCCCTGATCCCCACCCTTACTGAAAATCCTTGTACACTTGCTATGTGACTTGCTCCCCCATTTGACCCTCACTTAATATTACCTGGGTGACTATACCTGTAATATTATTGGTTGGTCTTGATTTTGCCCCCCATCATGCCCACCTTGTAATTTTGCACTGGGTCTTACAGTTTTGTCCCACTTTGTAACCGCCTCACCGTGTGGCTTTGTTGTAAAAAACATATAAGTGAAGTGGGGTGAGGGGGCAGCCCACGTTCTGATCCCCCTTCTGTCTCTCTTAGACAGAAAATTTCTTTCCCTCAATAATTTTTTCCTACTCTAAAAAAAAAAAATTGGCTGTACCATCAGGACCCCAAGAGAATACAAAACTATTCCTTTCATATCCTTCTCAGGATGTACGCCTCAGATGTCTTGAGGCTGTGCCTGGAGTGCATAGTCTAAAAGCTCTCCATAAGTCAGCCTGGAGCTTGGCCTGGTTGATTAAATGCACCTCAAATGATATGCACAAGGAGAAAGCAAATCACAGTCTGGAGAACTCACGTGGATGCTGACAACTCAAAGAATTAAGCCCAGTGCTAGTGGACATGCTACAGTGGACGTTTCGCTGTCCCAGAAGGAATGAAGGAGAAGATTGTGAATCGGCCCAGAATGATCTGGATTAGAACAGAATCTTCTTAGCAAAGTGTTGGTGTCCTCAGCTAGCATGATGTGCGGCTCCTGATAATGGACTGAGGCTCTGGGTGGGAAATGCCTGATTCTTTCCTCAGCTGAAGTTGCAGCTGGGGACCCTGCAGGACCTCAGTGAGGAAACATAGGCCTGCCTTTAGGGCTTCGGGCTTTTCAGTGCTGCCTCACTGGGCAGTGGTCATTACTATAATTACCAGGCAGTGCAGTTTACAAGCCACTGTCCTGAAATGGGGTCAGGGAGGCAATAGGAAGACGCAAGTCCAAGGCCCCACCCAGAAGGCACTGCTAGGCTGTGGCAGAAAAAAAGCTCTTGCCTCTAAATATCTACAGAACAAGTCAAATCAACATTTCCTGTAAGCAGCTTTCTTTTTTAGGAAAACAGCTCATGCCAGGAGCAGATTTTAAGAATCTGGGTGACCTTAAAATTTCTGTAGCCCAACTGCTCACCAGGACGGGAATCTTGCCCACAGCGCCCACGTAAAGTGGCATTACAAGGTGGGTGTGCGAACCTCATTGGTGTGTGATCTGTTCTGTTGGCTCCTCCTTCCTCACTAGAGAAAACATTCACCTATTAATAAAAAAAAATGTTTATCTTCTCTGTGGTTTCCAAACTGTATGTTCCTCCAAGGGACCTCTTACTTCCTCCTTTCCCTCCTTCCTTCCCTTCTTCTGAAAATAAATTACTTTCCGATAGCACACAGCAGCTCCTAAAACATTTGCAGCGACACTTCCGCACCTCTCCACGGGCCCTGACCAAGTCCCCGGGTCTGGGATTCTGTGCCGCTCAGCTCCACCCCACTGTCACTGTCCAGAGTGCAGGACGCAGGCCCTGAGCAGTGATCTCCCGGAGAGAGGAGGTGGCCGCTTCATGACACACTGTTCTGTCTCCACTCCCGGCAGAATATCTGAAGCAGATCGGGTGTTTGAATGTCTTATGGTAACTAAACCATAGTTCATCATGTTCTGAACCTATTCCTTCTTTGAGATAAATGCCCCAAGTTCCTTGACCCAACTCTGTTCATCATTATACTGTAATATTCATCACAGAGTAATGTATATGGTTGAGTTAATTTGATATGATGGTGTTTTTCAGATCCTTGATAAATCTTAATGTTGTCTTCTTCGGGACAAAATGCATCTTCAAAAGCTTATGTAAAAAAAAATCAATACTCCCCCTAAATTGTTCTTAAGATACAGTGGGGTTATTGCTTCTCTTAAACTGCACATTGCACGTGAGATTACGCTTCATTTTTTGAACAGTTACGTTGTGCCTGTGGTTCAGGCTGACTCTGTAATTATTTAAACCTGAGAGCCCTTTTTTGCATAAATATTTGAAGTGAAGCTCCCTTAATCTTGACAAACAATTACTAGTTTTAATTTAAATACAGACCCACTTGTGAAGATTTAATGTAGCCAAATCACTAACTGCTCCAATTCAAATCTGAGTGTTGGTCCAATCGATAGGTGATCCTGAGCTAGTTACCTCCTTTCCTGACCTCAGTCTCCTTACCAAGGGATAGGTCTTACGTGTAGCATGGGTCCCATGGCTTTTTTGTACGTAGTAAATGAGCAACAAGTAATGCATTAAAGCACTTTCTTCTGTGCTTAGCACACAGGGGATGCTAAATAAGTGCTTATAATTTTTTGTATCTTTGGACCTATTATTATAGCTTGGCAAGATGAGTTGAGCTCTACGTATCAAACAGCTTCTTAAACTGACCCTCATAAATTTGGACCCGAATGAAAATACAGTCAGCCTGCGCTAGTGTTTTCACACATGGCATTGATTAAAGAGACGGTACAAGGACAGAGGCTCTGATCCAAGTTGTCTTAGGCATATCGATCCACATTTCCGTGAATTTATTCAATCATTTATACAATGAATCCACAATACATAATAAAGCTTCCTTCCTTCTTCTCTATAGATTTATTCTCAGTAGCTTATCTAATGTGTCAGTGTGCCATTGTGCTGAGATTTGGGCCTTTCTGCTACCAGATATGTATTCTCTGTCCTGGTGGGCAACGAGGGGAACCTTTATACCAAGCATCCAAGAACCAAAGGGTAAAGAGTGTACCATAGACCATAAATGCTGAAAGGCTTCAGAGGACAGAGTAGGAACCACAGAGACCTGGGAAGGATTCACAGAAGTGGCGACCTCTCCACTCCCTGTAAAAAGATGAACAGGGTTTTATACAGGCACAGTGATATTTCTGATTTTTTTCAATAATCACACTTCATCCTGCATGCATCCCGCTGCTTTTACTGAATCAGAAAAATAATGACTACAAAGCCAAAAGTTCATCGTGGGACCTCTGCCTGTGCCTGCAGAGAGCTGGCTTTCCCTGTGCAGCCTGGCAGAGGTCAGCAGGGAAACGGAGGTAAGACTAATTAATTTTATGTGCCAATTTTATAACAAGATTTTCTGCATTGTAGGCACGGTACTGTAAAATGTCCCAACACAAAAATGCCCTTTTCACTAATGTTGAAGTTTTACTATTTTATAATCCATTTTACTGTAAAATAAAAAGGAAATTATGTAAGCAAAGTGCTAGCAAAGTCACTCCTCAGGTGAGGAAGCCTGAGAATCTTGCTGTTAAGAAAAGAAAAGAACGAAATTAAGAACTTCATAGAACTGGTGGGCTTTAAACACTTACTGAATGTCATAGAAACTTGTTCAAACTACTCTATCTCCTACATGCAGCAAAAAAGTATCAGGAATCCAAATAAGAACTAATATTGCAGCAATGACTATGACCAAAAATAGCCATGAAATAAGCACCAGGGTAGGAATTCTCCGCAGTTTTCTAGCCCATAAGCGTGAGCTGCAGGTTGGTTCCACACTTCCAGCTCCCATGAAGCACCTTGAAATTCCCTAGAGATGAGACTCAGAAGCAAGACAGAAAGTGGAGGGTTCAGATTTTGAGAGCTTGATGCTCTGGAATCGGTCCTGAGTCAGCAGAGGAGCTCACAATGAAAGGAGCTGAATCTGAGCCCACAGGACACATTAACGTATCCACACGGTGACCACTCTCAATACATCTCGGTGACCAAAGGAGGAGAAAAGAAACTACTGTGATTTTCAACGAGTGCTATATCAGAATCACTTTAATTATGTCAAGGTTGGAGCATTTCCAACTATTGCCTATGCTGTATCTACTATATGCAGAAATTACTTTTCTCACCATGCTGTGACAATTCAATGTTTTCTACCAAGAAATTATCTGTGTGTATTTGTGCGCGCATGTGTGTGTGTACACATGGGATAGCAAATATTTTGATTTGCTTTTTAAGGCCATAGTATAATCACAAAAGCATTTCAACAGAAAAGTCAGTCCTAAAATTAGTAAAAATGAAATTAATTTCATTCTCTTCTTTTCAGTCACAATTAGACAAAACACAAATTATTTTGTATGACATTATTACCTACAAATGCCTGTAGCTTAGGAAATAACACACATATCAGTCCTTTTCCCTTCTAAGACTATGAAGAAGGTTTAAACAACTCCAGCAGAAGTTAAGAAAACTAAAACAAAGCAATGCATTTCCATGCAGAAATCTGATTCCTGAAGCGTGAGAATGTGAGGGGCAGGGGAGCGGGGAGAGGTAAAGAGCACGGGCTGAAACGGAGGCCCTCATCAGGAGTGGGCTCGGCCGAGGAACAGGCGCTGGTGACCACGCTCACTTGAAAGGACTGAGGCGGGTCCAGAAGGTCCTCGGGACAGGCCCTATTCAGAACAGTGCCCAGATGTTGGTCTCAGTTCACTTTCAGGCGTGGTCCGAGCTACCGACCGTGACGTCCCACCAGGTCTCTCTCAGCTACCCAGGGCTGAAGGCTGTGTCCCGACTGCTGCCAGACACAGTGGTGCAGCTGGTACCCACACATGAGCCCTTCTGAAGGACCCAGGAGAGACCCCAAAGCTCTCGCGTTTGGGAAAACTTGGTTCAGAGTCTTCATCTTCCATGCTGTTCAGGGAGAGGCAGGTAGGAGATTGCAAACACTACTGTCTTTCTCTTTAACATGTGCAAGGAGAACCGAATACAATGAAATTAAGTGTTGTTTGATTTCCCCCAGAATGGCACAAGAGTAGCAATTGTTAATGAAAAAGACAAAGAAATCTAATTCCGCTATCTAATTTTCCAGTTGGAGACAATAATTTTCTTTTTCCCCCTTACATTGTTGGGATAACAATTATTCTAATTTAATATTACTTCTACACTCAAAACAAGCGAAAGGTAAAGCAGAGAATACAAAATCAAGATGTAAGCCACTGAGAAATATGGAGAAGAAATGTGTTGAGAAAAGAGGTTGGAGAATGTAATCATGAAATTTAACAGAGACCCTCCTGAGAAGGACGGCCTGGCCTGGCCTGGTGGCCACCGTATTATCCTGAGGCACCGGAGGAGCAATTGTATCCACCGGGGAGCCTCTTCTTTCTGTGCAAGGGAAAATTACCAATTTTTTATAGATTCATGAACATCTTGACTTTTATAAAACTTCGCTTTACAAATGCACGTGCTAACCTAGAGACTGATCAGAGAGACTTAAATCTGGACTCAAATCCTAGAAGGAAAAAGATAGCAAAGGCACCGAGACCCTTTCCTTTGACTCAGCCATGTCAATACATGTACAGACAGACCACGGGTGGGATGGCAGGCAAGACAGCGTCGAGTGTTGGAACGAGCAGGCTGAACCCATCACTGGCACCACAAGCACGTCTTCCCCAGAAATACATCACCAAAATACACACCGTCCCTAAATATGTGTATCTCTACGGCTCCTTGACTAATGCTCTTGTCTTTTATTCACATCCATGGTTATTGCTCACATCGTGAAAGAAACTTTACTATGGACTAAGACCATTGAGTTCACTGCACTCCTTCCCAACATCTGTACTTGAGCTGTGATTGGAAACAAGAGGTAGGCAAAGTCTGTGTGAGACTCCAAGATACAGGCTACAATGGCCCGTAGGTGATAAGTTCCTTCCTACGTATATCTAAGTTCCAGGAAAGCCAAAGAGGAACTGCTAGCTGATGTGGAGTCCTTGTGAAACTCCTGTTGGAATCAGAGAACAATTTGAGGCCCTTTCCCTACCTCCATGATCATAATGATTAAAGTTTTCTGCTGGAATGTCTCTTCCTGAGTACACCTCAGGGTGGTGGGATTACTGAAGGTCAATAAGTATTTGATGACTGATAGGAAAAAAATGTTAAAAAGAAACAAGTGATGGAGGGTCTGATTTTTGAACTTAATAATGCTGAAAGAAAGAAATGTATTCTTTATCTAAAGGTACAAACTCAAAGAAACGTTCAGATTGCTTCCTTGATAAGTGACAGCCTAGATAGCCATAGAAATTCTCACCCAGGCCCACTCACCCCACAGCCAGATGTCTGCACTGTACACAAATGGGACGACACCATGGTCATTTGGAAACACTGTCACTGCGTTAATCAGCAAGGCCACTCACCCTATCATCAAAACAATCTTGGTATCTGAGTTGCTATTTGAAATTAATAGAATTTAAATCTAACTTGAGAAATTTTTCAACAAAAGTAGACCTATAGAACTTTTTTTTTTCCCAGCTAGGATAACGTTGTTAATTCTTGGCTTTATATGCACCATCAGGAGAATAGGAAAGAAAAACAGTGTAACCCACTGCAGCACACCCAATCATTCTGTGTAAAGCAAGACATAGGTCTCTTTCCCCTACCCCAATCAAGTAGTTCTGCATTCACGAGCATAAATTCCCAAACACTGATGAGTGGAGCTCCGAAATCATTCATTGCGGGGATGTGCATGAGGGAAGCTAACTTTTCTTTACATATGTGATCATATCACCTAACATTAATTGCTACTAATACTGTGGAAAATCTGGAAACTTTAAGCAGAGCTATTGATAAAAAGGGGGACACACACCAAGGCCCATCTAAGAACGGATGAAAAGAAGGTCAGTTTGGGAACCTCAGGGCCAGTCACCTCAAGGGGACCAGAAAAGAATATGTAGTGTTTTTGTTTGTTTGTTATTAAGCTCGATTCAACAAAGTAGAATAGCTGACAAAGAAAGAGCTTTAGAAGAATTAGCAGAACTATAATGTCCGATCCATGAAGGTGGCAGACCAGCGCTCTTACAAACCAGAATAATGTGCTCGTTTCTAAACACAAGACAGGAGGAAAATGACAATATGAGTCAAGTCTTGGACTGTGATATTTAAAGGTCTACCAACACATTATAGAGAGCACACCTGAAAGCTGAGAGGACACTTATCTAGGAGAAAAAGGTTGAGAATTACTGGAGATCATATTAAAATATTTGCAGCTATCTGGAGAACATCTTACGAGACTCTAAGCACCCAATGAAGTTCAGCTGAGATACAACATGTGGGCTGTAAGTTCTTTACAAAAGAGTCCATTTGAGCATCATAGAGAGGCTGTCACCCCAATCAGGCCTGAACTGCCACCGAGGGAGGCTGTGGTCTGACGGGATGAGCTCCAACGCGCCTCCTATGTGCCACTGTTGTCCTGCATTTCCACACTCCCACTAAGTGCAGGTCTTCCTGTGTAACTTCTTAGCCATCCTTCATTTTTTCTATTTCCAAACTGCCATTCGCATCACACGGGTAGAAAGTCATACCATCTTCCCAGGCTTTCTTGCTCCCTTGAGGAATGTGCTCCAGTTGGGCTAATTATATTCTGCCAGCCTAAATTACCCCTGCAGTTTACCCTGAGTAAGGCATTCCTCTTTAATACCTATCTTAATTTGTTGCAATAAAAACATCCAATAATGTGTTTAGTGGTACACATTTTCTGTGTACCAGTAAATATCACATACATGCCAAGGTAATAGATCCTTGGCAACAGCCCACCCTGTTTACAGGAAAACAGGAAAGGATTGAAACTAATTAAAATTCACTTCAATTATTCATGTTTCTTCTGCATGTTTGGCCCTTTATGCTAGTAATTACAGGAAATTGGCTTCATATAACCTCCCCTTATTTTCCTGTGTTTTCTAAGCTTTTCCGGCTTTCATATTCCTTCAGCCCAAGGACGCCCCGGGTAGGTTTGTGAGTGGTGGGCGAGAGCGATGATCAGCGATGTAAAGGGAGGGTGAAGAGCTGAGGCTCGGTCCGGACCCCTTCATCACAGAGATAATTTTTAAAGAAAGTCCTGTAAATTCTATCACAGGTATGGCTGCTCGGTTTAGAGGCTGTATCCTGGTTATATGCTTTCCTTTTGCTTGTCTGCTTGCTTATTAAGAGTATTTATTCTAGTTACTTTCATTGCTGACCTTGGGAGTTTATTGCAAATATTATTTCTCTGGTCTGCTCCTGTTCTCGTGTTCACTTTTGTTCCCATGCATGCTCAATGGCTCCCTCCCTCTCCCTCTTCCTCCCCCAGCCTTCTCTTGTCTCTGACCTCATTTCTTTTAAGGTCTTTGTGTCTCAAGAGAGAACTTCTTTCATCCACATCTCCCATTTCTCCACCACTGTCACCTTGGGGCCTGCAGAGTCTCGCTTGGAGCTTGTCTGCCTCCACAGAGCGCCCACAGCAAGCTGGCACTTCTTCCAAAGGGTGCAGCAGCTAATCACGGCTTAGCTCTGAGGTCTCTGCCAGCCCAGGCTGAGTCTGCCTGTCTTCATCTCCCCAGAGCTAACAGAAGTCTGAACCAAGTGGGCCCCCAGGAAGAGCTGCTGGAAGCCAAGTCCTCTGAGCAGAACTATTTCAGTGAGACACCGAACCTCAGTCTCCCAAACTCTCCAATTCGGACATCTGTCCAGCCACAAGGTGCTCTTGTCTCTCATTTCCAAGCTCACTTTTCTTTCTCCCTTCCAAAAAGACCATTGCGTATCTATTTCTCATGTCTCCACCAGAGAAGCATTCCTCCTAGGAGTGGTCTGTAACGTCCCTTTTAGGTTTGGGGTTTTTCCTCTGCCATTTGTTGCTATATTGAGATATTCATTTAGGTATTCATAGATTCTTTTTCCTTCCATTTGGCAAATACTTATGGAAACACATTATGTTCCTGGAACTGAACTACTGCCAGAGCTGTGGAGAAAAGAGCTGCACTCATGAGAAAATGGAGTTGAAAGAAGACAAGTAATTTTAAAAGACACTTATGCAAAGACACATTTAATGTCATGTCCACGATGAAAAAGCAATGTAGAAAAAGAGAACATAATAGAAGGAATCCTACAGTCATCACTCAAGGCCAGCAGACATTTGTCTCTAGGCCACCTGGGCTGCTGGGCAAACTGATGCTGCCTGTCTCTCCTGCGCTCAGCAGTACCTTCTCCAGGGACAGCAGAGCAGGTGGAAGCGCAGAGCTCCTCTCTTTCCTGGTTTTCCTCCCCTCCAGTCCCCTCCCATTCTCTTCTTGCTTAGACACAGCCACAGGCACCTAGCTGATCTTGGAAAGACCCCTTCCTTTCCAGGTCTCAGAAGCTCTACAGTGGGGAGCCTGGAATGACATCATCGTCCCCATGGTCCTCGGGTGCTGACATTTCCTGCTTCTCGTGGCAGATGCCTTAACTTACGGTGAACAGCAGGCATGTGTGACTGTGCTGCTATTTGGGCCTAAAGTCAATTAGGCAAAGAACAGTACATACATTTTACTTAAACTGAACTTTAGATAGTTTTTGCTGTACAGTTTACTGTTTCCTCTGTGCAATTTCCTTATCTATTTTAAAACTGATTCACAAATGGTGGCAAGAATTTGGGGGCTTACGCTGGCTGTTTTGCAATTCAGACAAGTGATTAGAATATTCCCAGCACATACACTTAATCAAAACAAGCCCAATTAAGCTTACTACTCCAGATTCCACCTCATTAGCTTTCTGTTCCTAAAATATAACAGATGTCATTGCTGCAGGCCCGGAGGTACAGACACATTTTTCAGCTAAGCACTTACAATGCAACCTAAGTTAGAGGAAGATTTAATTATTACTTTCATTGTCATGGCTTCCTGTGGAAGCTCATTTTTCACTTAATAGCAATCTCTTTCTACCTAGATGCCCACTGCCACCAAAATAATGTGTCTTCCTCCTAAAGTACTGAGTTCATAAGAAGTATCATTCTATCCTCTCCTTTTTCACCTGCTAAATTGATTTTGGTTGCTCCTGGACTTATTCAACCCACACTTTTTATTAAGTGAGTGAAGAGGAAGAAATGGAGTGGAATGATTTTCTCACCTTTTTTAGTAATACTTGGGCTTATTTATTGAATATTCAAAGATGGGCTGAAGTCTCTATTATTTCCTCACTTTGGACAATATTGAATTCTGGCCTTGGGTTAGTCTGCATTTCCTCTTACGTGTTCTCTTTCCCTTAAAAATCATCTTTTCTAAGATTGGCCCCTAATCTTATTTTTCTTCATTTTCCCCGCTCTTATCACAGACTGGAAGTCATTGGGCATTTTGGGGGGGGGCGCTTTGGGAGATGAAAAGAACATAAGTAAAAGAAAGAATTGAAATCAAATTTTGCTGTAAGTAGCAAAATAAACAAAAATTCTTTATGTAAATAGAAGAGGTGGTTCGCGATTATTATACTTGGAATAGCGTTTTAGTCACTTTCCTGTCGCTCTGACAAAAATACCCTACACTTCCAGCCTAAAGCAAGAGCAGTGTATTTTGGTTCACTGCTTCGTCCGCGGTTGGCTGGCTCGGAGGCAGTAGCAGGAGGGCAGACCCGCACAGCCGAGGAAGTCAGGGAGGAAGTCAGGGCGCAGAGGGAGGAAAGGGGAGCTGCGAAACACAAGCCCTTCCCAGCGGCCTCCCACTGCCCTCACTACTCCACTCGACAATGGGTGAGTCCTCTGACTGGCACCCCCAACACCCAATCGCCTTTCAAAAGCCCCACTTCTGATCAGCCGAACCTTTGGAGGACATTCTAGATCAAATTTATAACAAATAGCTGATGCCTGTTTGTCTAAAGAGCAAACAGCTATGAATCCCAGATTCATAGGACGCCATACATTTTCCTGATCAGATTCAGCATTAGTCCGCTAAGACTTACATGTTATTTTTTATTATCATATATGTTCTTAATCACTGCAGAAATGTCATGTTTTGGAATTCTAACACTCACGGAAGTAGTAAATATTCTAGACTGTAATATACGCAGGCGGTCCCATGTCTTCTCCTGAACCTCAGGGAACAACTGTGTCAGAGCCTCCTATGCAGGTAAATTTCATGGCTCAGGTGGTTCCAGACGGCATTGCACCCACAGAAAACTCTCTTTCTGCTTTTCTGCACTTTCCTATATTTAAATTAACCATCATGCAAAAAATTGTCACTCTTGAGAAAACTTAAAGAAAGTGCTACCAAACCTGAAGACAGTTTTCAAGGAGGAATTCAATATTTAATTTGAATGATTTCAGTAATATTGTGATATGATTATAGCCACCCAGCTTGGCTCCTACATAAGAAAAAACTTTCAATCAGATTAAAATCCGGTGCACCTTTATCAAGCGGCCCGTGGCCCATATGCAGCAGACGTAACACATCTCTAACACAGGTGCACTGACAAGGTCATACCAGGCGTGAATCAGAAGGGCGAAGCTAGTGCGTTTTTAAAAATTTCTTGGAAGTAGGTAAATGTTTGTCTTATCCATGACTTTATCACAAAGATGCAGACTAATGCTGGCGAAGAGTGGGCACTTAATTTATGCTGATTCAATTGAACTGATAGGTAACTTCCTGAGAGATAAACTGATCGTGGCCCGCTAAACCTGAATGCAGAGCAAGGGTTGGTAAACTATGGCTCTAGGTCAGAACTGACCCACCTCCTTGTTTGTGTGTGGTCTGTGAGCTAAGAATGATGTTTACATTTTAAAAAGATTGAGAAGAGTAAAATGTGCCATTTTAAAAGTATATAAAACTCAAGTTGTAGCATCCTTTATTGGAACATAGTGTCAATGTTATATTTTCATTAAAATACAGATTTACTTAGAGAATATTGGAAGAATTATTTGAGGGGAGGAAGGAGGAAGGAACCGCTCCAATAGGGAGGGAAGATGCACTTCACACACCACACCTAGTGAACGTCAGCGCTATAGTTCAGCAGCGGACTACACGAGAGGGTAGTTGCTTTCTCTTGTGAATGTGTAGCTGAAAAGGAGCCGTGCCTTGGTCTTGCTATGTAGCACTGAGAGAGAAGACTGTGCCATATATTGCTAGCCTAAGGAAAACAGCAAAATTCAAAAGATGAAGCATGGTTCTATTGAAGGCATATCACTTTCACACCATCTTAAATCAAAACAGTGTCAGGGCAAGCACCATCAGTCAGGCACTGTCTGCAGAAAGAATGCTGTGATAACAGATCAGCAGGCATCTCAAAGGGCAGGCACGAAGGGATCTTCATTTCTAGGAGTGAGCATGGCTACAAAGAACCTAGTGTGGGGGATTTGTGCGAAAGGGCCGTGCAAGTGGAAATCAGATGGGAGAGGGGAAGGAGAAAGGCTTTCTGTTAAGGCGCCATCTCTTACAGTAAGTTGGTTCTGGCTGCCAGTGAGCCAAAGTTGGGGGACATAGGGGGAAAGGAGAATTAACTGGTTTGATTAAAAAGCATTTAATTCTCATTCTTCAGTGGGACAAAACAGTCCCTGATTAATTATGAAGCAAAGAACAAATAAGAGAAACAGAGACAAAGACAGAGGGGGAGACAGAGATACAGGCAGAAAGACAGACAGACAGAGAATTTGGAGGGCTTGTACCAGCCTTGGAAACAAGGTAATATATAATACACAAGTCTATTTAAGTCACATGAGACACGAGGCTGAGGGGTTCTTGCTGTAAGCCTTTTTCCAGAACCAAGGGGGTGATGCTTTTTCCATTTTTCAGGATTTTAGGGCTCAGTGAATCCCAAAATGATTAGTGATTTCCATGTCATCTGCAGCTATGTCTCTGTTTCAAGAGCCAACTGAGTAGGCGTCACCGAGACTCTAGGGTAATAGGGCTAAAAATACCTTCTGCCCCACTGCAGAGCGAACATGTTGATTTCAGACATAAAGATTGTGAAGAGAACTGATGGTTGAAAAGTCAGAACTCCTAGTGATAAACCACACTACAGGGAAATGTGGCTTTGCAAAGCTCAAGGTTTTGGCGAGGCCAGTTGCTTTGCCTGCCCTCTGCGTCGGGCTCCCTCTCCGTGCTCCCACGATGCCCCACCATGCCTCCTGCACACACACCTTCACTTGCTGACTCACAAACTCGTCCCTCTCCCAAGCACTCAATGTCTATTTCTTAGGGATTTATTTTTTTAATTGTTAAATGTTTTATGAGTGCATGCTTGCAGTACTTAAGTATTACCTTTCTCATGGAGGCTTACTCCTCTTACTTTATTCCACCCCGTTCCCCTCTCCCGCCCTTTCCTTCCATCTCTTGACTCCCTCCCCACTTGCAAAAGATCTACCTCTTTATTTCCTATTATCTGTCCTCTATTTTGCTCTTTATTTATATTTTTGGGTTTCTCGTATAAAAGAAACCATGCGATATTTAAGCCTGTAGGTCTGATTTATTCACTTAACACTCTGATCTCAGGAGGCTTCCATTTCCTTACGACTGACTCAAGTTTACTGTGCTTAATTTCTTGAGGGAAGAATATGATTTTTGCCTTCTTTGAATTCATATTACCTAGAACAGTGCCTGGAAAAAGGGAAAATGAAGGAGACAACACATGAACAAACAAACTTTGATATTCAAAATCGTTGCCAAAGCCATGCCTGACTCCGGGAGAGGGCGAGAGCTGTCTTCAATCACACCACACCTATGCAAACAGCTGCTGCCGGAGTGCGAGAAACACTTTGTTCTCCTTAGCAGGTTAAACACGCCTCTCCACAAGCGTGTTCACATCTTTCCTGCGCATAGCAAATCCTCTTTTCATGAGCTGTTCAAAGATAAACTTTACCCCCAGGTGGGATTATCATAAACTCCAAATCTGTGCACCTCTATTAAGCTTTCTCCATCTTAAAAAGAAATTATGTTTCAGTCACCACATTGACATCAAATAGCAGCAAACTTTTTCTTCCTTCCCATAGTCAAATATCTCTAACCCACCATTGATATTCTCTCACTGAAAACTAAGGCTGGCCCCAAATTATTTTCTTGACACCAAATCTCTTTTGGGTATTCTTTCTCTGCTCAACCTGTCAATAGAGTGCTTTCTCCAAACTTCCACAAAGATCATCTTCTGAAACACAATGTCCTAGTGCATTCGCTTTCATACCGCCTGCAACTTCATCCTGGACAATCAGCCTGGCCAACCCAAGGTCTCTGGTGAGTCCCAGGGCTGTAATTAGGCACTGTCTGACAGTCTCAGCTTCCTCAGCGGCCCTCACCATAGTTCACTGCCTGTGTCCACTTCAGTAACAGATGCCCCAGTAAGTTGGATGGGCACAGGACTAAGTGTGACTGGATTGGTTTCCTGGAGACAGAAGACCTGCTCTGGGCAGGCTTGTCACCTGAATGGAGTAAGAGAAAAACAGAGAAGGAAGATGAGCTTCTGTTTCTTCTGAGGAGCTCCAGGCTCCACCTTCCACTGGATCCTTCCCATCTCCAGCACGGACAGCCCAGCGCTTCCTTCCACACCTGACAAAGCTTACCTTGTAATCCTTACATATGTACATATCCATTAAATTTCTTTTTCTAGTGAGCGCTGTCTGATACAGCTCACAAGCATTCAAAGCTCAACACCCCTAAAATAAAACAGAAGGGCTCTTCCAGCCTCCGGGTCCCTTGTGCTGGATTTTCTGCGTCCGAAAGCAGCACCATCATTTCACACCACCCTATATTTTCCACAGGGTTCCTCCCAAGAGGGTCATCAGGGCCCACTGACTTCACTTCCCCAGTAGCCCCCTGAGATCTGTGCGTCACACGATCCCACCTGCTCCTGCCTTTCCCCTCCTCACACGGCTTCACCTAGTTATGCTCCCGGATCACTTGCTTCATTGGTTCCTAGTCCTGTGTTACCTACTGTACACAGATCACCCCTCCTCCATTCTAAAATGCAAATTTGCTCAGAATACACACCAGTTTCAAACTCATTCAGGATAAATCCAACTTCCTTTATGTGGTTTTAGGGTTGCAGACCTCCAGAAGCAGATCTAGATCTTGCTCCCCACCGCCCCGGCACCAGATCCTTCTGCCTCCCCGCTGGCCCCTCATACACAGTGGGCTCTAGCCATGCAGAAGAATGTCTCTGGCTACTATCATTTTCACAGGCTGGTTTATGATCCCTACCCAAGCTTTACCCTTGTTCCCGGTAGCTTCTGCTCATTACTCAGATCCCACTTTCAGCATCCTACTCTCTAAGAAACTTTCTAGCGTTGCTAAGCTTTCCTCACCACCACCATCAGCTCTTTGTTAAGGATCTTCCTACCTGTTCCTTCTGATTCTGTGTTCTCCTTGCCCAGCATGGGTAGCAAGAATATAAATACCTTTCTCTTCATCTAAATCACACATAATTTCTTTGTCTTACGAAGTCAGAACACACATGAATACTGTTAATACTGGTTTATCACATATTTACGATACCTGTCACACCATGTAGCACTTGCTTAGCAATCAATAAATACAGAGGAAATAAGTAGATGAAATCTTTCTGTATTTCAAAGGAAATTGGCAAAAAAAAAAAACCCTTCTATTGTTTTCTTCAAAATGGTTGCCACAGATTAATGGATGTCATAGCTTAATAAATAACTGCTCAATTTATAAGCCCAAATCTATTCAAGTAATCTGAAAGCTGAAGAGATCTGTTGAATGTTGAAGATTTTACCAAGAACATCACAGCTCTGCAGTTTGTGGCCTTGCTTTTAGCTTAGTCCAGTGGCTTCGGAAGACACTGTGGTCGGATTCGTGGCTAAGAATGTGATGGCGAAGGTCACAGACCAATCGCGTGGAGGGGCAATCTGAGAGGCCATGGTGGCATCTGATGGCCAACACACTGAACACCAGTAGCCAACTATGAGCTGACTCTGAGTCTAGCCAGGCACCTGCCTCTTTTCTCTCCCGCTCGACTCGGGGGTTCCAAAGCCCACCCTGAATGTGGTCATCATGCCTCCCTCTCCCCAAACTCACATGCATGTCAAAGACATGCTCATCTGTCCTTGCAAATCTCTGGAAAATTGGAAGAGAGGTTTTAAAAGGAACAAATCCTTGCAGGCTGGCATTCCCTACAGCACCCATCTCACCGGATCTGCTATTAGCAGCTATGATGAGCCTGGGGTGGCTGCCAAACCTGGAAAGTCACTGCAACGAAAGTTAGCTGGTGGGGCTGAGGCCAAGCTATTGCTGTTCAGAGTGAGCTTCACAGTCGTCCTCTCCTGTTATCACGCCTCCGTGTAGCTTAAAAAGCATGGATTGCTTTGCAAAATCTATCTTAATTAATCCCAAATAGTGCCTGATGGGAAGATTGCTGCTTTCATCTTCGTTAAACAAAACACAATCACTCAATCCTTCGCTTGCTCCAGGTTTTCGCAGCATTGTGCAGGTTGCTTCCTTGCATATTCTAGATGCCACGAGGCCCAATCCGTCTGCGTGTTACCGACAGCCTCATTAGGCTGCGCCGTCTAGAGCCATCCCTTGCCCCTTCCCCACCAGCAGGGACAAGTCCCGATGAGTTCAATGGGGACACTGTAATGGCAAAACAATCCTGTTCCTTCCCAGCAGCTAATTAGGAAGGAGGCTAAAGCGTTGTGCTAAAAGACTTCAGTGGGTTTGCCTTGCAGCTCTTCGAGGGTGACCTTGTAGCAAATGGTGAGAGTACAGAAGAGAGTCACTGCTGCGTGGAATGTGATCACCAGGGAAGCTCGAATGCCACTGGACAGGTGGCTAAGTACGCTGACGCGTGCTCTCTTTGTTCTCTGCCCCTTTGAATTCACAGGGTTTCCTTTCCGTACAAATATAGAAAGCAAATAACGAAGAACTTAGACGAACAATACGCAATCAGCCTATTGCCGGTTCCATAAGGACTGCGTGGAAGGCATGCTCAGGTCCTCTGTTCTCGATAGCAGGATCCGGTCCCCTCTGACACACAAGGCTTTCGGTTGCTTCTAGCCATTCCTCTTAAGAACTGCACACCTCTAACTCCTTGGACCCAGACCGTCCCTCAGCATAGATAAGATGGTACCATGTGAAAAAGAGATCAGACCATATTCATCTTTTATAGAAATGTTCAACAGGCTCCTTACAGTCAGGAGTCAATCATTTCTCGAATTCATAAATATTACTTACATCAGCCACTGTCCAATCGGGAAAACAAAAAAGACACTATGTGTTTCAGTGCAGGGAATTTAATATAGGAAAATAAAGGCAGTGATAAAACAAAGATAAAAACAGCAAGAACAGCTACGCCTCCTGGAACTGGGGGTCAAAAGGAGGAGGGAGGCCTGAGGGGAGCCCAGGAGCTCAGGGGAGGAGCCTCAGAGTGGCTGTCATGCCTCACAAAGGAGACCCCTCCGGGAGTGGCCACACTGGGTACAGACCTCCCCTCTGAGGTAGTGGGATTGCCAGGCTGTGGCTGACATCTAGGAGGAGATGACAGGGCTCCTCCCATGAGTGGATTCAAAGGCAGCCGTGCAGACCTGAGCAATAAAAACTACCTGTGAGTTACCATCTACACAGATATTGTCAGGACCTTCAACACAGTAAGCTAAGCATGCCTCTTCTCTTTATAAATATGTTGATTATCTCAAGTGCTTGTTTCAGTGACAGAAATATGACTAAAATACCTTATTGTAATTCCGTGGCATCGAGAACTAACAAGAACTCTTTGGCCATTAGCCACGTGTGACCACAGAGCCAAGGATTCACTATCTTTTGCACGTAAGTTTTGATGTCTTAAAATCGGTAGATATGACTTGCTCTTTTTGCTCAGTACGGGCTCATACTGAGCTACATCCCTAACTCTATTTTTTATTTTGAGACAGGGTCTCACCAAGTTCCTAGTTGCAAATCCTCCTGCCTCAGCTTCCCAGAGTAGTGGGACAACAGGCATGCACCAGGAAAGCCAGCTAAGAGCTCTTCTTTCGCTGGTCTAACGGCCACACAGTAATCAACCAGGTGACAATGAACCAGGAGAATGGAATTTTAACTAGAGGATGCTCCTCCAACTAGCCCCACAGCTGGAGTCCCACAGACCGGACCTCTCCCCAAGGGCAATCACAACATTGGCTTCTCTTCCTTTCCTCCCTTACCCATAACTATCCCATTTCCTAGCCTGTTTCAAGCCAATGATTCTTGGTAGAGTTCCATCAGGGTCCTCTTTCATATCCCTTCTCCAGCTGGCCAAGCTTCCTCGGACTGACTTTAGCATACCATGCTTTCATGAAACTTCTCGCTTGTACACAAAGTTCATTCTGGTGACATGGCCTGACATAAATATCTCTCTCTGTACTTTAATGCTCATCTGTCATTCTAATGAAAATGCAGACACAAGCATAGTTAAGTGTGTGCAAACAAAGAGCCACATTTAGCAAAATAAAGGTCAGTTAGTATGAACTCTTCCATACACCTTTACTCTCCACTCTGACGCTCGCTTGGAACATTTTATACAAATAAATAATCTGAACTGCTCTCCTGGAATTAACATTTGCATAAAGACACACCTCCCCATGTTCAGCAGAAAGTGTGTGACTCAGACACATCACGGCATTACTGGTCACATTATTCACTGACAGCAAAGTCATGAAAACGAGCTTGGCATGTGCCTCTGAGCCCACTCTGCCGGGCAGTAGACTGGTTACACCTGAGAGCGCTCAAGTTCTATCGAAGAAAAGTAGACACATCAACAGTTTGGACTAGAAAATATCTTTGATTGCATTAGACTCAAATTTTTGACCTACGAGGTTAGACTGATATGTAGGTCAAGTGCTGAATGCAATTTTTAGGGTCATATAAGTAGCCTTAAAGCAAAGGCAAAATGTAAATGTCTTTCAGAAGCATGCTAATTTCCGCCAAGAGAGTGCAAACGATAGGTCTGTAAACAATAAAGAGCCGATGAGAACACACCAAGGCCGTCCACTGTGGCTCCTTGTCAACAAGCCGGGGGCATCGGTAACTCACTTGATGCCTCAGACATCTTTGCTCAAGGTCACAGACAAGCACAGCAGATCTGGGTCTGCAGCCTTCCACCAGAAGTGGGCTTGTCTGCTCGTGGAACTGTCAATGTGCCTTCACATAGATGCTGAAGGTGCTCTCTTTGCCACTACAGTAAGTTTATTAGTCGTCACTCATGGCTTCCAAAAACCACTATGTCATTCTCTAGGAAGCAGAGAAAAATAAATTTCTTTAAAAGGAATTAATGGAAAGAAAGGGAAAAACCTTTGAGGATTTAGGTTAAGGGGACATCATGATCGCAGCCTTCCAGTTAAGCAGAAGAATCTTTCCCTTCCTATCTCCCAAGCAGGGCACATTCTCAGCAACAGAAAACATGTCTGTCACTAGAATTATAATAAAAGTGCATCAACATGTCAAACTTAGTAAGTATTGGAGGTTTGGCCAAAGATGGGAAAAACAGTGATCACATAAACAGTAAAGTAAGAAAGGATGACAAACTTCAATAAACAAAGACTCAAACTGGGAAAGTCACAGCCTGCTGTCAGTGTTACAAATGGAGCATCAGAGAATATGCCGATGTGTAAGAGCAGCTCTTCATCAGAACGCCAGCCAAACAGGAGGCCGAGTGACAGGCAGATGGTGGGCACATCCATCTCCATCACCTCCTGGAGGTCTAGGAAAAGGACTGGGAAGAATTTCCAATCTGCATATGTCAATAAAAGATTACTAAGTGATTGGTTACAACCTCAAGAAGAAGACATCGGCAGGGTTGATGCAAATTCAAATATTTTCTCAACCTTCAGCCTGGGATTTGAGTTAGAGACCAGGAAAGAAATATTCCTTTTTATTATCACTATTCCTCAGTTGAGTCTCAGCACAACCTTGACACTCCAGGAGGGCAGTGACCCCAAGTAATTGCATCAGCACTTTTGAGACACGCTTCATTCTCTGAGTGGATGTGGGTCTCAGTGTGTCCTTGGGTCCCTGCCACTAACACTCTAAGTGGTACAAGTGAGGAAGAGAGGGACTAGCAACGTATAAGGCGTGATTCTACTGAATTGACATGACTATGTTAGAATCAGAAACAATAATATCAACTTGGGTTGTAAACTTTATCCACCTGCCCAGTGCTTCAAGAAATCCTTTCAATATGATCCCATTTGGAGAGCAAATTATGTGTTAAATTGAACAAAGTGTGCTTTGCATTTAATGTGGGTGATGGTATCTCACATTTGGATCATATGGGTCACCTTCTCTGAACGCAATTGGTTGGTAGGTTGGGTTTATGCAGAATAATCCTGCATATGCAAGCCTGCTTAACTTCAATTCTAAGTCAGCGTGTTACAATGTATGTACATGGGCTATACCAGGCAAAAAATCCTGTCCATTTTCCCAAGAGTTTGTACTCAAAGACAGAGAGACAGACAGAGACAGACAGATCTCAGGAAGGCTAGAGTCTAAATGCATAATAGAAAAGATCATTAGAGGAAAACAAATCATTATAATTCACTTCTTAACTTTAAAGTACACACTGCATATCCTTTAAGAGTTTAGGGGAGGAGGTTACGATCTGGGCTTACATATCCAGGATAACCTGAATTGAGGTGATGAAAACTGAATGAAGCCTTGATCAATAAGATTTGATGAACCAGAAGGAGGAAGATATTTCAGGCAAGGTAAACAACACAAACAAAGACAATCAGAGCGAGCTGGGTAGAGGAATACTTTTAACTGCAGCAAATAAGCACTTCTTTGCCGCTTGACTTTTCACAGTTGTTTTAATGGTTACCTCTGAACTGGCTGAATGCTGAGTGATGCAGAAACAAAGGTGCAACATACAAATGAGGGCCGGGGTGTGATTGTGAAGAAAATCATACGGAATTGAAAGCATCAAAGAAAAATTAAGGTGCTATTACTATGTAATGGATTCAGATTTATAATCATAAACTGATGCATGCAAATATGTCACTTATTTTTCTATAGTTGAATATAATTTTTATCACTAAGCTCCCACTTCTGCTCAGCAGCAGAAACTGATATCAAGCTGCATTCCGGTGAATGTCTTCCCACTGAGGCACTGCTCAGCCAATTCAGGTTTGTAATGTAGCTGCGCTCAGATTTTCAAAACACTTCCAGATTTTGTTCTTTCTCTCCTTTTTCCACACATTGATTCAAATCTTTAGGAAAATTAAACAACTGCCCTTACAAAAACAATAATGGAGAAACATAATCCCAAAGCCACAGTCTCTCCAGAGTCGCATTTTGACCTGGTGGTCTCTGCAGTGGATGGTGATCTTATACAGTCTGCACATGTCTTTCCCCTTCGTGTCAATACCCCATTTTCTGGTCAAAGGCTCTGGTTAAAGATCTGTGCTTGTTTCTTTTCTTTTTTTATATTTTATTGGTACAATTTAAATACACAGAACAGTCACATTTACCAAAGAGATTGCACTGGTACAAGATGTATCTCGATTCCTCTTTTTCTCCCAATCCCCTGTTCTTATTTCTTTACTGAGGGGCCTGAAGTCCTCCAGCCTTAGACTTTGGCTCGGAGTACAGTCAGATCACTCGGCTCCTACGTTCTTCACATCCTCGGGTTTTCAAAGCGTGGTCAGCTGTTGCCCACCTTTCCTTTCTTTGCCACTGTTTTTTTAGCAATGCTCCTACGAGCATTGGAAGGCTATGCCCTGTGCTGCACCCTCGCAAGGCCCTCCACTCTCTGAGTCGCCCGGCAGACCCTCCCTTTGCCCACATGAGCGCCTCTGCCTCCGTGTCGTACCCTGGAGACACTGCACCTGTCCTGTCACCCACCCGTCATCAGGACTCTGAGCCGCACAGCCAAGCCCAGCAGGCCGGTGCTCCTGCTTGCATCTGTCCACACCATTCCCCCGGCAAAACCCCACACAGGTTATCCAAGCAGTCCCAAATCCAGCAAATGCTCTTTCCCTTTCCTTCTCACTTTCTCCGATCAGAAGGTTTTGTTCTGGAGCTGGACAGGAAAAAGAAATTGGAACAACCACCTCCATACCTATTTTCAATTTTTGCTCCTTATTTCTAGAAGTGCCTTTTGAACTGAACCAATAAAACTACAGAGTATTTATTATCCCTCACTGGACAGTTCCAGGCAAGTGAGAAGATTATAATATACAGCAAAATTATAGTTCACCCATCAGACTACCACAAGAGATTTGATGTCAAGAAGCAAAATAAGTAAACTGAAAATTAATGTTAAATTTAAGATGAAAGCAAGCATTGACTATAATTCCTATTACTCTGGGACAGAAAGCCCACTCACTTACTCATTTATTCATTTAAAAATATCTACTGGACCCCTACAAGTGGCAAGGTACCGAGATATACAGCAGGCAAGGGTCCTGCTCTGCTGAATGCACACTGAATGAAGAGATATACAACAGACAAGTAAACAAAGAGGTCCTAACAGTTTCTAATTGTCATAAAGGAATCAGGAAGGTCGGCTCAAACCTCCAGAACTGGGGGCTATTCTGGTCTGGTGGCTGAAGTGACAAGAATTTTTTTCTTTTATGATTTTTGCTCAAGTCTGATCCCTTCGCCCCCAAATAGTGCCTGAGCAGGGTGTATACTGATTTACTGAGCTAGAAATGCAACAACTAATGGAAACCAGCTCTGCAGGCTTTCCTTGCCTGAAACGGAGCTCTAAAAATGCTTGAAAACGAGATAGCTCCAGACTCCCGTTGTTGTGTAGCTTTTGTGCGAGTTTAATTGCTTTTGAATGCATGTGAATGTCAATTAGAGCCAAGCTAAATATGTCTTCTTGGAGACAGAGCATTTGGTCTTCTTTCAAGTTCTTTTGTTTGCTTGAATCGGCTTTGTAGTTTAACAGATGTTTTTGGAGGAAATGGAGACATAAGCTTTTATAATGCTGAACATTAAATGAGAAACAATCCGCTACTCTTCACCTTCCCCTAAAACACACAACACTACAAAGCTGGTGACCTTACCTACCTTGTACCACAGAAAATCTTTACTTTTAGGGGGCGCATGTTGCTAAAATGAAAGATATATTTTTGAGCACCTGGAGTTCACTAAATATTGTTCATTCTTTGGGGAGATACATAATTGAAGGCTTACGTGATTCTCCTCTTAGCCTTGGGAAAGGATAGTGTTTTCCTAGATTCATAAACTATGCTCCCTTTAATTAAAACTAAAGTAAAAAGTTAACTTAAAAGGATGAATGCTGTGATTGCCTGGGCCGAACTCCTCCCTCCAGCCTTCTCCTCTGCTGTACAACCCAGCTCCTTTCTCACACAGAGGGGACTAAGTCAATATCCCCCACTTCTGCCATTTCTCTTGGTCTGATGATTTCACTGTGCAACCACTATCCCCTAACGATTCATGTCAGTTGCCTGATATTCTTGCTTTTGCACCAATATTTATTGCAGTGTCTTTCTGGAAAGAAAATAGAATACATACAGCATCAGCTTTGGAATCAAACAAATGAACATTAAGTGTAGCTCTATAACTTGCTACACATTATTTTCTACTAGTCAGCTAATCTCCCTCAACCTCAGCCCTCTATCTATAAAATGGGATCAAAATACATAAAAGTAGTTGGTAACCATTCATTACCTAATGTATTTAAAGTGGTAGGTGCATGGCAGTAAGTGGAAAAAAAAAAAGTTGTCTCTCTTAAAAATGGAGGCATAGGTTTCTGGTATCTAGCCTAACATTCGAAGAACAAAGTCATCAGTCCAGTCATCATAATAATACTAAAGCTGAGCAAACTGAAAATCAGCCATTCCTCTTAGGTCCATCAGAGGACTGAAGTTAGGGCAAACTGCTGCCCTGAAAACAAGAGAGACAGACAGGTGGACACAGAGAAACAGCTTGCCGGCAGAAGACGCGAGCCAGATGAGATGCGCCACCTTAAACTCGACTTGATGACTCATTAAAGGTGAGAGTTAAAATCCCGGGAGGACCCGTATGTGAGGAAGCCTCCTATAGGCGTTTTCACTCCACGAACCCTGCCAAGTTTTTACCACAAAGATCGGACTAAAGTCCCTTCATATATCCAGGAGACGGAGAGGAATATACCTTTTGAAAATATTCTGAGAAGTCTGTTTTTCTAACAAGTCCTGCCCTCAAGGGAAAGTATTTCACCAGAGTCTCAATGACTGGGGTTTTACCAAAGTCTAACTGACATGGAGAGAGTAGTACTCACCAGCCTGCTCTGGCCTTTGGCATGAGAAAATAAACTGATTTAGCTAACTGAAAGATCTAGACCTAATCATAGGACTATGCGATGCTCCCCTCCTATATACTAGCAGAAGACTACAGCTAAAGGAACTGTAACGTTTCTGACTCTATTTAAGGAAGAATCTCCAGGGAAACCCAAAGACAATGTGTGACAGAAATGCAAAGGCACTAATGGATATTTTAGCTACAAACATTACAGCTACAGTGAAAAGTATAAGTAGCCTAACCTCTAACTGAACATAAAACCTCACATTAAAGACCAATGTACTTCATTTCTTTTTATACAACAGGTCATGTCTGATGTCCAACAAAAAATTACAAGACATACTAAAAGATGAAAGGTGAAAAATTATAACCTGAAGAGAAAGAATGAGCAAAAGAGCCAGAGGGAGGTATGTCACAGATGTTGGAATGATCACATAGGGAATTTGAAGAAACTTTGGTACGTAATACACTTTGAGCTAATATAAGAACTGGAACACATGGAATGATTAGTCCAAACATAAACAGATACATGGAGACTAAGACAGAATCAAAAGGCAAAGCCAGAAATCAAAAACACTATGACATAAATGAAGACAGTTGCATGATTTCATCAGATTGGACAGAGCCTAAGGAAAACATTAGCAAGCTTGAAAATAAGTCCATATAAACCCTCAAACTGACACGTAAAGAGAAAAAGAATACTAATAAACATATAATAGAAATACAAAACCTGTGGAGCAATTACACAGTATGTACACATGTATTACAGACATATAATACCATTTAACAAATTCGGGAAATTCAGAGAACACTAAACTAAATACTAAAAATAAAAAACCATGTTCCAACTGTATAAAATTAAAGATAAAATCTTGAAAGAAGCTGGGAACCAGGGACAGGGAGTCACCTTACCTATAGAGGAACAAAGATTGGGGTTACATAGGACTTCTCCTCAGAAGACACTGAAGAAGGAAGTGGAATATAATATTTTAAATGTTGAAAGAAAAATAAAACCTCACCAACTTAGAATTCTAGATCCAAGAAAATTATCTTTCAAAAATAAAAGAGACCAAGATTTTCTCAAAAAAAAAAGTATTCAGGAAATTTGTCACCGGGATACCTGCCTTTCAAGAAATATGACAACTAAGCTCTTCAAAAGAGAAAGAAAATTATGCATGTCAGAAACCTAGATCTACATAGGAAAAAGAGGAAAGAATATTAGAGAAAGAATACGAAGGTAAAATAAAATATTTTATCTTTAATTGGTCTAAATAATGTTTGCTAAAAATAATAATAGAAACAATGGATGTGATGGAGAGAGCTAATGGAGAAGTGAAATGAATAGAAATCATTTGATTTAGGCTCAAATGATAGCTTTAGAGCCCAGTTTCTGCACATCCCTTGGTTTGAAATCACTGCAATAGCCCAGACTCTACCCTCACCAGCTGAAGTCAAGCAGAAAGGAGAGAATGGCCTCCCACCTACCGAGACCATCATTGTCCCAAGTCCATTACACAGCAGAACACATCCCGTACAGCCAGGGAATACGATGTGCTCACAGTTAGACCTGTGAGTCGTGCAAATTCCCTGCGAAGTGCGTGTATTGAGCAGAAAGGAAAGGGTGGCTCCACAGAGCAATATTTTAAACGATGGAACACACAATTAGTAAATTATGAAATCACTTTAGTGAGTTGCAGCCAAGTGTTCTCTTCATTTGTGTTTCTATTTTTGTCTTCACTCTTATACATGAACTAGAAGGGAAACAGCAAAATGCACTGAGAGGAGAAGCATATCAGAAGTTATCACAGGTAATAAAAACAAATATTACGCTATAAAAATTTCATTTCATACCCCAGTGTTTCCTAGATTGCAATGATAAATACATTTTCAGAGTACGTTGCATTAAAATATTTTGAAAAACAGTATCCTACTAGAAAATTAAAATACGATTATCAAGGTAGATATGCATGCCAAACAATCAAAAATGTATAAACAGTCACTATTACTTAGGAGTATTTAGTGAGCATTCAACAGCTATTCATAGAATACTTTTTAGAACTTTTTTTTCCAGTGCTGGGGATTGACCCCATGGCCTTTACACTTGGTTTCACCCCCTTCCCTTTTTATACTTTGAAACAGGTTTCCTAGACTGGGAAACGTGCCCTGTCTCAGCCTTCCAGAGGGCTATAGTTACAGGCATGCTGCCACTTACCCGGCCAGCACATGTATTTTTATTGGCAGAGTTTAATCACATGTTCAGGAAGGAAGCTATTTACATCTCCATGGCCTAGAATTCCTGAAGGGACTGCACACGGTACTTCAGTTAGTCACGGAAGTGGTCCCAGTTCTTAAGTAGCCTGGACTGGCATTGCTATAATCAGGTTTTGCACAACCAGGTGGCTAAACTGAAGACAAAGGTAGGACGGGGCAGACATGGGAGATTCGGAGAAGTTTGTCTTCGACACCATCTTTGTCCCAAGACTGCAGCTGTCCTTCCCGGCCACTACTGCCCCCATCTGCTGGGGCCAAGCCCTGCTCTTCAGGCCCCACATGCTCTACCTGTGTCCACACAGGTGTCTTTAGGGTTCCAATGGATGCAGAAGCAGGAGTTTCCTGGGGTAGGAAGGGTGAACATGACGGTGGAAGAGATAAGTGGATGGATAAAAAAGGAAGAGACAGAATAGCTTGTAAATTGTTCCAGATCATATATACTTCGAATAGGAAAGTGCGGCTTGAAAGAAATCACCTTAACAACATTAGGCACAAAGCTAGAATTTTCACACTAAGTAGGAACCCAGGCACAAGGTCCAAAGGAGAAATAATAAAAGTCAGTATTGGCCATGATAGGCTTGTAAAATGATGGCAATGATTTAGCTATTGAACAAAATAAACCCAGTGAGCAGACATCTTTTTCTCCTTCCATTTTCCCCCACCACTGAAGGGCTACAGGAAAAATCATGCAAATCCCCTAAATGTTTTATGGAACAAGAACAGCATCATCGAGCCAGATTGTGGAAGATCACTCCTCCATCATCCCTGCCCCCCAGCAGCAGAGAGTATAGTGTTTGAAGTCCTGACACACTACGTGACCTTGAGGGTCCACAGGTGTAAGGTCACTTCTGTACTCACTTTACCTACACCATAGCCTTGTATTCGCATAGGACTTAATGGGCATTACTCCATCTGATCCTACAAAATTGCAGACTTTCAGAGCTGGAGGCTGTATTAGAAAGCACCCTGTGAAGCCCTTGCACTTTATAAGCAAGAAAACCGAAGCCCCGAGCCACTAAACAACTTAGTCAGAATCACAAATTAATGCATCCTAGCACCCATGCCGAACTAGTGTGGTACAGTGGCTCACTTTGATGAAAAGGGCGATGCCAGGAGCCTGACTTGACCAGCCTCAGGGACAAACCATGGTCCACTGGCAGCAGCTTGCACCCCTGCAGAGAGGGCACAAAAGGACCCCAGGCCAATCAGATGGAAACGGGGAGAACAAGGCCTCTGAATCTCACAGCAAGGCACAAGAGCACACACGCAGCTCGCGTTAGGACCGAAATGCCCACCGCTTATTCACAAGCTTTTCCTACAGCAAAGGAAGAAACATGGTCACTCCTCACTCACTGACACGGCTTTCTCCATCCCCTAAATTGCACTGTTTGAGGCTCAGCAGATTAAAGGAAAATTTGCAAAAGCATTAAATTTAAAAACAAAGCCATGGCGATTATGTAATACATTCAACATAGAGAAGATACTACTCTTGTGGTGTCAGTAATGTTTGCATTTCACCTTGAAATACATACAGGAAGTGACCTTGTCTGATTTGAGACTTTTAAGGCTGGCGATCTTAGTCCTCCGCACCTGGTCTGACACCACATGGTGGGCTATGAACAGGCACCACTCAGTGTCATTGAAAGTGGCCCTGACCTTTCATGGGGGTGAAAAATATTCACAGAATAGAGCTGGAGAAACGAAAATATGTCAACACCAAACATGTACCAAGCAAATCCTCACCAATTTGTAAAAAGTGACCCCACACATTTTATAAAAGGGATCCTGTGTGAATAAAATGCCAAAGGCTAACCAGAAGCTTAATATATAATAGCCAGATTAATTTGTTAAGAAGCACTGTCCTCCGAAGAGGAAGCCAGTATCAAAAATTCAAAGAATTGCCACTGAAAATGTGCTCTTTTTCTTTCAATTTTTTCTTCTTTTCAAGTTGGAAACCCAATGGTATTAAATATTTAAGGATGACATTTCTTATAGACATTCAAGAAACTACATTTCATGAACACAATGGAAAAGAATAATTCTTAGAAATATAAATAGATGGTCATTTTTCGTCTCTGTTGGTGGTGGTAAAATTATTCAAGGCACAATGATCCTTTGCTGAATGTCTCTCATCCTATATGGGAAGTCTTTCAAACCCTAAATGCACATCAGAACTCTCTCACAGAGCAGGAAAAGCTTCCCTTGGAAAAGCCGATCATCATTATCCCATTGTCTTGATTCTGTGACTCTGCGAGGCTCCACAAGAGAGACCTTAGGGAACGCGCCATGATGGGGTCCTTTTTCACTGTCTGTTTATAATTTGAAAACTTTGGGAATAATCCAAGCCCACAGAAGTGTTTGCTTTTATTTTCCTTTGAGGAACAAATTCAGCACATTCTGTTGGCCCCATTAGAAAGCATCTGCCTTTGTCCCTGAGTGAGCATGCTGTGGAGGTATGGCCCATGTGGGCTCCTATAAGGGTCCCCTCCCCCGTGAGAGCTCAGGACAGTTCTTTGTGCCAGCTCCAGTCTAGGCATTTGCAAGCAACAGATAAATATTAGCCACCCTCTTGGCCCTTTGCTTGCAGAGTGTAACTGAAAATGCACAAGGCAAAGATAATATCGATATGAAATAGCTCATTCTAGTATCGGTTGAGCCCTGTAAGTAGGTAATGTTAAAAAATACAAAACAGAAAGACCAATGAATACAGAAGGGATGAGAGCAAGAAGGAGAGGGGCTGAGCTTGCACCTTTAAATCTGGAAGTGTTATCTCTAGATTCTTTATGGGACTTTCTGAATGTGCCTGTGTACACTCTCTTCCCTAAACATGTGTACAGGTACAGCGCCAGGCTCATAAGGTAGATGTATATTGATATCACAGATAACAGTAAAAGCTAAATCAAATGAATTGTAAAAGCTCTAGAGTTCTATTGTGTCTCCCTGATATTTCAGACCTTACCAACCCCCCGAACATTTGGACAGCTCAAATTCAAATACGAGTAAGTGATTTTCACATACTAAGATCTAAACAAATGGTCACTGCAACAAGTATTTGTTCCTCAGCTCCTATGTGTGTAAGACATAACCTTACTTAAAGAGAAAACAGGTAACTTGAAAGTGATGTGTGATGTTGGAGTTATGGTAGGAAGAGAACGTCAGCACAGGGCCGCGGGGCCACTTATTCCAGTGTGGCCAGCACAATGGCCGGACGCTTAGGAGTGCGCTAGGGAATGGAAAGGATAAGAGGGCTCAGCAGGAAGGAAAAGCACCAGCAAAGACATGGAGCTTACAGAGTATCAAAACCGATGGATGGATGGACAGAGGGATGGACGGACAGACAAGCAGGGCTGGGAAAAGGGAGACTGATCTATAGGAAGAGCATAATTTAAAGAAAACGCACAGAGACACATTTTACCAAGTTAGAAATTTGAGGAAGAAGAGTTTGGGGAAGAAATGCAGGCAAGCTGGCTGGGATAGACTCTGTAGACTCCTGGCTCTCTCGTTGGAACCCACTTTAGATGGAAAATAGTGCTACCTGCGTCTTCCTTTCCACTCTTACACAGCCAAAGTAACACCACTGCGGAGAAGCCTGGCATCAAGACTCTCACACACTCTCTCTCTCTTTCTCTCTCTCTCTCTCTCTCTCTCTCTCTCTCTCTCTCTCTCTCGGCCGGTGCTACCAGCAGAGCTCTGATTCTGTCAAGAGCTGATCCATTGGCAGAGAAGGTATTCAGAATGTGATGAGCAAAACGACTGCTAGTCCGAGGCCCGAGAAGTGTCAGCTGTGTATGGACGCATGCAACTAAACGCACTCATAGGGGTGCCTCCCCGACACACGCACCTCAGCCTACCTCGTCCGTGACCGAGTAATTCTACGGAACAGAAGATGCGGACGTTACCAGATCCGGGGAGTCTGGCTTCCTCCTAACATTTCACACGAAGCCAGGGGTATAGAGATTTCAGCCATCAGAGACTTCCCAGTGGACTCTAAGTCCCACCTTGCTAGGATGCCGTTATAAGGGATTAGACCTCCAGAGATAATGTGGATAGCAATTTTCCGAGAAAAGCACAATGCCATTGATTGATCATCATTGCCCAGTGGCCAGAATCAAGAATTTGAAGTCTGACAACCAGGACCTGGTTCTTCATTCAGCTTCTTGTCCGCTCTGATTATAGCACACATTACCTAACGTCTGAGCCACTCTATTCATCTGATGCAGGTCACCAATTACGTCTTTAAAAAGACCTTTAGACCTTAATTTCAAGAGAATCTGTCAGCCCTTGTCCAGTGGATATCCTCCACATAATTCTTTTCCTGCTCTTATTTCTAAAATCACCCTGTGCATTGCCAAATGTCCGCTCGTGCCACCTTTGGTGTCTTTCTTTTGCTTCATTTTCTCTGCCCACTCATTACACCTTGGTGTAATTTGCAGCTGTGACCTTCTTTCTTCAGGCTCCCTGGAGAACCTCCTTGTTTTTACGGCTTTTCTGGTACTTGGAGGGAAGTAATTCCTGAACTTTGATTTCCCAACTCTAACGGCAGATTCGTACAGCTGACTGCAGAACATGAGCGGGCCCATGACTGACACAGAGCGCCTTACACTTGGGTCTCACTCTTCCTTCGGGTGTCATTGCAGCAGGGCAGAAGCAGGCAGAAGCTATTTGAAGGGTGCGGGGTTCATGTACTCCATTTTGTACACAGAGTAGATGCAAAGGCGGGAACGAATCAAGAAACCAGAAAGAAAATAAGCAAATGTGAGCAACACTGAGAACAGTAAGGACAATAGATGGCAGCCCTGCCTCTGAATACATGAGAGTTTGAGGTACATTTTAGATGTGAATTCTAACAGCAGAGAATAAAAGGAACAGAGGAAGTGCAGCCTCAGCATTTTTGATAAAAGTCACAGGAAAAACCTTGTTTCTTTAATAAGTAAATGGCAAAGAAAAAATAAGATACAGAGATGGGGCATCAAGCAGACCTAAGAGATAGATCAATCCAGCTCAGGGCTCTTCATTTGGAACATGAGTATTGTACCTGAGACAGATAGATGACAGACAGATAGATAGATGGGTGACAGTTAACACTTACTGGCTAGATAGGAGTAGCAAGGAATTGTTCATTATTTTACAATGTAAATGATTTTATTTTAAGCAGTCATGATGAAATACTTCTGAATGCAATGATACACTGACCGAGATGTGCTTCAAAAGAATCACAAGTGAGAGAAAATGAGACAAGTACGCAGGAAATAAAATCAGCTATGAATGCTTAAATTGTTGACAGCAGGAATGGATATTTGGAGTTTTATGAAAATATCGCTTATTCTGTTTATGTTTCTAATTTTCCACTGTAAGAATTTTCTTTAAAATGTGGAAGAAGTTGGATTGAAGCGAGATTCTGATACACGCAGAGGCTTGTTGTAAAGTCCGGGCCCGTCTGATCAGGGATCGGTTGCAGAGCGAAACACCCCTGAGACCAGAGATGGCTGGTGGAGGGGCAGTGTGCAGTGTGGGCTACTTCTCGGGAAGTGCTGTGGGTCGTTGTGGAGAAAGAAAAGGGATTGCCAGGGAGTAACTGAGGGTTCAGTCAGGCCCTGAGTCAACCACACTTCATCAGACATTCTTGTGGTGTAAGATCACCTTGAGCACTGACTGAAAATGCAATTCCATGATCCTGTCAAGATCCTCCCGCAAAGGGGCTTGGAAGTCATAAAACGTAACACGTTCTCTACGTGACATTCGTCACCAACATCTAGGAATCGAAGCCATTAATTCCAGTGTATAACAGGGTGTTCAATTTAAAAATACCTCATGAACAGTTGGCAGTTGGGGGCAGTTGGTCTAGAATTAGAAGAGCAAGAAGTAACACGAGTCTGGAAGTTATTTCACATGTTGTCGAGGGAATTTGGCACGGGCACTCGGCAAAGGGGGAAACAAGAAAGAATCCGTGAGAGCTGGCTCTGTGCAACAGTCCTCATCACTCTTACTTTCTACTTAGAGACTGATTAAGAACTGCGTATAAAGACCTATGGGGCTTGATATCAATTCTTTTGATGGAAATAAGTACAACAATGTAGCTTAGACCTGGTGCCAAAATGGAACTTCTGCTCCTTTCCCATTAGAATATAAATTAGTCACCAAGATAAGGGACTCATTTGCTGTATGTTCCTGTTCATCTGGGCTTTCAAAAAGTTGCCTGACCTAGTGTTTTTCTCACTACTCAGATATGATGGATTAAAGTAAGCACTGCTCCTTCAGGTCAATCGACGAGTGAGCTGTATGTAGACAGAGACTGGGCCTGGTTTTTTCTGGCAGCATGAGTCCACTTGGGGCTAGAATGGCACTCTGCATGTTGGGTTCTCCCCTAGGAAACAGTGAACAATGAAGGGCAGAGCAGAAAAATCCCTGCTCTTTTCCCATAGGCCAACCAGGACTCAGAGATTCATACTGTTGGGTGCTGGCACTATGGTACAACCCCTCTATGCTTCTTTGATGTTTATTCAATTTCTGTACAAGGTTGTCTCAGCTCTTACTTAGCTTAATGAAAAGAAGCAAGGTTTCCAGGTTGATTCAGCCCCTTTGGAGACTAAGGAAAGCTACACAAAGACGACAATTTTACTGAAAATGACTGTCACACTTACCACTTTCTATGTTTTAATTGTGACAGATATATATATATATATATATATATATAGATTATAGATATATAGATATATAGATATATGTTCAGAAGACCGCTTAGCACATAGGAAGAAGCCCTTTGATAAATATTGTTGTTCTGAGTCAAAGTTGTTACGAGACGTACCATCTGTGACAGTGTTAGAGGAATGGGTTTACTTCATTAAACCTACAATGCTACATATTACTATTTCAAGATGTTTGGCTTGCCTGGTTGACCTAAAAAGATACTGAAACAGATAGGGGTTCACACATATGTTTTTAATGTACTTCATTTTATTAGCCACTGATGGAAATGCCTATGATTTGGAAGTCGATATTTGTGAGTTTATAAATCCCCCCATTTATAACCCATGTTGCCTTGTGCTGCTGTGATTTGACTTCTCTGTTTAGATTTTTTTATCTGTAAAAATAGTTATGGTAGCTCACACTGCTGTAATCCAGGGGTGATGATACTGTATCCTTAACTGGGTCACTGAGTAATACATGATTTCCTCACATTTGTAAAGCATTTCCCTTACGATACAGTGCTTGTGTGGTCTTATAAGGTGGTCTTGCGCTTTATTAGCGTCTCATTTTAACCCTAACCTTGCCAAACCTCATGGCTAAACTAGGGTGCATATTTCTATTGTTATTCCACAGCTGTGGAGACTCACATCCAGTGAAGTGCACACTGTGTTGTCTTTCTCTTGATGTGTAACAAGACTCCTGCACACATAGCAGCTCCAAATGACACACATTTGTTTACTCACACTTTCTGGGTCAAAGATCTCAGCAGTTTGTCTGCCTCCTCCTTACGGCCTCGCATGACTGCATCCAGGAAGTCTGCCAGGGCTGCAGCTGACTCTGGAGCTAACCAGGGAAGGTTCTGCTTTCCAAGTTCTCCCGACCTTGGTAGAAATCAGTGCCTGGTGTACGTGGGATGCAATACGTCTGTCTCCTGAGGGCTTTGGTCAGAAGTCACCCTCAGTGCTTGTTCTCAAAGAACAAGGACTAGAAAAGATGCCCAAGTAATTGTGCAACAAGGGTAAAAACTTTAGGAAAACAGGGAAACTGAATCATGATGGATGTACTTAGAAAGGCGAAAACTAGAAAAGTAGTTCCACTGAATAAAAAAGTACTAGGTTTGTAGAAATGGAGTGGACTGGAGTACATGTAAAACACTTGACTTTGTTTCATAAGAAATGAATAATAGAAACATTTTTTATTTGTTTTTCAATATTTGTGTTTGAAGGAAAGTAATATGTTCAATGTGCAGTTCTGGTTATTCTGAAAATAATGCTGCTGAAAATATACTGGAAGCAAGTCAAGTTAACTTGGCTACAATTGTCATTTCTTGTTCAAAGACATTTTCTAAATATGAAAATAGAATCTGGTAAATAATGGTTGTTTTACTTCTCTGCAATGTCCTCAAAATCTATGATAAACATGGCAACAATATGACAGTCATTTCCTCTTCCATGTCTAAGAGCAAGAATGTCTTAAGCTGTTATAATGTTAAGTCTTATCAGTGGAGGTACAGAATTGAAAGGCTAAGCTGAGGAAGGAAAATGATTTAAGGGTTTGAATGAATTGCACAAGCCTGTAGAATGGTATTAAATCAGTTTTCAAAAGATTTGAAGAGGACACAACACCCTGTGTGTTACACTTTGGTGTCATTAACGAATGATTGCACAACACAGAAGAGGGAGATGTGAGATGGAATATCAGAGTCACACAAGACACTCGAAGTCTTAAGAGGCATCTGAACCATAATAGTTGACAACTAAGTCATTGCTACTGGGCTGGAGATTTAGCTCAGTGGTTCACCACCTGCCTTGTAAATACAAGGTCTCAAGTTCAATCTTGGTTACCCCCCCAAAAAAAGAGGCTGCTCTCAAAACAGAATTACCCAAGCCAGGGGCTGATAGAGACACAGACCATATTTTGTTTTTATGTCTTGGATCAAATCAAGAATTCTGCGACCATGTGTAAGTGCGACCATGGGGGGAACATAAACTGAAAATCGCAGGGAAGTTAGTTTATCAGCAGGAACTACTGAGTAAGACTAGCTAGGCACCTTCTATTCTAATGTCCATGCCCAAGGCTCTCTTGTGGCCTCTTAACCCCTAGGGTATCCATGAGCGGGATTATTGTCATCCAAAGTCACAAAAGTTTACATATACAAAGAATCATCAACTTACTCAAGTTGAAAACACAAGTAAAGTGTGAACCAGCACTGAAACCCAGTCATCGGGCCTGACCCTGTCCTCCCCGCCACGCTCCAAGGACGGTGATGCCTCCCCAGCCCGTTACATGAGCAGTTAGAGAATAATACATCACATGTTCAAATTCCCTATAAATACGTGGACAGGACTTTTAGTATCTGAATTTTAGATTAAAACTCTGACATATTAAAATACACCACCCAGTTCAGTGTTGTACTGCAATCAGAAGAAAAGGGAAGAAGACATCGACTTTCAGTTGGAACTAAAATAAATGGAAAGAGGTGCCCAGTAAGATGACCCTCTCGGGATGAGTCGTTGCGCCATGATCTTTCCTTAATATAGACTTGCATACTAAATGAGGGCTCATTCACCATAGTTTCCGGTTCAGTACCTGAAGTTAATGTAATATTTCTATAAACTAAGATGTTTGCAACTACACAGCACCTAGAGTGTTACTTCTAAAGTACATGCACTGTATAAGAGCTGACATCCACTTGTGGTCTCAGCTAGACCATGTGAAAAAAGTCAAAACCAGGCTAGACATGAGTTAAAGTGGGTATGTCTAAATTGACATAGTTGCAGCTATATTACAGTGCAGTCAAATTAGGAGAATGTGCGGGGACTTACTGAGAGGAAGTGGGTATAGGCTGGGGAAAAAACAGGAATTAGGGGTGCTGTAGGAAAGCAAATCTCAGTATCTACCAGTCCCATTGATTAGCACCCCTCAAAATTTAATATGCTTGAGTCAACAAGAGATGCTGTTCACATGCAGATTTTGGTTCAGTAGCTTTGGAGTGGAGTCCATGATTCTACAATTCTAACAACTACCAAGAAAAACCAGTGCTGTACTTTGAGTAGCAAAGCTCTAATACAAACAGAAAATGGGTATTTTTTGGCATTGGATCAGAGAAAGCAGAGCCATGCCAATCCCCTAGCCATAACCAGCTCTTGACAGGAGCCCAGCATAGGACTTTATTCTGTAAGTCAGTGTAAATTTAGCTGATTAAATCTATCTCCTCACTGGTTACTAAAGGGTATCAGAAATTTTGTGCTGGGACTTATCTTTGCCTGATGGGGCAAAAAGTGAACTCTTCCCTCTAAGTAGAGGAGATATTAGAGAGAATGGTAATTATCAGAGCTCTAGAATTGTATAACCTGAGGTCAAGTAGCATTTCCACGATCTATTAGCCATTTCACCTTAATCTAGGTTTCTTTTAGATGAACAATTGTTTTTGTAGTTGAAAACCTGGGAAGATAAAACCACTTATGCTATATTAATGATGTAGGACAATGACTTTAAGAAATAACTTCCAAAATACAATGGTTTAATGCTTATGCAACTGTTCAAGGGTGATGTTTAGCAGCTAGATTCTTGTGTTATCTTTTGGGGGTCCAGGATCCTTCTACCTTTTGACTCTGCTTCTCTGCATTTCCAGGGTTCTCCCAGCTCTGCCCACAGATGGGAAAGCACAGAAAGAAGCACGCAGGGAGATGTGTGTTAGTCAGTTTGAGAAGTGGTGCCCACCACATGGGTAGTTCACTGAGCAGAACTTCACACTTTTGGTCCTATCTCGTTCCAGAAAGACTAGGAAAAAAGCAGTGTACATTTATGGCCAGGACAAAGAGGAAATGTCTGATGAATGTCTGTCCTAGCTTTTCACAGCTAGAGAATTAAGTCTTAATGCACTAAGGCAGCTATATCTTGCCAAAAATTTTCTTCACATACCTGTATAACAATGCTGTGTACTCTACTAGGAAAAATTGAAAACAATCAAAATCACATTTTCTGTAGTGCCTGGCCAGTTATTCCTAACCCTACATACCATAGAAGATAGCCCAAAGGTCTAATGAGATAATATGTATAAATGTTCTGAAAAAGCGCAGAACTATACGAATGGACAGAAAACAGGAAGCAGAGTGGGGGTGTAAGTAGGTGGTAGTCACTGTGGGAGCAGCGGCAGGTGGTGTGAGGTATTTCCGCTTTCTGTATACCTTTGGAAAAACTGCAGACTCTCTGGGCTACCCGATAACCTCTTGTCACTTCTAGCTATAAGTCTTACTCTGAAATTACTTTCTCCGAATAGTTTTCCTGGTCTCTTCCTTCAAGCCTACTGCATCACTGCTTTCTATATAAACCTCAAGCAACATAATGTGTTCCTTAATTGGCATATTGCATGTGTGCAGATATTTATTTATACACATGCATCCCACTAAGAACAGAAGTCACTTCGCATTTTTCCCTCTTTCTTTGGCACATAGGATTAAGCACTGATTTGTGTGCTCTGAAAGCTTTGGGTTTCTTTTTGTTCATTGCTGTTTGTCTTGTGGCCCTTGTTTGTTTTGCTGTGAGATAGGAGAGTACTGTTGTCTTTCTGGACTAACTGGAGGCCCCACAATCGTGTTTACATCTTCCAAGTTTCTAATAGCTACATGGTATTTATTTCCCTGATACAGTTTGTTTCTGGCATTCATCTTCAAGCAGCTCTTTAACACATCCTTAAATAGGGCCAGGAATAAAAGAAGTAACATAAAGGACTGGCTTGCCTGGCGCCAATGACGCAGAAGCTGGGGTAAGCAGAAGGAGAGGACCCTGGGCCTGTACGAGTTTCTTCAGTGCTCCCCAAAGTATGCTTCACAGAGCTCTCATACAGCACTAGCCACGGGAATAAAGGGCTTGTTGTGATTAAGAGGACCTTCCCTCATTATTCTTCCTGCCTGAGGACTCAGTCTTGCTGCTTTCCAGAATGGCTTGGTGCACTGCTCTGTGCCTCTAAAGAGCCTTGTTGGCAGGTGGAGGCAGAATTCTGCTTTCTCCCTCCCTCACTGCCAAACAGAAGAGAGGAGGGAGGTGCCTTGCATGACCACCTCCCCCAGTTTAGTTATACGAGAAAATCAAGAGAATGTGCTTTGTTTAGTAAATCTCATGAATTCTATGCAAGCTTGGTCCAGTGGCTGACTGTGACAAGCTATCAAAAGTTTCTCCTTAATTTTAAATATCCACAATTCATAATAATTTAATAAATGATTATTTCTGACAGCCTCTAATTCATGTAAAAATGATCCTTGGCAATAAGGGCTTTAAAAGTATTGTGAGCATGTTATCCTTCCAGAACATTCTGTTACCTGCTTTTTAATCAACAGATATGCCACATACTGATTTCATTATATGCTTTATTCAGAGCTCTGGTATTTTTTTTACTGCTGGTACGTGATAAACAGGAAAGATGCACCCCTACTAGAGAAACAGATTTATTAATAAATAGCTGACACCTTGTACTTTTACAGAATACCAAAGCAATTAGTGACAACAGTAGAAAGATCTTCAATACCTACAAAGCTAAATATCACATTGATTCGAGCGCAAAGCTTTTTCTAAATAACAGCCAAGGAATTATCTACTGTATTTGGTCAATTCCTTTAAATAACAAGTAGAAAAAAATATATTAGTAAAACTTCCTTCAACATCTTTCCCCTTGGTTCAATTGTACATATGAGCCTCCTTGTCAATATAGAATAACTAGCAGACCGATAAGGTCAATAACTCTCTTTTTGTTTTATATATCCATACATGCATGTATTAGTGTGGGTGTGTGACCATCAAGCAGGTTCATCGTCTCTAGATTTCATGTAAAATTAAGATGCACACTTCATTTGAAAGAAAAGGGTTCACTGTGGGTGAAAATGCAACTTTTAGATCATGAAATCCTAGAATTACAAAGTCATAGGACAGTAGATCAGAAGAAATTCAAAGAGATGGGCCAGTCCAATTTCTTCCCTGGGGAAACACAACAGTAGCTCTACTCCCGACCTCTCTAACTCAGTGCAATATGATAGATAATACATAGAAGTCATGAAGAGAAGAACCAGAGTACCCAGCAAATATGAATTTGTTTTCCATCAAGAACTCCGCACTCTCCAGTTCTCAGCGCACTTGCCTCAGGGGTATGGCTTCATTTTATCTTTATTAGTTGCCTACTAAGCCTTGGGCACTGTTTTAGGCACAGCAGGAGTAGCAGAGCACAAACAATCAGAAGATAAGATCTTTCCTTCCCTCATGAATTGTACGTTATGCATGAAAGTGGTCACAAAGGAAAGTGTAGCAAAACAGGTGCCACAAATGCTATGAAGAAAAGCATGGGAGTGGAAAAGCAAAAGAGTGGATTAGGGATGCAGAGGGGTGGGAAATGAGGGGCTCTGCCCTGAGTATGACGGTCAAGGAAACCACACTGAGGAGATGGTGAATGAGCCTGAACCTGACCAAAAAGAAAAAGGGAGTCGCACAGCTTCCTGACAGGAGAGCACTTGAAGTCGCCACCCGAAATGGAAGCACACTTAACCCACTAACATTGGCTGCGCCAGGCAGTTTTCCCTCCCTGTGACGCATCCGATGATATTCCATCACTTTCAACTTCTTCACAGAAAATGCCAGTCTTGTTTGTGCTGGAGACCGAGAGCTCAGCAAATCACCTGCATTTCTGCCGTGGCCTCCAGATCTCGGGCCTCTGCCGTGGGGGCAGTCAATGCCTGCGTCCAGCCTTTCACAGAACTGTCAGCCTCTCCCTCCTGGCCAGCCCAGCCCCAGAGGGCATCTCATGGCCCTGGACTGGGGCAGTCGGATGCTCCGTTCCCTCCAGTCACAGTCAACTCCAGAGCTTGTTGACCCAATTTCTTCTCTGGGACTTTAGTTCCAGTGCAAGCCTTGAGAGCACAGTGAGATGACAGGGCTACAGGAACACGGGTTACCTCACAGGTGTGTCTCTTAAGTCCAATCACACATAGAACGGTCTGTTATTTTGCCAATTGTGTTAGTCTTCCTGCTGGATGCCAGTGATGCTAGAGGACGCTCTTCGCCATGCACAGGCCTGGTGTCTGGGGCAGCACCCAGTCCCAGTCCAGTGCCCTCTCTCAGTACTGTTTTGTCTGTGTGCCTGTGTGTGCGCCTGTCAGTGCGGCCAGCACGGCATTGGATGCTATGTGTTCCAATAAAAAAGAGCAGTCAGCAGTAAACACGATTTCACCAACAAGTTGACTATGTAGTTTTATGACACAGTATGAATACATAAGTGGAAAGTTGTATAGATATACACCATGAAAACAACAGCTCAAATCTCTAACAAAATAATTATAAAACAAAAATCACCCCTTCCTGTTTTCCAGCCACTTCCCAAATGATAGCTATCTGCTATGGCAAATCACTAACATACAAAGAAAAATCAACATCACTGCTCACGTGGATTCAGATATCCTTTACGCAATTTCGTGTTGTCATAAATTTTTCCATGTACAGAAACACTGCATGGTACCTCATAGATATGCCAATTTTTGTATTAGTTTAATTTTAATGAGATTAATTAATTGTAAAGCAATACCAAATTCAAAACTACTCTATGAATTCCTCTTTTTGGAAACATCAAGGCAGGTCATTCTTCGAAAATCCGCAGTCTGATCTAGGCCCTCAGATGTATCAGCTATTAGCCAATATCCGTTTCCACTAAGAATCCTGCCAAGACTTGCATTTGTGTCTTTTTTAAGACTAATGCTGCATGCTTACTATCTGGCAAGTGCAAGACGTGTCTACGAAGAGCTGATGGCTATTTTTTCAATCGTTGCACTAGCTCAGAATCCCGACGAGCCTCATGCGGGGCGTGCAGTCACTCTCCAAATTTCTGCAGCTTCCTTCCACCCCCACCGTGCTTTTCGCTGCTAGCATTCCATGCATGTAAACAGCTCTGTGGAGCCTCGGACCTGCTAAGTTTGAAGTAAATATGTAGAATAACATAGTCTGATATTAGCTTTTCTGGTTGAAAGCGCTAGTGAAAAAGGAGTAGCTGTGCCCGTGCGAGGGTATTAAAGTTAGAATGGGGAGCAGCCCCACCGATGCGGTGGGCCTAGTTTTGCACAAAAAGATAGGATTTCAATAGATACAATGTTCAGGAGTCATCATTTACTTGCTGGCTAACTAGCAATGCATAATTTATTTATCCTCATGTCGAATTATCCTCTGTGATGTGATTTTTGAGCATCTTGGGCAATATTAAGTCTGAATTAAAATCTGCTAAAACTCAGGATCCTGTGTGCACAGCCATCATTAGTTTGTCGAAAGGTGGAGGATGCTGGGCGTGGTGGTGCACACGTGTAATCCCAGCATTTGGGAGGCTGAGGCAGGAGGATCACTGTGAGTTCGAGACCAGCCTGGGCTACATAGTGAGTTCCAGGTCAGTCGCAACTACATAGTGAGACCCTGTCTCAAAAAACAAAAAACAAACAAAAAAAAGAAAAGTGGAGGAGAAGATTCAGGATCTTCAGGGCACTGGGTCCTGCTAAAGGCCCTGAACGCAAATCCCAATGATCGGTGCTGCATGGCCAATGAGAGTCTGTGAAGACCACCTAGTGTCTATTTAATGCGTAAATTTGCATCTTCTGCTTCCCTTTTTATGTGCCTTATAAGAAAAGAAAGCTTTCCCTGTTGTTGTTGTTGTTGCTGTGCTTTTTCACATTTTTCCTCCACTAGATATGTTTCACAAGTTTAGCAAAGTGCAAAGAAAGTACAGAGATCCTCTTCTGTGCCTTGGCCTGTGTCCTGTGCTGCCTCAGCCTGCATGGAAGGCTGCTCACTGGTTATGAAAACTGACCTGTTTCCAGGGTTCCTGTCCACACCACGAGGAGTACTCTCTCCTCAGCTCCAAAGCAGCAGGCAAGTTTCCCTGGACTCAGAAGAGTGAAGAACAACTATCAATTTGGGGGTCTTTCATTCCGGAGCGCATTACCTGTCTCAACTTCCCGTGGTCTCATCTGCACTGAGCTTTCATTCTAGAACCTAGAGGCAGCTGGCTAACTAAACGGTAAGTCAGGGATGTAGAAACGTCCCTTAGCTCTCTGCGGGTATCTTCTGTTCCTCAGAGAGATAAGTAACAGCATGTACGTGTTCTTCGTCACACACAGTGTTAACGTTCGTGGTAATGCAGGAACACATGCAGCCTGCTGCATTCGTATCCACGTGACGGTGCCGTGGAAGCTCATCCTCGCCTGCTGTCCTTTCAGGGAGCTTCTTCAAGATGCCACTTGTCACCCACTTTGTCTTCACTGCTGCTCCCTTCGCATCCCCTCCCACCTCCTGCCCTGAGGTGCCCCGACTCTGACAGAGGGTGCCCATGGAAGGCTGACAAACTCAACAGAAGCCCTGTTCGTTTTGACGCTACTGTTGATCTAAAAATTGCGTAGTATTTAATACCCACTGAGTCTTGAGGGACGGAAAGGGGCCCAGGACCTGGCCCTTCGCTCCAGGTGTCCAAAACTAGCTGCAGAGACAAAAGACATGCGGGCAGCAATAGATAAACAGATAGGACACAGAGTAATGACAGGTGTGAGTCCCAGAAGAGGCCAGACGAGGTCGCAGGCTGTGCTGGAGAGGCAGACAGGCTGGGGGAACTGAAGTGTCCCTTGGAGAAGCTGTCTGAGTAGAAGGCAGGTTGTGAACTCTGTATCGATAAAGCACTAAGCCCTCCTGTGGTCAGATGCATCACTACTGTTTAAAGAGATAAATATGATCACACCCCATAATTTTCCACATCAAATCAAAGTGTGTTACATGTAACGTGATATAAATATAATCGCCACATTAAAAGTATTTAAAATGACATTCTTATTTTCTAAGTCATAGTTCTTTCCTTCCTCATTTTTGAAGATGTTATACTTGAATTAACAGTCAATACCAATAAATGTACTTGCTTCAGGGACATTCTGTGAGTACTAAGAAATTACCTTGGGATCCACATTTTATGCAAGGTTATGCTAGTTGTTACTGGATGCGTGAGAAATGAAGAGGCCAGACTTTTAGTGCCAGAATGAGCACCAAACTACAAGTCTCTAAGGTAAGACTCAGCCCCATTTCTTAAAATGACTAGTGCTACTTTTTTAACAGATCATTTAAACCCTCTGAGGCATAGCTTTCTTATGGATAAAACAGGGACCATCGCACTAGCCTCACCTTGGATGAAGTTACTCAAGGATAAGATTTGTCGAGATATAAAACGCTTCTGTATGTGTCAGAGTGCTCACAAAAGTCCTTCAGATTTCAAAAACTAAGCCTATAAGAGAGAAAAAAAAACTTTACGAATATTGTGGAAGAAAATAAATTGGAATGCAAACACATCCATGCATACAGAGAGAGAGAGAGAGAGAGAGAGAGAGAGAGACTGAACATAGTGACCATAGGGAGGAAATGGGGGAGAACGAAGCCCAGAATCCTTCCTGGCAGAGAGAGAAATCCACATGGGCCTTGGAACAAGCCAAGGAAATAGCTTGGCCCTCCCATCTGGGAAAACATCCCGCCTGGCCCGACGTACTCGGCTGCAGCTACTGGCCCTGGGCATGGTTCTGCATTGCTCTTTGAAAGACTGATTTTCCACCTTCCCTCTTTGAACAGAGAACTCAGCTGCCACCTAAGACGCACCCATTTTTTGTGTTCCAGGTGGCTGTATTCTTGGATAAACAGGGGCAAAAAGGCTTATTACAAAGTTATTTTATAAGGGCAGGATCACCTCAATCTAAGCAGCCTAAAATTTAACTATCTGAGGTGATTTCATTATGCCTCCATTCACTTAGAAACAAAATGTCATTTCTCATGACCCGATAAATGAAGTGTAATTACTGAAAGTGCATAAATGATAGAACTGAAAATTTCCTCCTCCCGATCAGGCTCATGACAAGAAGTAATCCCACATATTTAAATGACCAAGAACTAGATAGAAACACCCCAAGACAGACCAAGCTCTCTGGACACAAAACTGACATTAAAGATTATTTTAAATGATCAGTCTTTTGAGAGATGCTGTGCTTCTTGGCAGCTGCTAAAATACAAATGGGAGATTTGTTCTCCTTTAGGAAATATTTAACTCACACTGAAATTTATTCCAAGAGACAGACCCCTGGGGAACATGACTGTAAATGCCTAGCATGCCCTTTGCCTTCTAAACTATGGGCTTTGGCCTTTCCAGCTGTACCACTGACTTCCTATCTCTCTTTTCATTCAGAGCTTTAAAACCTCTGATGTAGAAAGATCATAAACAAATAGCCCTCTGATTGCTTGTAATGGAACATTTATAAAATTCTCCGTATAATCGTCAAGAGAAGTACAGTATACAATTCTATGCTTCTCCAGAAACCACAAAGTTAGTCCTTTATCCCCTCTGCTTTGGATTATTGAATGCTCAATTTTTAAGCATTATTATTAGGAAGAAATATTATTCTGTCAAGCACTTCTCCCAGAGAAAATCTGCCTAAATGACTTCATATTCTTGAAATGAGGCCGATTCCTTTTCTAAAACTGCATACACCACTCAATGATATATGATTAGAAATTATGAGGCCAATTTTCCAAAGGTGTTTCTTAATTTGCATCAGCAAAAAAAGGAGTACTCATAATTGTCCATGCAAATCAAGGACTTTCATATGCAAATGCTTATGTGTGGATGTAATTATGCTGCTCTTATACATGGATTGAGGTTTTAATCTTTTACAAATAAGTGTGTAAATATGCATTTGTATTTTTAGTTGCACTTAAAAATACTGCCCATATGTGTAACTACTGATGGGAATAGAAATGACAGCACCAGCAAGGGTCACTTCTTACGATCCAGATGAAGTCCTTCTCACCACCTAGAAATGGAACTGCTACTCCCAGCTTCCGCTCATGCCCCATTGTACAATCTTGATCGTCGAGCTAACTTCATGTTCTATTTGATAGAGGACCAGCCACCTTCCTTTCTGGTTACCAGTGAGTCTTCCACCCTCCAGCTTTGCAGACGTGCCTGATCTCCATGAGGGTTTGAGTTCGTTTCCCAGTGAGTGTTTGAACTCCATATACATCACACTAGGCAACAGACAGCAGGGTGGGTCAGTAACTCTTGCTAACAAAAGTTCAGTTTTACCCAACTAGAATATCTGCTGCACAGAAAATATTTACCCCCAACAACCTCATCTGCCATATACTCTCTCAAAAATCAGTTACTACAGGGGAGTAATTTTTAGAAATTACTGTTTCTGAGTAGTTTTAGAAATTTAAACCATTAATTCAATTGAAACCTAAACACTCATGTACCACAATGAGCTAGCAACCTTCACGTTGAGGACATTTTTTCTCTACACAGTGAAGCAGTGGAAAGATGCAGATTTCTGTATTGAAGATGTCGGTGCTAACTGACAAGGTGGAGATTTGACTGGGTGGGTAAACGATACAGATCTGACATGTCCTGCGCATTTCTCCTACCTTCCCTGACTCCCTCGATGGACAGTGAAACTAAAGACTGGGATATATTTGCTTTGACTGACTGCAAATCGCATTCTATTTTATTCAAAGTTTGAAAAAGAGGAAGATGTAACAGTTAGTGACCCTCTTACTAAGAAATGTGATACTGCTATACCCTGTGACAGTATTTTTATTGTAGCTCACGAGCTGAGTAATTATGCTTATCACTCTCCTAAGGGCAAGAAGAAACTGGGATTCTGTGCCCTGGATGAAAGATACTAAAATTTCTAAAACATTTAAATAGTTTAACTGAGACGGCAAGACAAGATAGGAAATGAGCAGACATTGTTAGGGCAAGAAACACCCTAAGAGAAGCAAATGGCTCATTTTCTTGAAGTTGCTAAAGATATCAGCCGATCCATGGATCACACAAGAGATTCTAGGGTCTGCCAGGATTATTCAGGGTAAATGCGAAGGACTGATGATCGTACAGTTGTTTTTATAATTGTCATTAAAATGACATTTTTATCTGTGTACGGGCGTTGCTTGAAGTATGCGAATTACAACAGTGACAGTACTGCCAGCTTCCACTCCGTCACTAAAATACTTTCATGGATAAAGCAACATTATTAATTTTGCTGAAATGTAAACAGGCCCTTGGACTTTCAGCCCCGGTCCTATCTCAGTCGAGCTCAACCTGAGCGACAGGATGAAAAGTTCGTGTAAAAGTTTAGAAAAATAGCAGAAAACAAAGAACAAAAGATACATTCAAAATTTTTATTGGACTCAAATCTTACATTGTTGCATCTTTTTTTGTTTTTGTTTGGGTACCGGGGATCGAACTAGGGAACTTGTGCTGGGGGTGGAACCAGGGAGCTAAATACCCGGCCCACATTGTTGATCTTACTCTGCTGCAATAGCAAAGGCTGTTAGACCATAAATCTCAACTGGGAGCTACAAGGTCCTGTGTGAATGGAAGGAGAGATTTGGGGTAAAATCAAGATCAGATGGCAAGAGAATTGTACGCATTGGTCAGTTAAGGGTGTACACTGCACACGTACAAACACTTGTCCAATCAGATACCACTCTTCTTAGAAATGCATATTTTCATCACAGTGAAGGCGTTTGCGCTGGTGACTTGCAGGTCACACAGACAAAACAGGCGGGGAGACGTGTGTCCCGACTGTGTGATATGCTTGCTCTCCACGGAACAAGGGGAAAGCATCAGTTCCATTTTACAAATTAAAGTCAGTAAATTAACATAATTGTAAAAATATAAGGCAAAGACGAGTCACCAGTGTCTAACTAAATAGCCCACCCCTTTCGTGGAGCAGCATGGAGATATAATTCATCGTCCATTCTTCCACTTAAGTAAACACATTTAGATAATTTCCAAGATTGTTCTTAATAGAACAATGCGAGTATCACTCGAAAATATCATAAAACCCAACGTTAATCCCTTGTCTGATCAAGTTGAAAGAGAGTTTGATCTCGCATGCTGCCAAGCAACCCCCAGCCTTGCATTGTGCTCTCCCTCTGATTTCCATCACAGATGATTTTATCTCAGAGAAGGGCCTGAAGAATGATCACATTGTAATACAACAGGGGTTGTGTGTACTTGTAAGCAAATACTTCGCTTTGGGAAAAACCTCTCTCGGTCTGTATCCTACTGGGACTGGCAGGCCCACCAGCTCCTGCCACTCAGCACAAATACATCTCAGCATCCAGCAGGTAATAGGCACTGACACACGAAGTGCCTTGCCTTAATAGGTCTGTATTCATATCTGGCTTGGTTCAAGTTCAATCTGCAAGGGAGCTTTATCTTGGCTGCCATCAGACAAGCTCCTTACCCTGCCCTCTCCACTCACAGCACCTGATTTCACAGAGCTCACTGCAGCGAAGCCCTCAGCTGCCTTCCGCACTTGCACTGGGTTCCTGGGGGCTCGTGTGACCCTGTCCGTGCTCACAGTGCTTCCTCCGCCTGGCCTGCCTCCCCTCAACACTCACGTCAGTCCCTCCACCGGGCCTTTCCGGACCTCCGGAAGCCCTGTGCAGCTGAACACATCCTCCTTGGAGCGCGGCCTCACAGCTCATCCACACCCTTGAAGATATTTCAAACACCGCACTATGACACTTTTGCTTGTATTTATTTATAACCTTGTCTCTTCTCTAATTAATGTTAAGGCCTCTGAGGACAGGAGCCAGACTGTTCCTTATTTGTATTTTTAGCACATAACGCAGGAAGTGTTCAAGGTATAATTCTACTAGCAATGCAGTGCAATTACACGGTACCTCTGGCCAGAAATGAAGACTCTGCAGAAATAAGATATCTTTGCTTACACTGTAATCAAATTTTAAAATAAACAGCTAGATGAGAATCTATCTGTTCAACACTTTTTACATAACTCTTCTACCTGCATCTTTGGTCATCTACATTTTCAAAATACTCGTTCTCAAGATTTCTCCAGATCCTTATTTGTTTTCATGTAGCCTAGTGAGGCAAGACAGTGAAATCTGGAATCACAGGATCAAAACAGGCTTGTACCGAACGTCAGTCATTACATAATATCACTCCTTTCCCACAGAGGGAGCGCTACCCTGGACCAAGGTAGAACGTACGCCTCCTTTCATCTTCCCTCTTGTCCTTTCATTGAGTCAATAAATGTTTGAGAACCCACTGCCTCATACACTATGAGAAGCACTGTAGTTCAGAGACCACACACGGCCGCTATCTTAGAAAGGGGCTCATGGTCAGGAGAGTTTATTAACATAAAATTTATGATATGGATGATAGAAATTATAATGCAAATAACACAGAAACCAGAAGGCAAGAAGCAAGGAGCCGCAGGGAAGCCTTCAGTATATAAAGCCATGCAGAGTACCTAGGATGGCACCTGGGCTAAGAGCAGAATCTATTTCTTTGGGGTCTTAAATCTACTTTTCAACAGACGCGGAAAGTGCTCTTATTGTCGCTAAAATCCTAACGGACCATCAACATTAGGAAAGAAGCTTCATACCTATTGGATGGTGAGGCATTTTCTCTGCTTTGTTTCACTTCGTGTGATTCCTTAGCCCATGTAATTTTAGCTGATCGATGAGATACTCTTACACCATGTCACTGACTGCCACATTGACTTGATCGTGAAGCCAGATAATCCTACTGCATTTGATTTCATCGTTAAGATTGGATTGATCATGAAACGCCTCACCTGAATGCTTGATGAACAGCCACAAGTGAATGATTATTTTTCCAATATCTGTCTTAGGAAGCCCCATGAGAAGGAAACTTACTATAACAGAGGCATTCAAGCTCACCATGGTGCATGTTCTCTGACGGCCAGTCTCAGAAGCCAGTGGGACCAGTTGATTATGCAATGCTGACACTTCAGTGTGAAAAAATCTTACCTGTTACTTATTCTAAGAAAATAAATGAATGCTGTGATAAATGAAAGAGTGTGTGTGTGTGTGTGTGTGTGTGTGTGTGTGTGTG